>NC_053022.1:557116668-557433761 GCF_003073215.2 Triticum urartu | reverse complement strand
GCACTCCTCTGACAAGGCCTGCTGCTTCCAGTTTCTTGATCTCTTCTGCAATGAATTCTTGGCGCTCCACTGCCTGCTTCCTGACCTTCTGCTTGATGGGCCGCGCATGAGGACAAACGGCAAGGTGGTGCTCAATTACTTTCCTGGGAACACCGGGGATGTCAGACGGTTGCCATGCAAACACATCGACATTCGCCCGCAGGAAAGCAACGAGCGCGCTTTCCTATTTAGGATCAAGTGTGGCACTGATGGTGAAGGTACCACCAGTGCCGTCCTCCTTGGCGGACACCTTCTTCGTCTCTGGCGGAGCTGCCATCGTCTTCTTGCACTTGCCGGTGGAGCTCGATGGTGCGTCCTCGACGGTAGCGCAGCACTCTGAAGAGGTGCGCTTGCCGGAGTGGGCACCAGAACTCTTGCCGGACTTGGTCTTCTTCCCCCCGGGAGCTTCAGCGGCAAGTGACTTGTGATCTGTTGCGACTGCTGCTTCCCGGTAGATCTTGTCGGCACAGATAAGGGCATCTTTCTTGTCGCCGGGGACAGAAATGACGCTTATCGGGCCTGGCATCTTCAGCATGTTATATGCGTAATGAGAGGCTGCCATGAACTTGGCGAGTGCTGGACGGCCAAGTATCCCATTGTAAGGCAATGGAATATCGGCAACGTCAAATGTGACCCTCTCAGTTCTGAAGTTGAGCTCGCTACCAAATGTTACTGGAAGCGTGACCTTCCCCTTCGGCTTGCTCCTTCCCGGATTGATTCCTTGGAATGTGCCGGTCTCTTCGAGCTCGCTGTCAGGGATTTGGAGTTTTTGGAGTACAGCGGAGGAGATCAGGTTCAAGCTGGCCCCACCGTCAACTAGCATCTTGGTGACTTTGAGGTTGCAGATAGTTGGTGATACCAACATCGGCAAACACCCGACCGCAGTTGTGCGATCAGGGTGGTCCTCAATGTCAAAGATGATAGGCGTGCTGGACCACTTCAGAAGTTTGCGCGATTCGACAGGTGGTTCTGCTGCATTGACTTCCCGCACCCACTGCTTGAGTTGGCGGTGTGAAGTATGCAGGGAAGCACCGCCATCAACGCACAAGACCTCTGTGGCTTTCTGAAACTCCTGCTCACTGGTCTCAACATCATCCATGTCTTCGTCGTCGTCGTCGTCTTCATCGTTGTCGCGGCCGTGGGGAGGTCTGTCTCCTTGCCGCTGCTTGGCCTTGCCGCGGCGTCCTCCTCGGCCGGCACGCTTCTTGCCAGATTCTGCAGCGCCACCTTGGGCCCTCTCCTTGTCTCGCCGCTCGTACTCAGCTTTTTGCTGCTGGACAAGCTGCTCAACCTTTTTGCAGCTCTGGAGGTCATGGCCCTTGGTGCGGTGAATCTTACAGTACTGCTTGTCGGAGCCGTCCTGCTTGTCAGCGACCGCCACAGCCTGGCAGTTGGCGCACGCGGCAATCTCCTTGCCGGAGCTACCAACCTTGACCTGCTTGGCGCCACCTTCGTTGCCGGACTGCTCAACGACTAGCACCTCTTTGCCTTTCTTCTTCCTGTTCCGCCGCCGGTTTTTCTTTGCCGGGGCAGCATCCTCACTGTCAGATCCTTCCGCTCCGGTCTTCTCTCCGGGGAGTCTCCTCCCTTCCTCAGCACGTGCACATTTGTCGGCCAGGGCGTATAGCTCACTGACGTCTCTGATCCTGGACATCGCCATCTCCTCCCGCATCCTGCGGTTACGCACGTTCTGATGGAAGGCGCTGATGACCGCGGCGGGGTGGACGTCTAGGATGTTATACTGTACACGGCTGAACCTCTGAATGTACTTGCGCAGGGGCTCTCCTTCCTTCTGGGCGAGCAGATGAAGATCACTTTCTTGGCCATGAGGTTTGTGGCCGCCTGTAAAGGCGCCAACAAACTGATGGCATAGGTCTGCCCAGGAGGATATGGAGTTGTCCGGCAAGTGCATGAGCCAGGACCTGACGTTGGGCTTGAGCACCAACGGGAAGTAGTTGGCAAGGATCTTGTCGTCTCGCCCCCCGGCAGCCTGCACCGCGATGGTGTAGATGCTGAGGAACTCCGACGGATGCGTCTTGCCGTCGTACTTCTCGGGTACATCTGGTTTGAAATTCTTCATGCTGGGCCACTGGACTTGCCGCAACTCACGAGTGAACGCAGGGCAACCTACCGCGTACGGCAAGTCGCCTGGTTCCCCTGGCGCATGCATGTCGACAGTGGGCCCAGCGCGCTGGTATGATTGACGCCGCACTTCTCTTCGGCGCTCGATGCGAGTACGAGCGTCCTCTTGTTGTCACTCTTGAAGAACTTGGCGCTGATCGCGACGAGCTCGCGGATCTGACGACGCGGTGGAGTCGCTGTCGAGGTGGATCCGGCGAGTCAGCGATCTTGGCCTTCGGGGTGGAGAGTGCACAGTAGTCGCACCCCCACCAGCCTTGTCGTCTCCGGCTCGTGCCTGGCTGACTCGCTGCGGCTGCGACGTGCTCGGCTGCCGTGGAGTGTCGCTGTTGGCGAAGCCGATGAGACTCTGGATAGTGGCCCTCCAATCGTCGATCTTGTCCGCCGTTGGAGGGTAGTCTAGGAGCAGCTGAGCTCGCGCCAAAGCTTCTGCTGCAGTGGCGGGTGGCGGTGGCGAACGGTGCGAGGAGAGGGATATGCTCGGACTTCTAACCATGTTAGAAGGAGCAGTACCCCGTCCAGGCGACCGTGTCTCGCTCGCGCCAGCAGATTGACGTGCATGGTGGTCCTGAGCGCTCCGAGATCCACCAGCTCGATCTTGGTCTAGCGAGCGCATGGTACCGTGAGTACCATGACGCTGCCGGTCCCGCGCCTCCTGAGACGGGCGCGGTGCATGCACGGACGTGGAGGTCTTGGAGTGCGCCCGGTCATTGTGGGAGCCGGCTACGCCGCCGACGGGCAACGCAGCCTTGTCCTTGGACCTGGCAGCACCATGAGCTCCCTCGTCGACGCGCGTTCTTCCGCCGGCGCCTGCCCCATCAGCCGTTTGCTCCGGCGATAGTGGGTTCGGCGCGGACGGAGCAGCTGCCTCTGAAACCTTCTTCTTCGGCGGCATGTTGACGAAGATGATGAAGATCTAGCTCGCGGGAACGCCGGATCTGGTTCACACAACCTCGACGCCCCCTACCTGGCGCGCCAAAGATGCCGGGGTACTGATCCACGGGCACCTATGGGACCGGCAGACCGGGTCCCTTTCGGTTCGGCGGGGGCGGAGGTCGCGCAAAGAGCGGATCGAGGCGAAGCACGCGAGCGATTTACCCAGGTTTGGGCCGCACGGATGCATAAAACCCTACTCCTGCTTTGTGGTTTGTATTGGTTTCTTGCTCGGGAGCGCTGAATGCTACAGTACACACCAGCAGCTAGCAAGACCGAGCGTGAGTGTTTTCGAACTGGCTAACCCCCCTCTACGTTGCACACGGGCCTCCTTTTATATGCTCAAGGGGTTACCGATAGGTGGCAACGGAGGTAAAGGGGAAAAATGGAAAGGTGCTGTGGTAGGCACAGCTACCTGCTACAGTGTATCATACCTAACCCTGACGGCAGGGGACAAGGGCCTTAAATGCCCGTCTGTGTCGCCTAAACAGTGCGAAAAGGGACCGCCAGGGACGCCACCGTTCGCCACGATGGCGATCTTGTCAGCGCCGCTTGCCACCGCACGCCCCTGGCTGCGCAGCCTTCCGCCACGTATGCCTGGAAGGGCCCCAGAGCGACACGTTGGTGGATGTGCTGGAGCGCGGGCTCGGAGAGGTGGCTTGCAGCGGCAAGCGCCTTGCCGCGGTTGTTGTCTTGTCGCGTCCGGGAGCTTGTCGCTCACCGGGTCTTGCCGGGGCGCGTGGTGCGCCGCGGCAAGTTCCTTGAAATGCCTTGGGTGGCCTTCCCGGCAAGCTCCTCTTGCCGGGGTCTCAGATGCTTTTAATAGCCTTCCCGGCAAGCCTTGTCTTCTTGACTTGGACACTTTGTTCTTGAATGGCTCCAGAGGAACCACGGAGGATCTTGGCGATCACCCGGCAAGCCTTGCCACGGGATGCTGCGACTGCCCGTGCACAAGTTCGGGATACTAGGGTACCCCTACTCTAGTACACCGACAGAAGCCCAGCATGGGAGGAGCTCCATGGTGGTTGTGGTAGCGACCGCGGAAACGAGGGCCGGAGAGGAGGCCGAGCCAGAGCTTGCTGGAGAGGGAGGCGCGCACGAGGCACGCGGGCTCGTCCGGCGGGAGGCGGAGGAAGATCTCCTCGAGGAGCTCGCCCGGCAGTGATGGTGGCGGCGGCGGCGGCATGGTGGGTGACGGCGGCGAGGGTTTCAATTAGGAGGGGATCGATGAGGAGTGAGGTCTGGTCTGTGCGATGGGGTGTGGTCTCACGGTCCGGTTCAGTTGAGTTGTGCGTGGGCCGTAGGGTTTGGCTGATCGAACTATATACGAGTTTACAAGCTGCTGGAGTTTTTGCAATTAAGGATATTTTCTAAATATATGCTGGCTGGGTGATAGTGTTGATCCAACTGTGGCACCATAACCTCGGTGAGGGGCCGGCCTCATCGTTGTTGGTGCCGCCATCTCCTCCTCATCCTCCTCCTCCTCGGAGAGCTCGGCCAAGAGCTCGTCGAACATCTGGCGAGGAATTGCGGTTCTTTGTGATGAGCTTGGCCATGTAGGGCCAAATCGCCGCACTCAGCCTTGAGCTTCTATGAGGGTGTCGACGGAGAAATTATGCTTCGTCGGGCTCCCAAAGTAGTGGAGCTCCATCACGTCGAACGCTTGTGCCGCCTCCTCCGCGCAGTGGCGAACATGTCGAGCCACCTCTTCTCCCGCCTATCCGAATTTGGGATTTTCGTTGCCCAAGTGCCCATGGCTGCTACCGCATGCCTCGGTACTTTGGCAGTAAGTCGCTGCTACATGGAGCTCAAGGAAGCGGTGGCGGCCCGAATTAGAGGTCCGAAGGCGGAGCGAGCACTCGGGGTGGATGTGCAGTGCCGTTCCAGCTCCATGTTGATGAGCTCTCGGCAGCTTGGTGCATCATTTCCAACGACGGTACGTAGTGGCTGGCGAATGAATCGAAGTGTGGCGGGAGGTAGGCAGGGGCTGCGGGGTGCAACGTGGGCATGTGTGGTGATCACCGGAGGCAAGTAGGTCATTAAATATATATCGTGTTCAATGTTAAAAACTATTTGTTTTTTGTTTTTTTTTGTAAATTTAAAAACCATGATTTCTTTCAGTTGTCCATAGATTTCAAAAAAGGTCAAAAACTTAATGTTCGTGGACTTCAAATATATTAGCGAATTTAACACCCTTACAAATGGGCCCAAGCAACCCCAGTACCCCACAACCCCCAACGCATCGGGAGGCTCCAAATCTAGGGGGGTTAGTATCCTAACTACCAGGCGGAAGCGTGGTGGCACGCCACGCCCGTCAGGAAGCCTGAGCAGAACTATGCCTCTTTTTTTAACGTCGAAGGAGTCTTTCTGTAATGTGTGGCTGAATGTGAAAGAGATTACAGAAAGGTTTGTTGAATTGGGCTAGTGCATAATTTGTTTTGGGATCTCCGTAATACACTAACTCTAAAAGTAGACAGAAATATGTGTCCATCTAACATCCAAACATATCAGGAGGACTTGAGGATTTTTTTTCGTCGAAACAATAGATGAACAACTAATGATATTCATTTTTACAATCAAAATCTCTTGTAGAAGCTGCGGAAATGCAAGACATGAAACATCAAAACCAGCAGAGGCAGTGGTTCCAGCACACTTACTCCCAGCGGCGTCGGTAAGGACTCCTTCAGGTGGTCATCCTCAAGGCTTGCCGGCTGGGGCACTGGTGGAGCCGACACAGTTACCCCCTGCCTTGCCCAGATGTTGACACAACTAATGCGGCGACAGATTGGGCAGCATCAGCAGGAATGACTCCTCCAAGTGGTTGTCCATGTGGCTTGCTGGCGAAGCTAGTGGTGGCACTGGCCCACTTACCCCATTACCCTATCTGGATGTGGATGCTGAAGATGTTGTGACGGAAGATTCGTTTCTTTGAGTAGGAGTGGAGAATGTGAGCTGCAGGGGGGGGGGGCTTATGTTATAAGTGGTGGAAGTACCACAGGAGGTTTCATTTCAAAAACTGCCTCCAATTTTTTTTAATATAGGCGGTTTCAAAATCACAACCGCCTTTGATGTTTACTATAGGCACTTTCAAATTTCAACCTCTTCGACCAAAGAAATAACCACTGTCGGTGTCAAAACCGGCGGATCTCGGGTAGGGGGTCCCGAACTGTGCGTCTAGGCCGGATGGTAACAGGAGGCAGGGGACACGATTCTTTACCCAGGTTTGGGCCCTCTTGATGGAGGTAAAACCCTACGTCCTGCTTGATTAATATTGATGATATGGGTAGTACAAGAGTAGATCTACCACGAGATCAGAGAGGCTAAACCCTAGAAGCTAGCCTATGGTATGATTGTATGTTATGGTTATCGTCCTACGGACTAAAACGCTTCGGTTTATATAGACACCGGAGAGGGTTAGGGTTACACAAGGTCGGTTAAGAAGGAGGAGATATCCATATCCGCATTGCCTAGCTTGCCTTCCACGCCAAGTAGAGTCCCATCCGGACACGCGACGAAGTCTTCAATCTTGTATCTTCATAGTCTAACAGTCCGGCCAATGGAGATAGTCCGGCTGTCCGGAGACCCCCTAATCCAGGACTCCCTCAGTAGCCCCTGAACTAGGCTTCAATGACGATGAGTCCGGCGCGCAGTATTGACTTCGGCATTGCAAGGCGGGTTCCTCTCCAAATTCTGTGTACCTGTCAAAATAGTGTCCGGTCTCTTGTGAATGTTGCACTCCTTGGCTTCCACGCCCAATAATGGCCACTTTCCACGTGTCGAGCGAATGTGAAGAGCCAGGGTGTTTTCGCATTTACCCCCTAGCTATGTAAATGAGCCGCCTATTAAAAAGACGAGGATTCAGATCCAAATCACACCATCCTCCTTCGGTGAGCCTTCATCAGAGCGCACCCGACAAAGATCCATTGGCCGGTCGACGCAGCTCCTCCTCTCGCTCCCCTAGCTCCAAGCCTGGAGATTGGGAGAGATGTTCCGTCCCGCACAGCAAATTAGTGATGCTTCAGACCAAGGGATTTCTTCCCCCAGCGTACCTGGTCCTGGTTCGAGCCGGGCTTGCCACCTATAATGGCGGAGAGCAAGCAGAGAGCCTTCCCAATCCCTCCAAGGGAGAGCAGGTATGCCTTGTCCCTTATTTGGTAAGAGGGCTCGGATTCCCAATTCATCCGTTTCTCCGGGGGCTCCTGGAGTTCTACGGCCTCCAGTTGCACAATTTACGCCTGCCTCCATGCTGCATATCACGGGATTCGTAGCCCTTTGCGAGTTGTTCTTGGGCTGTGAGGCTCATTTCGCTCTGTGGAAGAAGTTGTTCTGCCTTGTGCCCCGTTCTCAAAAGGGGTCAATATATCAAGTGGGCGGAGCCGAAGTGTGGTGCCGGGACCGGATACCTGTCCGGAACCCCAAAGAAGACGTCCAAAGACTGGCCTTCAGAATGGTTTTATATAGAAGACGTACCCCTCCCGGATCCTATTCGGATCGGCCTTCCTGAGTTCGACAATGCCCCTTTGAAGAAGCGCCGGAGCTGGCGTCCACGGAGCTCCCTGGAGGAAGACGACAGGGACGTTCTTTACCCGATGAGCCGGATAAGTTTTTTAGCTCGATCCGGATTGACCATGATCGAGGTCGTGGCCATATGTATCATGCGGGGGGTGCAGCCGCTTCATATAGAGGCCAACCCATGTGGGATTTCAACGGGGAGGATGACGCCACCCGCCACGGTCGTAAAGGGCCGGGATCGGTTGCTGATCTAATAAAGATCTTATCCACTTTGTACAAGGGAGAAGAGGAGGAATTCCTTCGTGTCAACCCGCAGGGCGGATTTTCTATGTACAATCCTCCGAGCTGGGTAAGCGGAGACTTTTTCTCATCCATCCGTTTCATATTTCCGCAGTTAAGTACTCACTCTAGCGATTTCTACGCAGGAACTGCGCCAGGCTGTAAGGGAGATAAACAACCCCCCTCCACAACCCAAGGACCCTGGACGGTACCTCGACCCGGCCTCCCAAGAGGATCCAGACATATCTGTGGAGCTGATCGATGGGGTGTTTTACCAATCGAGCAATGATAATGCTTTGGTGGCCATTATGGCCGATTACCCTGGGCTAGTGCCAGCCTCATAGGTGACTGAGACCGAAGTCCCAGCACTTCAAAAAGGGATCCGTCCTTGCATGTTTTTGATCGCCGTATAACAGCAGTGTTTTGCAGGGGAGGTCCTCGAGGCAGAAGGCCGAGCCTGCGGCGACTGGCCAACAAGGGGCCGCGAGGCCAGGCAGGCTGAAAGGACCCGCAGTCCAGATTGAGACACCGGCGCAGCAGTACGGCGCGCCGTCTTTATTGCAAGACATTATTCTCAGAGGCATATTAACGCCCATGCCTTCTTTTCAGGAAAAAGAGCGCTCGCCGGACTATACCCGGAGAGGCTACCAATAGCGCCTCCACAAGCCAGGCTCCAAGGCCGAATTCGGAAGCGGGAACGAATATGAGGCGTGCGCCGGGTGCTCCTCTGACAGAGGATGCGGATAAACTGTCCGCCACCCATTATGAGGTGGAAAGTGCCATGAACCACAGGCACTACAGGAATCAGGTAATTTGCCGTCTGTGGATCACAGACGGCAAAGGCCTAAATACAGACGGCAAAGTTTTTGCCGTCAGGAAGCAGATGGCAAAGTCAGACGACAAAGATTAGCCGGCAATGAATACTTTGCCGTCAGCATTTCATCGAACAGACGGCAAAGATTTTGCCGTCAGCCGACTACAGATTTGCCGTCTGTCGAAAAAATAATAGACAGCAAAACCCTGTTCTTTGCCGTAAGTCAAAACTTGTTCTTTGCTGTCATCTAAACTAAAGTACATACGGCAAAGATTGTTTTTCATTTAAAAAAGGTGACGTTAGAGAAGAGCATCTCGCCCAGGTTCAGCTCAAGTAGACTTTGGATTCGACATGGGGTGCTGCCTTTCATTCATCGTAGGTGGAGTTACACAGAATATACAAAGTTGTCCTGAAAATTTACACAAAGGACCCTAGAAAGTAAAAAATAAAAGCAATCAAGTCCTTCTCCATTGCAGGAACAGGGACTTGACCGCCAGCCGTCCTTCTACTGGCCAGGGATCCACTGCCGCCTTGCCCTGCTCGCCTTGCCGCGCCACCTCACAGCCGCCCGACCATCCTCTGCACCGGCGCCCGGCCATGCTCGCCGCGCAGACGCACGACCCAGCTCGCCCACGCCCTGCTAGCGCCGACCGCCCGCGCGTCGCTTGCAGGGCCCTCCCGCGCCGGCTGCCCTGCCAGCACCGGCCCGCATCACATGCCCATGCTCGCCGCGTAGCTGCACGGCCCTGCTTGCCTGCCTAGGGCAACGGGGCCGGCGACGCCCGTGGCGAAGGGGGAAGGGTGACGGGGACGGCAGAAGATGTCGTGGTGGATCCCTGCGGAGCTTCGGGCGACGGGGCTGAGGCCGGGGGTGACGGAGGAAGTGGCCGGGGCCGGCGCGAGAGGTGGTGGCCGACGGGCGAGGTGGTGGCCGGCGGGCGAGGTGGTGGCCGAACGCCGGCGGAGCTTCGGGCGCGCCAGGGCCGTGGCTGGGGGCGACGGGGATGGGGCCGAGGCCGGGGGCGAAGGGAGAAGTGATCGGGGCTGGCGGGAGAGGTGGTGGTCGATGGGAGAGGTGGTGACTGGTGACCGGCGACGGCGTGTGGATAAGGGAGAGAAACCAGACAGAGATCATGGTGGGGGAGAGGATAAGGGAGAGAGTGCTGCACGTGAGGGTGTGAGGTGAGGCATGGGCACGGGGTGTGTTTGGGCATGAGGGGATGTGTGGCTGAGATCCTGCCATGTCATCGATCCGCGTGATGTGTTCCTTTCTTTGCCGTCTTCATTTTTTATTCCAGACGGCAAAGATCTTTGCCGTCTGCGTTTTATATTACAGACGGCGAAGTATGTTCTTTGTTGTCTGTAATATAAAACGCAGCCGGCAAAGATGTTTGCTGTCTACTTTTTCTATTACATACGGCAAAGTACGTTCTTTGCCGTCTGTGTTTTTTTCGCAAACGGCAAAGTTTATTTTACCGACAGTTTTTCTTTGCCGTCTAGTGATGACGGCAAAACCTTTCTTTGTCGTCTGCCCGACGAAAAGCTGACGGCAAAGACATCCCTGACGGCAAATTAGCTGTTTCTCGTAGTGAGGCGTCGCCGGACTGTTCTTCGTGACGCTTGTTTCTCCCAAGAGGCATTGGATGCCTTCAACTCGGGAGACGCGCACCTCCGTGACGCTCAAAATGGTCTAGCCAGAGCCACGGAGCAGTATGTAAAAGACATACAGGTGAGAAAATTTGGTGATTATATATATCAGTAGCCCCTGAGACTTGAAACAGTTAGGATAACTGATTTAAGGATCATTTGTTATGCAGGTTCTTACAGAAAAGAATACTCAACTGTCCCAGGAGCTGGAGGAGTGCAAATCCCAACTTCAGGCCGCACTGGCCGCAGCAGGGGAGCCCAAAGCACTGGTAGAAAAAGGGCCTGTTGTCCTGGTTCGTAAGGGCCTTTTGTCCCGGTTCCTAAACCGGGACTAAAGGGTCGGTACTAATGCCCTGCCCCTTTAGTCTCGGTTCAATCCAGAACCGGGACTGATGGGCCTCCACGTGGCCTGTGCGCGGAGCCCAGGCAGGAGACCCTTTGGTCCCGGTTGGTGGCACCAACCGGGACCAATAGGCATCCACGCGTTAGCATTTCTGTGGCTGGGTTTTTTGTTTTTTTTGAAAGGGGGGGGTTGGGGGTTTTGGGGGGTTAATTTAGGTGTTTCATATATTGTGTTAGCTAGCTATAATTAATAGAGAGAAGTGTCCTCTCTTATGTCCGTGCTTGGTCGACGCTACGTACTATACATACGTATAGAGAGGACTAGACACGCTAGCTAGCTAGTAAGCAAATGAAGGAAACAGAAGATCGTCATGAACATATATGCATACAGAGAGAAGTGATATCGACCACCTCTCCTTCTCCGAGAGATTGGTCGAACAACAAGTTCTCGTATATCTATCCGACACTACTGGCTACATATATACAATAATTATCTCTTACAAATATAATCATACGGACTCATGGTCCACATAGTATTCTCCGTCTTCAGCGATCACGTGGTCAAGAAAGAATGCCGCCAATTCCTCTTGAATTGCTCGCATGCGAGCTGGTGCTACGAGTTCATCCCGCTTCCGAAACATCTAATTTGAAGAAGGGGGTCAATACATATATATATGAATGAATGAAACTCAACACAAATGATGGTAATAAAATAAAATTGTGAACGTTGTTATTTACGTACTTCATATTGTTCGTCAGTGTAGCCCCGCTCACAGGTCATGTGGCGGATGGACTCGCAAACGTAGTATCCACAGAAATCATTCCCTTTTTCCTGCCACAACCAATTTACAAGAAATAGAGGTCAATCAAACTGATAAGCAAGAATGCCAAATCAATAGGAGATGCGCGGAACATGCTACTATAGTACTTACTTTCGGGTGTCTAAATTGCAGCTTCTTCGGGAGTCCTGGAGCTTTTTTGGAGAATTTTGCCCAAACCCTGCCAGACAAAGAAAACAATTACTTGATATATCAGGAAATGAACAAAGTTGCTGATATGGTGGATCGATTTAACTTACTTCTCGAGCATTTGAGTCATGTCCGCATAGTCCTGGGGATCTTTTCGTTTTGAGTCTAAGACAGTTACTAGTCCCTGCTCAAGCTTAATCTCTAGGAGAATATAGTGGTAACTGCACACACATGCATAACTCATCAATTACATTACTATAACCTTGACTAATATATATATAAGGGAAACCGAATACGCACAAGACAGTAACACTCACTTGAAGTTGTAAGGAAAGAGTATTATATCTTTGTTTTCATTTATTACCAACGATCGTAGCAAGTTGGCCTCGGTATCTGCGGCATGAAATTTAACCTGAGTTGCATCTATGAGATATGTGTTAATGAACCCAATATCACCGACTTGTCTTTTCTTCAATTCGGCGATCTTCAATCTGCATAATATAGTGAGGATGATTATAAATACATGCAATGAAAGAGAAGAGCTATATAGAGAGACTTAATGACAGAAGTAGTACTACTTACAGACAGTAGCAGGTGACCGTTGTTTTATCGAGGGCCAATTGATTGAAAAACTGAAAGAGCTCCTCAAATGGAACAGGCAACAGTTCAATTCCAACGAGGTCATGCTCCTTTTTAACTTTCACATACAAAGTACTCCTCCCCCCAGAGTCTCTGTAGATTTTCAAGTACCAATCATGCAATCTTCGCATCATCGTTGATAGAGATCTTTCATCTTTGACGAGAGGCTTCCCGTACTCGTATCTTTGTATCTGCACCTCCATGGGTTGATAATGTACATCGTCGAGCAGGTAATCGGCAAGATTGCTATAACCGGGCACCATCCTCGGATCATTAGCACGTTGTCGCTAGGCACCTTGAGCAGGGGGCACGATTGCTTCGCTTGTTCACCGAGCTGGGCAATTTGTTTCCCAGCTCGTCGTTCTTTCAGCCTTTGATCACCGACAGTACTTCCCGACTGCTCCGCTTCGGCAAATTCCTTTCCAATAATGCGCTCATAGTTTCCTTCCGGCGAAGACTTGGGTGGTTTTGTCAGGGCAGCCAGAGTGCGCTTCGCTTTCACCGGATCTACCTTCTCCTCCGGAGGTGGATGTCTCTTTGCTTTCAACCCTCGAAACCAGTCATCCACTTCGGTTCGTGCGATCTTCGCATTCTCCTCCGGGGTCCTCCCGCATGGTAACTTCTCTGGAGTCTTCAAAGAAGGACCGAATCTGTATGTCCTCCCGCCTCTGGCTGTACTGTTAGACGCCGGCCGAGCAGACGGAGCGGCTGTCTTCTTTACTTGCTTACGAGGCGGAGGAGAAGGACTACGACGCGCCGGAGCAGCCGGAGCGGCGGCAAGTCTCTTCCGCCCTTGCTGACGAGGCGGAGAAGGAGGAGGCTGGCTGCTCGGGCGCGTCGGCGCAGGCGGAGAAGGAGGTGGAGTGCCGCCATGCGCCGGAGAAGGAGCCGGTCGAGTGCCCTGATCGTCACTCGCCGGAGGAGGAGGCGGTGGAGGAGGCAGAGTGCCCTGACTCGCCAGAGGAGGAGGCGGTGGAGGAGGTGGAGTGCCCTGACTCGCCGGAGGAGGAGGCGGTGGAGGAGGCGGAGTGCCCTGACTTGCCGGAGGAGGAGGAGGAGGCGGAGGCGTCCAGTTCAGAAGGTTGATGAGCTCCTTCCGCCATAGGCATGGAGTCTTCAGAGCAGACCCTAGCCTAGTCTCCCCTTCACCGGTAGGGTGGTCAAGCTGGAGGTCCTCAAATCCCTCCGTTATTTCATCCACCATCACCCTAGCATATCCTTCTGGAATCGGCCGGCAGTGAAAAGTTGCGCCAGGTTCAGTAGGATAAACAGAGCCAACAGCCGCCTTGACCTTCAAATTCATCCATTGCGTCATAAGGTGGCAATTTTGAGACTCCGTGATAGCATCCACGGGATAGCTGGCAGGAGCCGTCAAGGCATGCTCCGGCTGAAGCAGCTCGGTGGAAGCCATGCTGCTTCTCCGCTGAGATGGCGGGGTAGCTTCGGGGGAAGCTTCGGCAGTACATTTGCTACGATTTGCTTCTCGTTCCTCTATCGCTTGTACCCTTGCTTGCAGCGCCTGCATTTGGGTCTGCTGCAATTTTTTCCTCCTCTCCTGGGATTTGTAACCACCTGCGTCCGGAAACCCAACCTTCCACGGAATGGAGCCTGGCGTGCCTCGTGTCCGTCCAGGGTGCTCAGGATTCCCGAGGGCCATTGTGAGCTCGTCGTTCTCTCTATCTGGAAAGAACGTCCCTTGCTGTGCTGCTTCAATATACTGCTGAAGCTTCCTGACTGGTATGTCCATTTGATCGTTCGTCCAAAATCACTTCCCTGTTACAGGGTCCAAGGTTCCGCCACCCCGAAGAACCAAGTCCAGCAACGGTCTGGCCAGTTAATTGTCTCTGGTTCGATCCCTTTATCAACCAGATCATTCTCAGTCTTGGCCCACTTAGGCCGGGCTACGAGGTAGCCACCTGATCCCGTGCGATGGTGATGCTTCTTCTTCGCAGCATTTTTCTTGTTTGTCGCCGACATCTTCTTACTCTTTTCCGATGTCTTGTTGGCCACAAATCCGGGCCAGTGATCTCTGATCTTCTCATATCTGCCCTTGAATTCTGGTGTCTCTTTATTTTCGACAAACTTATTCAGCTCTTTCTTCCACCTCCTGAATAGTTATGCCATCCTCTTAAGAGCAAAAGACTTGATTAATTGCTCTTTAACTGGCTTCTCTGGATCATCCTCTGGCGGTAGGGTGAAATTTGACTTCAGCTCAGTCCAAAGATCATTTTTCTGCATATCATTGACATAAGACACCTCAGGGTCTTCTGTAGACGGCTTTAGCCATTGCTGGATGCTGATCGGGATCTTGTCCCTAACCAAAACCCCGCACTGAGCAAAAAACGCGCTCTTTGTCCAGAGGGGTTCAATCGGTTGGCCGTCGAGCGCGATTGCTATGATCTCAAACTTTTCATCCGAGCTCAACTTTTTCTTCGGGCCTCGTCTCTTTACCAAAGTTGTGCTCGATCCGGAGGGCTAGAAAAAAGAACAAAGACTTAATTAATATGTGTACATACCAAAACAATGAATGCATCAATTAGCTAGTCAGCAGAAGCTTAACTAATATATATACCTGGCCGGACTCGGTTCGGTCACCGGAGACGTCATCATGGTCTCCTTGCACCGGCATTGGGTCACCGGAGCCGTCCTCACGGTCTCCTTCTTTCACCGGCATTAGTTGATCACCGGAGCCATCATAATCATAGCCAGCTGCTTCCAGACAATCGGTGTCGTTGAGAAACAACGAGACGACGGCATCACTTCCTCGTGCGATTATGTCCCCCAACAACTCTTCTTGTACTTCATCTCGGGCGGTGTCCATAGTTTCTACAAATAATGACAACATGGCAATTATTATTCAAACATGACAGATGGATATATTAGTGGCAAACGTAGAACTAATATTAATTAGTGGCCTCGATGCTGCTTCTCTAGGGTTTGGGGTGGCCTCGATGCTGCTTCTCTAGGGTTTGGGGTGGCATCGACAACGCTTCAAGGATAAAAAAAAGAGGAAGAAGAAAAAAAGAGGAGAAGAAAGAATAGATCTCCTCTATTCTTTCTTCTCCTCTTTTTTTTCTTCCTCTTCTTTTTTTATCCTCTTCTTCCTCTCATGTTCGACGACCCTCGACCCCTCGGCGACCCTAGACCCCCTCTCGACCCCCTCATGTCGAAGTTATCGGGTAGGGGGTATATCGACAACGACATACCCGATACATACATACATACATACATACATATCATATGCATCCATACATATATGAACAAAATTAATATCTACTAATTAACAACCTAAATAAAAAAACTAATACATATAGGAAGAAGAAAAAAAAAGAGGAGAAGAAAGAATAGAGGAGAAGAGATTTCTCCTCTATTCTTTCTTCTCCTATTTTTTTCTTCTTCCTCTTCTTTTTTTATCCTTTTCTTCCTCTCATGTTCGACGACCCCCTCTCGACCGTCGACCCCCTCTCGACCCTCATATATAAAACATTTTCTTCCTTCTATTCCTTCTTCCTAAATATATAAAACTTTTTTTAAAATGAAACTAACCTAAAATGTACTAAATCAGAGAACATATATAGATAAAAATTTTCTAATTGAAAATCTAACTTTTGCATATATGTATTTTTAAAACATCATTACAATTGAAAAAAATACATACATACATACAAAAAACATGTAAAAAATACATACATACATATATGAACATACATCAAAAAATACGTATATCTAAAAAATACATACATACACATATATATGAAAATCTAAAAACATTTAAAAAATAGCATGTATAATAAAAAAAATGCACGGCGGCGGCGGGGGCGGCAGACGTGCGGTGCTCACAGAGGCGGCGACGTTCGGGGCAGGGGACGGCTGCACGGCGACGGCGACGACGACGGGGCAGGGGCGGCGCGCGTCGGGGCAGGGGACGGCGGCGCGCGGATACGGTGTCGGCCGAGGGCGCGGGCGACGGCGTCGGGCGAGGGTGCAGGCGAGGGCGCGGGCGACGTCGGCCGAGGGCGCGGGCGACAGCGTCGGGCGAGGGCGCGGGCGACGGCGTCGGGCAAGGGCGCGAGCGACGGCCGGCGAGGGCGCGGGCGACGGCGTCGGCTGGGGCGGCGGGCGGCGTTGGGGCAGCCTGGCGGCGTCGATGTGCGGCGTCGGGGGGAACTGAGGGAATGTGAAATTTCTAAGTGCTGGCTTATATAGCAAAGGCATTGGTCAGTTCGTGGCACAAACCGTGACCAATGCCCCCCTTTAGTTCGTTGGTCACCAACCGGGCAAAGGCCTTCAGTAGCCCAAAGGGCGGGAAGGCGGCCTTGTCCCGGTGGTGGCACCAACCGGGACTAAAGGGGGGCTATGTCAGGTGTGCACGAACCGTGACCTAATGCCCCTTTAGTCCGGTTGGTGCCACCAACCGGGACCAAAGGCCTTGTGCTGCTGCGTCGAAAGTTTAGTCCCACCTCGCTAGTTGAGAGGGGTGCGCAGTGGTTTATAAGCCCCACTGCCGCACCCCTCTCGAGCTCTCTCCATTGCAGGCTTACGGGCCTAATTGTCACTGCTATGCCTGTGGGCCTACTGGGCCTCCTGCGGGCCTGAATCCTGGCCCTTGGATGGGTTTCTAGTCGTATTCAGGCCGTGGGGGCCCAGTAGGTGGCATTTTTTTGTTTTTTTGTTGCTTTATTTATTTTATTTCTTTTTTGCTTTATTTTTTAATTTAGTTTAGTTTTCAAATTTGAAATACACTTTTTTTTTTGTTTTCTTTGTTGCTTTATTTATTTTTTTTCTACTTACAACAAAATACTTATTGTTTGCTATTTTTTTCCAGTTTTTTTGTTTTGTTTTCTGCATTATTTATTTTCTTTTGTTTTTTGCTTTATTTTTATTCTTTTTCTTTTAGTTTAGAAAAATTATACTTTCTGTTAGTGCTTTTATTTTGTGATTAACTTTACTATAAAAATAGTTTCCTTTTTTTGATTTGTTTTTTGCATTATTTATTTTCTTTTGTTTTTTGTAGGTTAGCAAAATTATAAACTTTCTGTTAGTGCCATTAGTTTTAGAAAAATTATAAACTTTCTGTTAGTGCCATTAGTTTTCAAATTTGTATGGTTAAAATTTGAATTCTTTGAAAATTGTTGGAATCACAAGTTTGTGATTAACTTACTAAAAAAATGAGAATAGATGCGCTTATAGAGAAAATTCAACCTAAACTCATAGTAAATTTCTATGAATTTCAGAGAAATTCACTATGAATTTAGGTTAAACTTTTGTCTATTAGGGCATCTATTTTCACTTTGAGAGGAGCTCAACAAGGCAGAGAGGGAAGGGCTTATAAACTGGTGTGAGCCCCCTTCGGTTGGCGAGGTGGGACTAAACTCTGCCCGCAACGAGGACCAACCCTTTAGTCCTGGTTTGTGGCACAAACCGGGACTAATGGTCATGGGCCAGGGGCGAGGAGAAAAATTATAAACTTTCTGTTAGTGCCATTAGTTTTAGAAAGTTGAAAGTTGAAAGTTGGCATGGGCCAGGGACTAATGGTCATGGTATTACGAGGGCCGAACCATAAGACATGAAAGCATTTCAAATGAACTCTGAAAAAGTTGAAAGTTGGCATGGTATCATAATTTCACCCACATAGCATGTGCATGTACAAAACGGACAATGGTAGCATGTTCGTGTGTTACAAAGTTGGCATGGTATCATCGTAATAGTTGCGGGAGAAAGTCTTCACTTTTTCTTCGCTTGTGTCATTTGCTTATTGCGCCGTAACCATGGATAATCTTCATTGTTTATCAGGATGCTTGGGCCAGCCTTGACATTGAAGGGAGGAATTTCATGAAACTTTTCATAATCTTCAGACATGTCTGTCTTGCCGTCCACTCCCAGGATGTCCCTTTTTCCTGAAAGAACTATGTGGCGCTTTGGCTCATCGTATGATGTATTCGCTTCCTTATCTTATCTTTTTCTCGGTTTGGTAGACATGTCCTTCACATAGATAACCTGTGCCACATCATTGGCTAGGACGAACGGTTCATCAGTGTACCCAAGATTTTTCAGATCCAGTCTTGTCATTCCGTACTGTGGGTCTACCTGTACCCCGCCGCCTGACAGATTGACCCATTTGCACTTAAACAAAGGGACCTTAAAATTAGGTCCGTAGTCAAGTTCCCATATGTCCACTATGTAACCATAATATGTGTCCTTTCCGCTCTCGGTTGCTGCATCAAAGCGGACACCGCTGTTTTGGTTGGTGCTCTTTTGATCTTGGGCGATCATGTAAAATGTATTCCCATTTATCTCGTATCCTTTGTAAGTCAATACACTCAAAGATGGTCCCCTGGACAACAAGTACAACTCATCACAAACAGTGTTGTCACCTCTGAGACGTGTTTCCAACCAACTGCTGAAAGTCCTGATGTTTTCACATGTAATCCAGTCATAGCACTGCTCCGGATGTTTGGAGCGCAGACTGTTCTTGTGTTCATCGACATACGGGGTCACCAAGGTAGAGTTCTGTAGAACTGTGTAGTGTGCTTGAGACCAAGAATATCCTTCTCTGCATATTATTGAGTCTCTTCCAAGAGTGCCTTTTCCAGTCAGTCTCCCCTCATACCACGATTTAGGGAGACCTATCTTCTTAAGGCCAGGAATGAAGTCAACACAAAACCCGATAACATCCTCTGTTTGATGGCCCATGGAGATGCTTCCTTCTGGCCTAGCACGGTTACGGACATATTTCTTTAGGACTCCCATGAACCTCTCAAAGGGGAACATATTGTGTAGAAATACTAGCCCCAGGATGACAATCTCGTCGACTAGATGAACTAGGACGTGCGTCATGATATTGAAGAAGGATGGTGGGAACACCAACTCGAAACTGACAAGACATTGCGCCACATCACTCCTTAGCCTTGGTACGATTTCTGGATCGATCACCTTCTGAGAGATTGCATTGAGGAATGCACATAGCTTCACAATGGCTAATCGGACGTTTTCCGGTAGAAGCCTCCTCAATGCAACCGGAAGTAGTTGCGTCATAATCACGTGGTAGTCATGAGACTTTAGGTTCTGAAACTTTTTCTCTGGCATATTTATTATTCCCTTTATATTCGACGAGAAACCAGTCGTGACCTTCATACTGAGCAGGCATTCAAAGAAGATTTCTTTCTCTTCTTTCGTAAGAGCGTAGCTGGCAGGACCTTTATACTGCTTCGGAGGCATGCCGTCTTTTTCGTGCAAACGTTGCAGGTCCTCCCGTGCCTCAGGTGTATCTTTTGTCTTCCCATACACGCCCAAGAAGCCTAGCAGGTTCATGAAAAGGTTCTTCGTCACGTGCATCACGTTGATTGAAGAGCAGACCTCTCGGTCTTTCCAGTAGGGTAGGTCCCAAAATATAGATTTCTTCTTCCACATGGGTGCGTGTCCCTTAGCGTCATTCGGAACAGCTAGTCCACCGGGATCATTGACCATAGCAAGTACGTGATCACCGGTACGTATGGCGGGCTTCTTCCGGTGATCTGCCTCGCCTTTGAAATGCTTGCCTTTCTTTCGACATTGATGGTTGGTCAGAAGAAATCGACGATGGCCTAGGTACACATTCTTCCTGCATTTGTCCAGGTATATACTTTCAGTGTCATCTAAACAGTGCGTGCATGCGTGGTATCCTTTGTTTGTCTGTCCTGAAAGGTTACTGAGAGCGGGCCAATCATTGATGGTCACGAACAGCAATGCCTTAAGGTTAAATTCCTCCTGTCTGTGCTCATCCCACGTACGTACACCATTTCCATTCCACAGCTATAAAAGTTCTTCAAGTAATGGCCTTAGGTACACACAATTTTGTTGCCGGGTTGCTTAGGGCCTTGGATGAGAACTGGCATCATAATGAACTTCTGCTTCATGCACATCCAAGGAGGAAGGTTATACATACATAGAGTCACGGGCTAGGTGCTGTGATTGCTGCTCTGCTCCTCGAAAGGATTAATGCCATCCGCGCTTAAAGCAAACCAGACATTCCTTGGGTCCTTTGCAAACTCATCCCAGTACTTTCTCTCGATTTTTCTCCACTGCGACCCGTCAGCGGGTGCTCTCAACTTCCCATCTTTCTTTCGGTTCTCACTGTGCCATCGCATCAACTTGGCATGCTCTTTGTTTCTGAACAGACGTTTCAACCATGGTATTATAGGAGCATACCACATCACCTTCGCAGGAACCCTCTTCCTGGGGGGCTCGCCGTCAACATCACCAGGGTCATCTCGTCTGATCTTATACCGCAATGCACCGCATACCAGGCATGCGTTCAGATCCTTGTATGCACCGCGGTAGAGGATGCAGTCATTAGGGCATGCATGTATCTTCTCCACCTCCAATCCTAGAGGGCATACGACCTTCTTTGCTGTGTATGTACTGTCGGGCAATTCGTTATCCTTTGGAAGCTTCTTCTTCAATATTTTCAGTAGCTTCTCAAATCCTTTGTCAGCCACAACATTCTCTGCCTTCCACTGCAGCAATTCCATTACGGTACCGAGCTTTGTGTTCCCATCTTCGCAATTGGGGTATAACCCTTTTTTGTGATCCTCTAACATGCGATCAAACTTCAGCTTCTCCTTTTGACTTTCGCATTGCGTCCTTGCATCGACAATGACCCGACGGAGATCATCATCATCGGGCACATCGTCTGGTTCCTCTTGATCTTCAGCAGCTTCACCCGTTGCAGCATCATTGGGCACATCGTCTGGTTCCTCTTGATCTTCACCAGCTCCCCCCGTTGCAGCATCACCGTATTCAGGGGGCACATAGTTGTCATCGTACTCTTCTTCTTCGCCGTCTTCCATCATAACCCCTATTTCTCCGTGCCTCATCCAAACATTATAGTGTGGCATGAAACCCTTGTAAAGCAGGTGGGAGTGAAGGATTTTCCGGTTAGAGTAAGACCTCGTATTCCCACATTCAGTGCATGGACAACACATAAAACCATTCTGCTTGTTTGCCTCAGCTGCATCGAGAAACTCATGCATGCCCTTAATGTACTCAGTGTGTCTGTCACCGTACATCCATTGCCGGTTCATCTGCGTGCATTATATATAATTAAGTGTCCAAATTAATAGAAGTTCATCATCACATTAAAACCAAAGTGCATACATAGTTCTCATCTAACAACATATAGCTCTCCAGAGCATCTAATTAATTAAACCATACATTGAAACTATGTAAAACATTTCAATGCGAAAACAAATGCGATCATAATCGCAACCATGGTAACAATTGATCCAACGGCATAATGATACCAAGCCTCGGTATGAATGGCATATTTTCTAATCTTTCTAATCTTCAAGCGCATTGCATCCATCTTGATCTTGTGATCATCGACGACATCCACAACATGCAACTCCAATATCATCTTCTGCTCCTCAATTTTTTTTATTTTTCCTTCAACAAATTGTTTTCTTCTTCAACTAAATTTAACCTCTCGACAATAGGGTCGGTTGGCATTTCCGATTCACATACATCCTACATAAATAAAATCTATGCCACGTTGGTCGGCATAATTTTCATAAACAATAAATGAACCAATAGTTATAAAGATAATATATATACCACATCCGAATCATAGACAGGACGAGGGCCGACGGGGGCGGATACCAAAACCATCGCACTATATAAGATGCAATAATAAATGTAAGAAAATAATACAAGTATCTATGTAAAATACAAGTAAGAATATTTTTCCTTTCAGAAAGAAGATAAGAACAAGAGGCTCACCACGGTGGTGCCGGCGATGAGCTCGACGCGGGTGATCGATGGCGGTGAAGACGGGGACGGGGCGTGACGGACTGCTAAACCTAGACAAATATTATGGAAAATGGAGCTTGGAGGTCGAGCTTGGAGAGGAGAAAGCTTAAGTAGTGTGGCTCGGGCATTCCATCAAACACCTTGTGTGCATAGGAGGTGAGCTAGAGCACCACCAAGCCCTCTCCCCCTCGGCCAGAGAAAAACAGAGCACTGGGGTGCTCTGCTCGCGAGCGAGGGATATATATAGGCACCTCATTGGTCCCGGTTGGTGACATGAGCCGGGACTAAAGGGGAGCCTTTGGTCCCGGTTCAAGCCACCAACCGGGACCAATGGTGGTGGGCCAGGAGCGAGGCCCATTGGTCCCGGTTCATCCCACCAACCAGGACCAAAAGGTCCAGATGAACTGGGACCAATGGCCCACGTGGCCCGGCCGGCCCCCTGGGCTCACGAACCGGGACCAATGCCCACATTGGTCCCAGTTCTGGATTGAACCGGGACTAATGGGCTGACCCGGCCTGGACCAAAGCCCTGTTTTCTACTAGTGAAGAGACCCCCTTTGGTAACATATCCTTCAAATGAGAAGTATCATATAGAATGCGGCGTGTATGCAGATCTGACGATAAAATTGCAGATGGCACTGGAGTAAATCCGGATAAGCAATAGCTCCAACGCCAGCTGAAGGCCGGTGAGAACGTGCTTACGAGGGTGAGGCAGGAGAAAAAGGATCTCCAAGATGCCAACACCAAGCTGGGCGTGGAACTACAAGATGTTCGTTCCCAACTGTCGGACTCTGTTAAGGAAAATCGGCGGCTTCGACGCGGCATATTTAGTAAGTGCTTGAACGAACTTTGCAAAAGAGTTTGGCGAGGAAGCTCGTTGACAGAGTTATGTCTGTAGGTATGCTAACAGGTCATCCCGCCGAGGAAATGCCCGGTTCAATGGGTGACCTTCTTCCCGAGCTCTCACAGCTGCACGAACGAGTTCGGCAGGTGATGCAAGGCGTCGCCCAGGCCTTGTGGCCATCCGTCTCCATACCCGAAGGCCTTGGAGAGCTTGCAAAAAAGCTAAAGGGAGCGCGGCGGCGCTTCCGATTATGGAAGATATCGGCCTGCCGTCAGGGCGTCAGGGAAGCCTGGGCAATGGTGAAGACACGGTACACGAAGGCTGACCCGAACCACATGGCCGAAGTCGGACCTGTGGGGCCCGATGGGAAGGAGATCCCTGTGAGCTTAGTGTACGGCCAAGTAGGATCGGCCGCAAAGTATTCCCAATAGGACTGTAGACTAGACAGCCTATAGGATGGTATTGAAGAGGAATTCAACCAGTCAAATTGACTATGTAATTTTAAAGTGACATGTATAAGGCCTTCTAGCCGGATTGTAGATCGTTTGTCGTGGCGGACCTTTTCGCTTCAACCTCGGGACCCGACAGTCCGGAGTGTATCCGAATGCCCTCTCGGTTATGTAAGAACCAGGGCGTGGGTGGAGAACAGGCGTAGGGGTCATTAGTGCTTTATCAGACAAGTGCCCAACTAGTTATGTTATATTACATGGGTAGTAAGAAACATCTTCCAGGGAGAATAGTTCCGTTAAGGGTTCCTTTCCCTGGGTAAGCATGCCCTAAAGTGCATGTCCGGACTGCAACAAGAAGCACAGAAAAAACATCTGGGAGCAGATATGGATAATAAATAAAAGTCATCTTTTGTTCACTCACCGAATATTCCCTTAAGAACGCTAGCTTTCGGCTTCACCCAGTCTGAGGTACATGTCCGGCTGACCCGGCGGTAACAATCGCAGAGGTGCTTCCCTTATGCCCTAGCCGAATTAACGGGAACGTAGGGCATAAATACAAAAGCCAGGCAACCCAACTTGGCCAAAACTTAAGTCATATCGATGCATATAATGGTGAAAAAAAAGGTACATGCGGAAGTATAACACATGTGTTGGGCGTGCGGCCCAAGTAAATAATTTAAGCTTCTGTGAAAGAAGCCCCCAGGTACGAAGAGTGCGGCTAGTGCATCTGTAATGTATGAGCTAGGCACAAGGTGACCCTTGAAGGCCTAGAGAAATAAAAGAAAGAAAGGGAAACAAGGCAGATGATGCATATGTAGAAAATGGACAAAGGAAGGGGACTAACATAGAGTCTGGTGCTAGGCGTAGAATCTTCGAAGCCTGGCTGCGTTCCATGGGTTCGGCTCGAGTCGACTAGTCGATGCATCCCACAGTCGTTACGCTCCACCGGTCAGAACTTGGTCGATAATGAAGGGACCTTCCCATTTGGGCTCGAGCTTGTTCTTTTTCTTATCCGGCAGTCGTAGAACTAGTTTGCCAACGTTATAAGTTTTGGCCCGTACTTCTCTGCTTTGGTATCTGCGATCCTGTTGCTGGTAAAATGTGGAACGGGCTTTGGCTACGTCGCGCTCTTCCTCCAAGGTGTCCAAACTGTCCTGCCGATTGAGCTCGGCTTCTCTTTCTTCGTACATGCGCACTCAAGGTGAGTCATGAATTATGTCACAGGGCAGGACTGCCTCTGCGCCGTACACCATTAAAAACGGTGTGTTTCCGGTACTACGATTCGGCGTGGTCCGCAGCCCCCAGAGTACGGAGTCGAGCTCCTCTACCCAGTGCGTGTCAGACTCTGTTAAGGAGCGCACTAATCTGGGTTTAATGCCATTCATTATAAGACCATTTGCTCGTTCGACTTGACCGTTGGTTTGTGGGTGATAGACTGAGGCATAATCGAGCTTGATGCTCATTTTGCTGCACCAGAGTTTTACCTCGTCGGCCGTGAAGTTCGTGCCGTTATCAGTGATGATGCTGTGGGGGACGCCGTAATGGTGTACAACCCCGGATATGAAATCTATCACCGGTCCGGATTCGGCTGTTTTAACTGGTTTAGCCTCTATCCATTTGGTGAATTTATCCACCATGACCAATAAGTATTTTTTCTTGTGGGTTCCCCCTTTAATGGGTCCAACCATGTCAAACCCCCAGACCGCGAAGGGCCATGTAATGGGGATTGTTTGGAGGGCGGTGGGTGGCATGTGGCTTTGATTTGCAAATAGCTGGCAACCAGCGCAACGTTGGACCAAGTCCTGTGCATCTGCCCGGGCCGTTGGCCAATAGAATCCTGTACGGAAGTCCTTGCTTACAAGAGCCCGGGCTGCAAAAAGGTTCCGCCCTTCCTCTTCGGAGATGCACCTTTGAAGGACTCCGGTAGCGCTTTTTTTGTACAATTCTCCCTCATGGACCCTGTACGCCTTGGATCGCCGCACTATGTAGCGTGCCTCATTTTGGTCCTCCGGAAGTTCCTATCTAGTTAGGTAGGCCAGGAATGGTTCTGTCCACGGGGCAATAATGGCCATTATTTCGTGGGCTGATTGTGTTATTTCGGTGGCGGAGCCTCCGATTGTGTCAGAGAGTTCGGTATCAGGTATTTTTGCCGAGTCCGGACTGTTTTTACCGGTGTCCCCTTCCCATGCTACGGATGGCTTGAAAAGCCTTTCCAGAAATATGTTGGGAGGGACCGAGTCACGTTTTGCGCCGATGCGGGCTAGGATATCCGCCGCCTGATTGTTTTCCCACATGGTGAAATTTGAGCCCCTCGAACCGAGCTGACATTTTTAGGAGGGCATTGCGATAAGCTGCCATTTTCGGATCCTTGGCATCAAAGTCTCCATTTATTTGGGATATCGCGAGGTTTGAACCCTCGCGCACCTCTAGGCGTTGAATGCCCATGGATACTGCCATCCGGAGACCATGTAGAAGGGCCTCATATTCGGCTGCGTTGTTGGAGTCCGTATACATTATCTGTAGTACGTATTGAACGGTGTCTCCTGTTGGGGACATCAAAACGACGCCAGCCCCCAGACCAGCCAACATTTTGGAGCCGTCGAAGTGCATGATCCAGTTTGAATATGTGCCGTACTCTTTAGGGAGTTCGACTTCCGTCCATTCAGCGACGAAGTCAGCCAAAACTTGCGACTTAATAGCTCACCGTGGCTTGTAAGTTATGTCGAACGGGAGGAGCTCAATGGCCCATTTGGCAATCCAGCCCGTCGCGTCGCGGTTGTTTATAATATCGTTAAGTGGTACTTCCGAGGCTACCGTTATCGAACACTCTTGAAAGTAGTGTCGCAGCTTCCGGGATGCCATAAATACCGCGTACGCTATCTTTTGATAATGCGGGTACCGTGATTTGCATGGAGTAAGGACAGTGGACACATAGTAAACCGGCTTTTGAAAGGGGAGTTTGTGTCCGTCCACTTCTCGCTTGACGACGAGCACTGCGCTTACGACTTGATGAGTTGCTGCAATGTATAATAGCATTGGTTCGCCAATGTTTGGCACGGCCAGGACTGGGTTTGTTGCTAATATGGCTTTTATTTAGTTGAGCCCGGCCATGGCGGCATCCGTCCACTCAAAGTGTTCGGTGCGCCGGAGGAGGCGATAAAGGGGTAATGCCTTTTCGCCCAAGCGGGAGATAAAGCGGCTTAGAGCCGCCATGCATCCAGTCAATTTTTGTATTTGTTTGAGGTCTGTTGGGGTAGCCAACTGTGACAACGCTCGGATTTTGGCCGGATTAGCTTCAATACCTCTACTGGAGACAATGTATCCCATGGGCTTTCCGGCTGGTACGCCGATAACGCATTTTTCCAGATTGAGCTTGATGTCATATGTTCGGAGGTTGTCGAATGTGAACCTCAAGTCGTTTACTAGAGTTTCGACATGCTTGGTTTTAACGACAACGTCATCTATGTATGCCTCCACTGTTTTGCTGATCTGGTTTGCCAGACATGTCTGAATCATGCGCTATATGTTGCGCCATTGTTTTTGAGCCCAAAGGGCATTGTGTTGAAGCAGAATGGGCCGTATGGTGTGATGAATGGTGTTGCGGCTTGGTCTGGCTCTGCCATTTTAATTTGATGGTAGCCGGAGTATGCGTCGAGGAAACACAATGAATCATGTCCTGTGGTAGCATCGATGATTTGATCGATGCGGGGGAGGGGGAAGGGATCCTTTGGGCAGGCCTTGTTCAGGTCCTTAAAATCGACGCACAAGCGCCAGGATTTATCCTTCTTTGGTACCATCACCAGGTTTGCTAGCCAGTCCGGATGTTTTATGTCTCTGATGAATCCGACCTCCAATAGCTTGGCTAGTTCCTCTCCCATGGCTTGTGTCTTAGGTTCGGAGAAACGTCGAAGAGCCTGCTTGACTGGCTTGAATCCTTTTAGGATATTTAGGCTGTGCTCAGCCAGCCTGCGTGGGATTCCTGGCATGTCTGAAGGGTGCCTGGCAAAAATGTCCCAGTTCTCGCGTAGGAACTCTCGCAGTGCGGCGTCGACATCAGGGTTTAATTGTGCCCCAATGGAAGCTGTTTTTGTAGGGTTCGTTGGCTGGACTTGGAATTTGACTATTTTGTCCGCCGGTTTAAAGGAGGTGGACTTGGATCTTTTATCGAGTATCACGTCGTCCCTGTTCACCGTGGAGCGCAGCGCAGATAGTTCCTCGGCCGCTAGGGCTTCGGATAGTGCCTCAAGGGCCAGTGCAGCTGTCTTATTTTCGGCACGGAGTGCTATGTCCGGATCACTAGCAAGAGTGATGATTCCGTTGGGCCCGGGCATTTTGAGCTTCATGTACCCGTAATGGGGTATGGCTTGGAAGATTGTAAACGCCTCCCGCCCTAATAGAGCGTGGTATCCGCTGCTGAACGGGGCCACTTGGAATGTAATTTCTTCGGACCTGTAATTATCCGGCGTGCCGAATACCACGTCTAGTGTGATTTTTCCAGCACAGCGTGCTTCCAGATTGGGGATGATTCCTCTAAAGGTTGTGCTACTTTGCTCAATGCGGCTCCAATCTATTTCCATCTTTTGAAGAGTTTCCTCATAGATGAGGTTTAATCCGCTGCCGCCGTCCATGAGTACCTTGGTGAGTCGAAAGCCGTCCACGATTGGACTGAGGACCAGTGCGGCTGGTGCTAGGGCTGTTCGGAATTTAGGTTCGTCACTGGCATTGAAGGTAATAGCCGTGTCACTCCACGGATTTATTTCTGCTATGTGGCAGATTTCGGCCATGCTGCGGAGTGTTCGCTTGCATCTATTATTTGACGCGAAGGTCTCAAAGACCGTTAACACCGTATTGTTGTCCACGGGATGGTGCTCTGTGGTCTTTGGGAGGAGTAGATCCTCACCACTTTTGGCCACCTGCCGGAGTATCCAACATGCTCTAAGGCTGTGCATTGGTATTGCATCCGCTGTACTCTGAATTTTGCAGGGTCCGTTGAGCCATCCCTCCAGTACGGTTCCTTGCCCCCTAGAGGGCTTTTGCTTTTTGGTAGTTAACCCAGGTGTATTGTGATAATGCACCCTTTTATTTCGGACTGGGTTTGTATTCAGGGCCGGATTATCCCAAAATTTTATTTCGGTTTTCCAGGCGCTTTCCATCGCACAGTACTTTCATACTATGGACACCAAGTCGGCAAAGCGTATAATTTCGTGACGACTTATGGTGTTGAGGATTCCATTGTCCGTGCAATTATTGCAGAAGAATGAAATTGCGTCTTCCTCGCGGCAGTCCTTTATCCTGTTCATGACCAGGAGGAATCTGGCCCAGTAATGGTGTACTGTTTCTTTGGGCTCTTGCCTAATTTGGGATAGGTCGCGTATGTTTGGGTGGGTGGGTGGAATTGAATCCGAATCCTCACCCAATCTGAGATTCAGGGGCCAAGGAGTTTCCGAACTCGGAAGTTTGGATTCTTGGATGTTTTCTGATAAATCTAGCCCGCTGCTTGATTCTAGGTTCAGGCCTTGAGTGACGTCCTCCCCTCTGCGGGTATCCGGCTTGGAGGGATCGGGAATCCGGACATAGCTAGTCCTTAAGATAGATGAAGGGTTGCCGCATTGTTCCTCCACCACTTCAACGTGATGGGTGACCAGGGGAGAGTTGATCTCTCTCAGATCGGTTTTAGGCCCAATCTGATCGTAGTCTGTAGCGACTCCCAAGGCGGTGATGCGATCCAAGAGCTTGTTCAGGGAAGAGAGCTCCATTGGATCTAACTGCTCGGCGAGTTCCGAGTTGACGTGAAGATTGCTTTCGATGACCCGAGAAGTCACGGTCGGCGCAGCGGCCGAACAGGCGGTCATAAGAAAACCACCTAGCCAGAGAGTTTGGCCGATAGCCAAAGCTCCCTCAGCAATAGTGTTGTCTTTAAAGACGGGATGAGACGTCCTTCCTGGTGGCGACGGCACATCGGAACTCTCAATGAAAGCACCAATGTCGGTGTCAAAACCGGCGGATCTCGGGTAGGGGGTCCCGAACTGTGCGTCTAGGCCGGATGGTAACAGGAGGCAGGGGACACAATGTTTTACCCAGGTTCGGGCCCTCTTGATGGAGGTAAAACCCTACGTCCTGCTTGATTAATATTGATGATATGGGTAGTACAAGAGTAGATCTACCACGAGATCAGAGAGGCTAAGCCCTAGAAGCTAGCCTATGGTATGATTGTATGTTATGGTTGTCGTCCTACGGACTAAAACCCTTCGGTTTATATAGACACCGGAGAGGGTTAGGGTTACACAAGGTCGGTTACAAAGGAGGAGATATCCATATCCGTATTGCCTAGCTTGCCTTCCACGCCAAGTAGAGTCCCATTCGGACACGCGACGAAGTCTTCAATCTTGTATCTTCATAGTCTAACAGTCCGGCCAATGGAGATAGTCCGGCTGTCCGGAGACCCCCTAATCCAGGACTCCCTCAACCACCTTCGATGGAATATTATAGGCGGATTTGGAACATGGGGACACAACCATCTCCGGGGGCCGCTGATAATGCCCATTTTTCTATTCGTGCTGGCGCGCAAGACCCATTGTGAAACGGAAATGGAGCAGCTACAGATGAAAGGTCTGTCAGACGTCCAGGGGAGCCTCAACTTGATAGCTCTCCACCAAAAAATGGTATATGCAACCCCAAGGTCAACTTTGTCTCTAAGTGCATCTAGATTCATTAATCATGTTGTTTTCTCTTGTACACAAGACAACAGCCTAGGGGCCAAGTTAATATCATGCGGGCATGGTCACATGGCCACATGGGAAGGGGGCAGAGGTATTGCTAAAACAAAATATTGTTCATTCAAAAAAATGGTGTTTATATAATTCCATATAAAAATATATGGCACCAATCTTGAAGCGCCACAGAATTTGGAGAATTTTAAATATATGTCATTCGTTTTTCAGGGAGAGCATGGAAGTATTTCCTTTTTTTAGTATGTGCTTTTTGTAAAACAACCCATATATTAACTATAAAGAGAATTACAATCATCTGTTACACAAGACACCACACATTGAGGAACAAAACCCTCCAATATAGCATCATATTAAACACCAGAGAAAAACTTGGCAATCTCGTGTGCCACTTTGTTCGCCCCGCTCCTTATCTTTAGAAGTTTAAAACTAAGGAAAAAGCTAATAAATCAGGAGTGTTTCTCGCTTCAAATCAACCAGTGAAAACCTATTGCCCACACAAATATGCATGCACATTAGAACAATTAGTCTCCACAATGAATCAACCAAGTCAAGTCCGGAGCAGGGATTCCGATTTATAGCACTATTGTTCCATTACTAAAACAGAATATTCACTAAAATAAACATTATGGAGTTCAGGCATTCCATATAGAACTAGATGCAAATCATTAAGCAATAGAATTTGTAGAATTTGAAATCTTGTCTACACAAACGTGTTATTCATTTTTTTTCATGGATATCATGAAGTATTCCTTTTTTAGCATGTACCTTTTGATTTCTCATACATAAAAACACATAGCTTCATAGTTGATTTTTTTCTTTTGCAAGATCCATGGTTGATGTTGAATGAAAGATTTTCACCCTCATCTAGTACAGTTTCAACGTGAACCAATCTTGATTTTTTTTGTCGTTTGACATTCTATTTTTGTATATTTATTGAAATATGCCCTAGAGGCAATAATAAAGTTGTTATTATTATATCTCCTTATTCATGATAAAGGTTAATTATTCATGCTAGAATTGTATTGATCGGAAACTTAAATACATATGTGGATACATAAACAAATACCGTCTCCCTAGTGAGCCTCTACTAGACTAGCTCATTGATCAAAGATGGTTAAGGTTTCCTAACCATGGACATATGTTGTCAATTGATGACGGGATCACATCGAGAATGATGTGATAGACAAGACCCATCCATTAGCTTAGCATATGATCATTCAGTTTATTGCTACTGCTTTGTTTATGTCAAATACATATTCCTTCGGCCATGAGATTATGCAACTCCCGGATACCGGAGGAATACCTTGTGTGCTATCAAACGTCACAACGTAATTGGGTGATTAGAAAGATGCTCTACAGGTATCTTCGAAGGTGTATGTTGAGTTGGCATGGATCATGACTGGGATTTGTCACTCTGTGTATTGGAGAGGTATCTCTAGGCCCTCTCGGTAATACAGGTCACAAGAAGCTTGCAAGCAAAGTAACTAAGGAGTTAGTTACGAGATGATGTATTACAGAACAAGTAAAGAGACTTGCCGGTAATGAGATTGAACTAGGTATGAAGATACCGTCGAACGAATCTCGGGCAAGTAACATACCAACAGACAAAGGGAATTACGTATGTTGTCATAAAGGTTCAACCGATAAAGAGCTTCGTAGAATATGTAGGAACCAATATGGGCATCCAGGTTCCGCTATTGGTTATTGACCGGAGAGGCATCTCGGTCATGTCTACATCATTCTGAAACCAGTATAGGGTCCACGCTTAATGTTCATTGACGATATATTATTATATGAGTTATGTGAATTGGTGACCGAATGTTGTTTGGAGTCCCAGATGAGATCACAAACATGACGAGGAGCTACGGAATGGTCCGAAGGTAAAGATTAATATATAAAACGATGCTATTTGGTCACCAGAAAGGTTTCGGGATGTACCGGGTATGCATCGGGTCACTGGAAGGGGTTGCAGGAGACCTACGGGAATTACATGGGCCTAATGGGCCAAGGGGAGGCACACACCAGCCCATAAGGGGCTGGAGCACCCTCTCCCTGGCCGCCGGCCCTATGGAAGGAAAGGTGGGAGGGCTAGCCCCTCCTGCCTTCCCCTCCTCATGGGAGAAAGGAAGGGGGCGGCATCCTCCCCTGCCTTTCCCCGCGTGACGATGTCGTGTACCTAGGTTAGGGCAATAGACCTGATCTAAGCACCCCTCCCAAGGACACTGCCCTACAGTCAAAGGACAACAAGTTCAAACCGACTGGAATCACATGAGCGCATGCTCACTCGACCAACGCCTCCACTCGGATACCCCAATTCCATTCGACCAAGCATACCATCACTCGACAACACAAGAAACCACTCGGAGTACACAAGGTCTAAAGTCACTCCAGATAGCAACGGTCAGGCATTCACTCCGCAGCATTAATGATCAGTTATATGACTTTATTACTGGTGTTACCAGTAACACTCATCTTTATATACATTGAACCCTATGTAACGGGGGATGGCTGGGGTCCTGGCGCACTCTATATAAGCCACCCCCTCCTCTAGGACAGGGGTTCGCACCCCCTATAACTTCACGCATAATCCAATCGACCGAGCCTCCGGGCAATGAGACGTAGGGCTGTTACTTCCACCGCGAAGGGCCTGAACTCGTACATCTTGCGTGCACAATCTCACCGTAGCTAGGATCTTGCCTCTACGTTCCTACCCTCTACTTTACTGTCAGACTTAGAACCACGACAGTTGGCGCCCACCGTGGGGCAGGTGTCTTAGCGACTTTACAGTGAGGTTGCGATTTCTCCGTGTCCTTTCATCATGATTTCCGGCGGAGGTTTGGCTGAGGACCGCGAGATCCGTCTCGGCGCGCTCGTCTTCATCGTCGACGACTCCGCTTGGCTTCAGGAAGCTCCTCTTGACGTCGAGGCGCTCCCCGTTCGCGGGGCGACGCACTTTCGCGCGTGCGTTCGCGACGTCCTTCTGCGGCAGCCATCGACTCAGTATCGGTCGGCCCCCGCCGCATCTTCGCTCCCCGCTGTTCGCCTTCACAAGCGATCCGGTCGGTCACGGCTACAGCGGTGGGTGAAGCATGCAGTGGCGCGTCAGTCGGACACCCCTCAAGTCGCGGCAATCGAGCCCGACGAATCTCTTTACGGCATGTTCGACCTGTCGACTGGCTCAGTCGAGACCCTGTCTGAGTGCGATAGCAGCGACCCCGCGGTGGAGGTCCTGATGGTTGACACGCCTCGGAGTCCTCCTGGCATGCATCGCAACGGCGGTGACGGCGATCCATCGCGCGTTCTTGAAGAGTACCACCCCGAAACTCTCTCTTCTCAGCAGAGGGAGGAACTTCACCGCCGCAATGTGGAGGCCCTCCACACGCCCGTTGTTGGTGAGTCCTCTAAGGCTCGGGCCTTGGAGGTGGCGCGATTGGCCACTTTGGCTGAGCGCACCCGACTAGAGAACCTTCAACATGCACTCGACGACCGCGCTCGCCAACAGATCCGCGAGTCTAGTCGACAGCAGCGCCAGCTATTTCCACCTGAACCACAGGTATACCGCACTCCGATTCAGAATCTTATCGCTGTGGCCCGTATAGAAGAATCTATTCAGCCGTCCCAGTCGGAAGCTGGTAGAGGTTTGATGTAGATTAGAGCGCTGCTCCAAGCAGCAGGAGAGCAGAACACTACAGTATCTCAGTCGCGTAACAGAATCCATAGCAGATCTATAGTTGCTGACACCGTTCAGTCGGCTCACGACCCAAGATTGCATCCATGGCGTGAAGGACGAGGGTATCGCCAAGGGCAGTACTTGGGTCAGAACCATGAGCAGCACGATCATCGGCTCGACCGTGATGACCGCCGTCGAGTGCCTATGCCCCCCCGAGGGGAGAATCATATGTGCCCCGACATTATGATGATAGGCGCCCGTACAACAAGGAGCGGAGGAGGCCAGTCGACCCAAGAGAACCAGGGTTTGATGCAAGGTCCATTTTGGTACAAGGTTTGGTGGACAGGAATTGAGCATATAGAGAAGGACAAGACAGAGATCGCCCGACTGGAAGCAGAGTGCATGTTTCTGGTCCCGAGTGTTTTAGCAGAGCCATCAGGGCTGCAGAGATCCCTCCCAACTTCAGGTTGGCAACTGGGTCAGTAAGTTCACTGGTGAATCAAAGCCTGACACCTGGCTTGAGGACTACCGAGTGGCTGTGAAGATCGGTGGAGGAAATGATGAAGTTGCCATGAAGCATCTTCCCCTAATGCTTGAAGGGTCAGCTAGAGCTTGGTTGAATCAGTTGGCTCCAGGCAGTATTTTTAGCTGGGAAGAGTTGGCCCGAGTGTTTGTCAGAACATTTGAATGCACGTGCAAATGGCCAGCAGGACTAACAGAATTGCAACATTGTGTGCAAAAGCCGAATGAAACTTTGAAGGATTACATCCAGAGGTGGACCACTTTACACCACACTGTGGAGAATGTGTCTCACCATCAAGCAGTTTGCGCCTTCAAGGAGGGTGTTTGGAACCGGGAGCTCAACCTGAAATTCGGTCGGATAGGAGACATGTTGACTCGAATGATGGAAATAGCCACTTGGTACGCCAACGGCAAAGAAGAAGACCGACTTCGTAGTGTCGAGAGCAAACCAGTCGGCCAGGACACTAGAGGAGGTAATTCCAATCGGCAGCAGAAGCGCAAAGCAGAACCTGCGACGCCGGGAGAGGTTGCAGTCACAACCCAAGGAAAATCTAAAGGAAAACCTAAAGGGCCCTGGACCCCTAAGAAGGTGAAAGGTTCAGCCGGGAACAACGTCTAGGATTTACCATGTCACATTCACATCAAGAAGGATGAAGAGGGGAATCTTATGTATCCCAAGCATACCACTCGGCAGTGCCGAGTCCTTATACAACAGTTCCAAGAAAAGCAACTATTACCTCTTGAGCATGCGTTGGTTTTCCTTGAAGAGGAAAGGGTGATGCAGCAAAGCAGGGTAAGTATTTCCCTCATTTTTTGAGAACCAAGGTATCAATCCAGTAGGAGACCACGCGCGAGTCACCTCGTACCTACACAAACAAATAAGAACCTCGCAACCAACGCCGATAAAGGGGTTGTCAATCCCTTCACGGCCACTTGCAGGAGTGAGATTTGATAGAGATAATAATAATAAGATAAATATTTTTGGTATTTTTATGATATAGATTGAAAGTAAATATTGCAAATAAAATAGATTGGAAACTTGTATGATGGAAAATAGACCCGAGGGCCATAAGATTCAAATATTGTTCATAGATAGACTTGATCATAAACCCACAATTCACCGGATCTCGACAAACACACCGCAAAAGAAGATTACATCAAATAGATCTCGAAGAGAATCGAGGAGAACTTTGTATTGAGATCTAAAGAGAGAGAAGAAGCCATCTAGCTAATAACTATGGACCCGAAGGTCTGAGGTAAACTACTCACACAACATCGGAGGGGCCATGGAGTTGATGTAGAGGCCCTCTGTGATCAATGCCCCCTCCGGCAGAGCTCCGAAAAAGGCCCCAAGATGGGATCTCTTGGGTACAGAAGGTTGCGGCGGTGGAAATAGGGTTTCGTGGTGCTCCTGGATGTTTTCAGGGTATGTGAACATATAGAGGAGGAAGAAGTGGGACGGTTGAGCCACGAGGGGCCCACGAGGGGGGAGGGCGCGCCCCCTGCCTCGTGGCCTCCTCGGTTGTTTCTTGACGTCCACTCCAGGTCCTCTGGATCACGTTTGTTCCAAAAATCATGTCCCGAAGTGAAAGTGCTAATGGAACTTAAGCTATATTTTGGTGTCGGTGGAAACGACACCTATGGGATCACAAGAATCCCTACTACGGTTGCGGGCACGGGGTCGTGAGAAGAGCGGATCAAACAAATAGCACATGGTTCGTTTATCCAGGTTCGGGCCGCGGGGATGCGTAAAACCCTACTCCTGCTTTGGTGGATGTATATCTGTGTTCTTGAGCTAGCTATGGGGCGTGAGGAGCTCCAAAAAGCCGAATCCTCCTCTTGGTCGCCTCGGGGCTCCTTTTATAGGAAAGGGGTTGCCACAGTGGCACACAGGAGGTGGAAAGGGTACAGTGATGTGAGGTTATCCCTCACAGTACATGACAAGGCGCATTTAATGCGTCTTGCCCAGGTGTCCTTGCTTTATCGGGGACGAGGGAGAGCCCTGTCTCGTACGTCGCCGCTCCCTCTTGTGTCGACACGCGTCCTGGCCAGCGGCGCCTGCGGTGCCATGTAGGCAGGCAAGCAGCTGACGTGGCGCAGTGGTGGGTCTCCACGAAGATCCGCATGCCGCCACGCAGGTGCCTGCCCAGCTGGTTGGGTCGGCAGCTGCATGCGAACGGCGGTGGAGGTTTGACTGGCGTGGGCCTAATGGTGGCCCTACGGGTGTTCTTGGCAAGGGCCTTGCCGGGGCCCCGGCAAGGGTCTTGCCGTGGCGCCTGCTGTCATCCCCAGCAAGGCTCTTGCCAGGGGCCTTGTGGTCCTCCTTGGCTGGGATCCCGCCAAGGATCATCATCTTCTAAAGGGTGTATCTGATCTTGAATGTCTTCACAAAGATCTGCATGCCACCACGGGGATGTCTCCCGAATCCTTGCTCCATGGGGGCAGTGGACTCAAGGGTGACTCACTCCGTAGGTGTGGGGCGAGCTGCCACGGCAAGGGTCTTGCCGGGTTTGCTAAAACCGCCTCCCGGCAAGGATCTTGCCGGGGGGTCTGCTTCGTCCCCTTCGCTCTTTGTGGTCTTGGTCTTGGCGTCATTCTGCTTCTCCTAAGCTTCGGCCTTACCTTGGCTCACCTCGCTTGCCTTGCTCAGTGTGGTGGTGCCTGTGGCTTAGACTGCCCGTGCACAGTTATAGGGGTACAAAAAGTGTACCCCTCTTTTTGTACACCGACAGGAGCCCCCAGGCCTAGGCCACACGTAAGCACAATCGCGTCATTGGGCTAGGCCCAAAAACGGTGCGCGGGCAGGCGGGGTGGTTTTTACCGCGGTAAGTCTCTTCGCGCGTTGTGCTTCCCATGCTTCCTGTGCGTGGAGCGGCGTGGGGAGGTGTGTGTGACGTGGGCGGCATGCGTGGGGTTGCTTCCCGCAGGCATGCGTCACATCATAGTTAATGTGAAAGGAGGCGGCCCGCGTTTTTCCCCCATAAGAAGGAATAACCGTGGGCGCGCTGCTCACTTTCTCCTCTTCCCTTGTGCCTTTTCCAATCTCAGAGCCATCGTTCCCTCTCTTCCTTCCTTCCTAAGCTTTCGCTGTCGCCCGCCGCCGCTGCTTTGCCACCCCCCTTCCTCAGCCCTCTGAACTTCTTGGTCGCCATGGCTCCCAAATTCGCCAAGGGCAAGGGGGTGGCTAAGGGCGCCGGGACGGTGGAGCCACCGGAGAGCGCACTGTCGGGGGACCGGACGAAGTCCGCCTTCTTCTTCCTCTCGACGGTTGATGTTCAAGAGCTCCGGGCCTCCTTCAAGCCCCTATGGGGAGTGAAGACGGGGGGATAGGATTCGGGACACCCGGCAACGCGCGTCATTCCTGCCGCTTGCGCTGATCCTGTCCCAAATCGGTACCCCTTCTTCGTTGATTACTTTTCTTGCGGGTTATGCCCCCCTTTCTCTGATTTCTTCTGCGATGTTATGCGCACCATCGGCTTTCGCCTCTTGGATTTTACTCCAAATGCGGTGGCGTGCATCGCTTTCTTCGCGCATCTTTGCGAAGGCTTTGCCGGGGTGCAGCCCAACACGACACTCTTCCGCCATTACTTCTTCCCTCGAATCCAGCCGGGAGGAGCCGTCTCCGGTTGCCTCACCTAGATCCCAAGATCCAAGGGGGCATACCCGGACGGTGCCGTGAAGGAGAGGTAGGAGGAATAGCGTGGCCGGTGGTGCTGGATTGAAGATGAAAACCCGCCGGAATTCTGCAAGGTCCGCCGAGTGCCGCTGGTCCGCGGCAGCAATTGGAGCGATGTCGACGCCGCCGATGGGAGGCTCACCGTCGCCACCACGAGGATTCTCCGGCTCACCCAGGCCGGACTCACCCTTGAGATGATCGGGGCGGACTTCATTCGCCGTTGGATTGCCCCGTTGCACAGCAAGGGGAGGCTAGCTTGGCTCTTTACGAACCTGGCTGACATTATGCGACTCCGCCCCAGCCTCGATCACGAATTCACAGTGCTGGCACATGCCCACTTCTGCCAGCGGCTTTTCCAGCTTGATGTGTGTCGCGATGGCGAGGTCGAGCGGACCGGCAAGGCTGCGAGGGCTGCCGCAAAGGTTGGCAAGGCCCTCAAGGGGCCATTTTTCAAGCTGCCAGCGGGGGTGGTCCTGTTGTGCAACAATTCACGTCGATCCGAGATCATCGCCATGATGCCGGACTGTAATGCGCACGGCCCTGTCCCGAGCTGGGAGGAGCCGAAGGACGAGGATGTGCAGCAATTCTTCGACACCCTGATCGAGGTGTACGTCAATGCCGACGCCGAGCGGTGGCTTATCATGGACACCACCCAGGCAGAGCTAGACTACATCGCCACTAGGGCGAGGGAGGCACAACTTGCCATGGAGGCCGGCAGTGCCGGGGGCGTGGAAGACAAGGCCGCAACGGCGGCGGAGGAAGAGGAGCTCATCCGGTGGGCGGCGGCCTCCGGGGAGGTCAGCAGCACCGACACTGGATCTCCGCTCGTCGAAGACGCGGCCGATGAGTCATCGGGGGAGGAGGAGGACGTGGCGGCGGGCTCGACGCCAACCAGGGGAAGAGGGCGAGTCCCGCGGCGGGCTGGCTCCAGTGAGCCGGCCCGGCCCGGCAGGGCTGCGCGGCCTCAATTGACCCTGGAGGGGTCTGGGCGCCACATGAGGGCCACGGCAGCCAAGAGGCTGACGAAGGCCGCTGAGAAGAAGACAACAACAGCCCCTTCCTCATCTGGGCGCGCACAAACTCTGCCGCCTCCTTCGCCTCGTCCGGCAGGCGTCGACTCGGATGATGATGTGGAGCTCCCTTTTGATCTCGGGCCTCTCAGCCCAGAGAGGAAAAGGAAACTGGTGGAAGAGGAGGAGATGGATGACGAGTAAGTTCTACGTTCCTTACTGTCATTTTCATTTCCTTGAATTGGGTCGCTTGTCTTGATCCATTTTTGCTTCCGTAGGGAGAAATAGACTTTGGCCCAGAGGGTGAAGAGGGCGAGGACCTCGGCGAGCAGCCAGCCCCCGGCTGGGGCTTCAAAGACACCACTGGTGGTGCTGAGCAGCCCGGATAGCAGCCTCCGGCGCAGCCCCCAACGTAAGTTCGTCACCCTCTTCTTACTCGACATGTGATAGGTGCTCGATGCTATGATGCTGACCTTGCCGGGTTTGCAGGAGGGGAGCGGCATCAGGAGGAGCCATAGAGGGCTACTCCTAACACACCACCCCCATCGATTACGCCGCCGCGGGGGGCGTCCCCGGCAAGGGCATCAGGCACGGAGCCCACACCCATGGAGGAAGAGGGGAACTTGGACGCTGGTGGCTCTGCCACGACGCCAAATGCTGGCGGAGAGGGGACTTCTGCTTCACAGCCTGGCACTAGTGAGTCGCCTATCCTTCGTCTCTGTTTTTCCCTTATTCTTTTCTTGGCTTCATTGCTCCCATTGCTGCCCAGGCCCTCCTTCAACAGGTATGGAGGACGTGGATACTGTTGCTGGGAACATTGCTGAGGAGGCCGCCAAGGATGCTGCAGAGGACACCGCGGCGGGGGCCGCCAAGGCGACTGGTGAGGCTTATGCCGAGGGCGCCAGCGATGGACCTGCCGGTGAGGCCGGCAAGGCCTCCGCCAAGGAAGAGGTGGTGGGTGACCAGCCTCCCTCCTCCTCAACCTCGGGCCCCGGCAGATATCTGAAGGTGGGCGATGATCTCTTCGTCCACCTCCCAGGGGCGTCAAGCCGGGCGCCCGCCGAAGGGGAAGTTTTCGACGGCGAGGTGCTTGCCGCCACCGGGCTCGAGGTGGTTGATGAGTCGGGCATTGGTGGCCACGGTTCTCCAGAAGAGCAGCTTTTCCGTGCCATGGGGGCCAATTTCCGGAAGCTCCATGTGCTCTACCATGCTCGCCTGGACAAGGTCAAGTCCAGGATGGCAACGGTGGACAACGTGGAGGTGGACTTCAAGGTGCGCGTTGCCGAGACGCAGAACTAGTTCCACCAGGCTCGCGAGGAGCAGAGGGCCTTTCAGGAGGAATTGGCCGAGCACGATGTGGAGCTCACCATGAAGATGGCCGACATCGAGAAGGCCCAGGAAAAGGCGGCGAACTTGGCTGCCGCGGCCGAGGCCGCCCGGAATCAGCATCAAGCCACCTTGGATTCCCGGGAAGAGGACCTCACCGCCTGTGAGGCGAAGCTTGCCGCAGTGCTCCGTGGCAAGGATGAGGAGCTCGAGGCCCTTGTCGCGCGGCGGACTCGCGAGCTGGAGCAGAGGCACAAGGAGACACTCGTTGCCCAGGCTCTGGCCCATGCCGGCAAGGTAAGGGAGTTGGAGGTGGCGCATGATGAGCTGAAGGAGCAGGCCCTCAAGCTGTCCAACGAGAAGAGCACGCTCAACAACACCTTGGTGGAGGCGCAAGGAGTGGTCATCAGCAGGGCTGGGGAGCTCTCCGAAGCGCAAACCTCCGTCAGAGACCTCAAGCTGAAGCTGGAGGATCTCGAGAAGATGCTGTTGGAGAGCAGGGCTCGGGAGGAGACCTTGACCAGGAGCCTGGAGGAGGAGAAGCAGCTGCGGGCGAACGAGGTCCCACCAGGATTATGTGGCGGGCGAGAACAGATGGATCAGCCGTCTAGAGGAGGTCGCCGGCAGGGTCACCTCGCAGTTGGCCACCATGGGGATGCCACACGTGAGGTACGCCCCTGAGCACAGCGGGACCGTCAACACCAAGTTGACACTGTTCTTCGAGGGCGTCCTCAGAGCCTTGGCTTATCTTCACCCCAACAGGACGGCCACACTGGCCGAGGAGGCCCGGCGACTTTGCCGGAGGGTCGTGACCAAGGTCCTCACAAAGACGGCGTACTGGAATCCCGATCTTGACTTCGCGGCCGTGATGAAGAGCTTGCTGGATGGTGCTGACCTCACGGTGCTCAAGGAGCGCATCAAGCCCATCACCGACTGCATCGACGAAATCAAGAGGGTGGAAGGCCAGCACCGGGATTAGGCATCCCGTTCTTCTTCGCCGCTGCGGGTTCCCGATCAAGACAAATTTTATCTTTAGTTAGAACCGCAGCTATGATGTGATGTAATATAACCTTGAAGTACTCTTAATTTTCATGCATGTTATTTCCCCGTTCGATTCCTCTTTGTATGCGTGCCCTACGTCGATCGGGAAGGCTTGCCGGCGCAGAAGCCCCTAGCGGAGTTTTGGGGACGGATCGCCATGGCCAGCCGGGTACACGTGCTGCCGGACGAGCCACCTTTCCGTTCTGAACGCGGCCGCTCGAACTGTCGAGCTTGACTCGAGTCAGAATCGGGGGCGTTGCTGATCGCGGAAGGCTACTCTGCCATTCTCGACGCAGCCGCTTGAGCTGTTGAGCGGACTCGAAACAGGGCAAGGGCGTTGCCGATCGTGGTAGAGCCCCCTGGCATGCAGGTTTCTCATACAAAGCAAATATCTCCGGGGGGAATAACCTCAAATAAGAAGGGTAGCACAAATAAGGGTTCAGTCCAACTTAGCTTCTGTTTGCAATCGCTCGAGTGTCGATCTTCTGGCCTCCTTTCTTCTTCAAGGGTCACGAAGATGAAGGAGTGCCGGGCTAACTGCTAGATCCGATTCTCACAACTGCGCCCCCTACCTGGCGCGCCAAAGATGTCGGTGGGAACGACACCTATGGGATCACAAGAATCCCTACTACGGTTGCGGGGCGCGGGGTCGTGAGAAGATCGGATCAAACAGATAGCACACGGTTCGTTTATCCAGGTTCGGGCCGCGGGGATGCGTAAAACCCTACTCTTGCTTTGGTGGATTGTATATTTGTGTTCTTGAGCTAGCTATGGGGCGTGAGGAGCTCCAAAAAGCCCAATCCTCCTCCTGGTCACCTCAGGCCTCCTTTTATAGGAAAGGGGTTGCCACAGTGGCACACAGGAGGTGGAAAGGGTACAGTGATGTGAGGTTATCCCTCGCAGTACATGACAAGGCGCATTTAATGCGTCTTGCCCAGGTGTCCTTGCTTTATCGGGGACGGGGGAGAGCCATGTCTCGTCCGTCGCTGCTCCCTCTCGTGTCGACATGCGGCCTAGCCAGCGGCGCCCGCGGTGGCCTGTAGGTAGGCAGGCAGCTGAGGTGGCGCAGTGGTGGGTCTCCACGAAGATCCGCATGCCGCCACGCAGGTTCCTGCCCAGCTGGTTGGGTCGGCAGCTGCATGCAAACGGCGGTGGAGGTTTGACTGGTGTGGGCCCGGATGGTGGCCCTACGGGTGTTCTTGGCAAGGGCCTTGCCGGGGCCCCGGCAAGGGTCTTGCCATGGCGCCTGCTGTCATCCCCGGCAAGGCTCTTGCCGGGGGCCTTGTGGTCCTCCTTGGCTGGGATCCCGCCAAGGATCATCATCTTCTAAAGGGTGTATGTGATCTTGAATGTCTTCACAAAGATCTGCATGCCACCACGGGGATGTCTCCCGAATCCTTGCCCCATGGGGGCAGTGGACTCAAGGGTGACTCACTCCGTAGGTGTGGGGCGAGCTGCCACAGCAAGGGTCTTGCCGGGTTTGCTAAAACCGCCTCCCGGCAAGGATCTTGCTGGGGGGGGGGGGGGTCCGCTTCGTCCCCTTCGCTCTTTGTGGTCTTGGTCTTGGCGTCGTTCTGCTTCTCCTGAGCTTCGGCCTTACCTTGGCTCACCTCCCTTGCCTTGCTCAGTGTGGTGGTGCCTGTGGCTCAGACTTCCCGTGCACAGTTATAGGGGTACAGAAAGTGTACCCCTCTTTTTGTACACCGACATTTGGTGCGATGACAATGTGGTTAGTTGAACTAATATGGGTTGCTAAAGTTTATCTCAGGTTATTGGTTCTAAGCACCCGCGATGGAGATGTGCGACCCCCCCCCCCCATTTCAAAAAGGACAAAAGCGTGGTCTTTCGTCGCTTCGAAGGTTTAGTTTTGGTTTGCTTCGAGTCGTAGGAAAGACCGCACTATTAAGAGGGGTCTGTGTGGACAAATGTTGTGTGGGAATGCCTTTGCCGAGCCTTACTCTCTTACCCTTCCCACTCCTACCCCCTCATATGGATCTAGTGTGTGTGTGCTGTGGTACTCAGAAAGTTGCAATAGTAAGTTACTGGGTACCCCGTGTGCACGGGGTACTGGGTAACTCTCTGGTTACCCCGTGCGCACGGGGTCTTTTGACCCCCGTGAGCACGGGGTACTGCGTAACTCTCTGGATACCCCGTGCGCACGGGGTCTTTTGACGCCCGTTCGCACGGTGTGGTGTGTTTGTCTCTGGACACCCCGTGCGCACGGGGCTGACTTGACCCGTGCGCACAGGGTCCAACGGGCAGAAATGCCCACCCTCACACAAATACTATAAAAGGGCCCTTCTTCCTCCTCCAACCCTTAACCCTAATGTCTTTTTGAGCTCCACCATTGCTACACCCCATTTTGCTCAATACTCTTAATCCCTCCACCCAAACTTGTTGAAACTTTGGGGATTGGGAGAGCAAGACCCGATCTACAACTTGAGCAAACCAAATCGCGTTCCCCACAACATTTCTTCCCCATTGACTTGTTACTCTTGGAGCTTGGGCTCCTTGGCGGTTAGAGGTTCCTCCGGAAGCTTCCTTGCTTGTGGTGTGCTCCGGAGAAGTTTGTAAAGGTGTGGTGGTCGCCTTCAAGACCAACCCTGAGTGATTCGAGGCTCATCCATTGGGGGTGACTCGAAGGAGAATACGGTGAGCCTTTGGTGGCATTCCGCAAGCTTTGGCTCTGGCACCGCTCCAAACGGAGATTAGCTCTTCCCAAGGAAGAGTGAACTTCGGGTTAAAATCCGCGTCCTCGTCTCACTTGTGGTTAATCCTTTCCCGCACCTTTCTTTGTTGTTGTATGCTTGTTGGCTTGCTAAGTAGTTTGTTGCCTAGCTTTTCTTCTTGGAGCTTTCTTGTCATATAGGTTGCATTCACCTAGTTTCATATCTAGTAAACTCTTTTATCCGCAAAGCCTTAAAATCTATAAGAAAGATTAAAATTTGTAGTATCCTATTCACCCCCCTCTAGTCGACCGTATCGATCCTTTCAATTGGTATCATAGCCTCGTGCTCTAATATAAGGTTTTACAACCTTAGAGGACATGGTCGATCTAGGGAATGAGGGAGGTGGCCTACCCGTTGCGGGGGATGGTCAAAACCAACCCCCCGCCGCGACTGAGACACTTGGTGCTCCGGTCGTTGCTCCTGCCGCTACTGCTAACCCGAATGTCCCCTTGACCGCGGTGGATCTTATTTCAATGTTTGAGGACCTCAAAGTCTCTATGTTGAAAGAGGTTCGTGCCTCGGTCAAGGAGGAAATTGATGCTTGCCTAAAGCCATCAACATCCGCATCAAACTCATTTAACCCAAATGAGGTTCATGATGCGGATGACTCGAGGGAACCCCTTGCTTCCCCGGCTCGTACTCAAGTTCCCCAGTACAATGCCGTGGAACCCTTTTACTCTCCTCAACCCTTGCAACATCCCCGCATTAATCCCGTTGGGCCTTCGCCCCCTTTGAAAGCTAATGCACTTGCTAAGTGGAAGCTAGATATGGAGTCTCACATGCGAAGTGCTTCAACTCAATTGTGGTGGATTGTGGTCAATGGATTCAACCCCAAGGACCCAATGAATCTCACTCCAAGGGAAGCAGTTGACGATCAACTCAATGCTACCGCACACAACATGCTTTGCAACGCTGTGACTGAAGATTAGTGATTCCATTGCTCTTCTCAAAACCGCAGAGGAAATTTGGGATTGCCTTGAGGAGGCTCTTGAAGGAGATGAAGCAATTCGAAGATCTCGGTTGGCGTTGCTCAAACAAGAAGTCAATCTCTTTGTGAGGAATGAGGGTGAGTCCGCAGAAGAGGTTTACCGAAGATTGAAGTCCCTTGTGCTCAACTTGAGAACCTTTGGGTGCACTTGTGCAAATGATGAATTCATCAAGGACAAGTTCATAGATGCTATGGTTCTCACAGAACATACCATGCTCATGATGGTTCATCAACGTCCGGACTATCACAAGTTGACTTCGGCTTAAGTTGTTTCCACTTTCTCTACCCATGTTCTTTTGGAAACCAAGTCCAAGAAAACATATGCAATAGCTCAAGCAACCAAGAACTCCAATCTTGCCTTGAAGGCAAAGAAAGTGATGAGCCAATCCTCGAGGGAGGAAGAAGTGAGTGAAGAGATATGTGAGGAGGATAATGATACCTCGTTCCCGGCAAATGATTTTGCAGAAGACTTGACTCTCTTAGTCAAGAAGTACTCCGGGACCATGGCGAACAAAGGAAGAAATCTTCAAGGAAGATCTTTCGGACGAAGGAAATGCTACAATTGTGATAGCCCAAGACACTTTTTTCATGATTGTCCATATGAGAGACGTGAGGAAAAGTCCGAGAAGCTTGTGCTTAAGAAGAAGAAGTTCATCAAGTTTGCAAACAGGAAGGATGACAAGGCTCTTGTTCATGAAGAATACATGTCTGGAGATGAAGATGACGGTGATGATGATCAAGTGGGCACGGCCGCCTTTGCCATGCATGCCACTACCTCCTCCTCCACCACCGGCCTCTTCGACTCTCCAAACGAGGACAAGCCATTCACTCATCGATGCCTCATGGCCAAAGAGGTAAAAACAAAGTCCAAACCCAAGAGACCCGACAACTACACTCCCAATGTCTCATGTGAGATAGTGGAGGATGAGTGTGAGGAGGGTGTGGATAATGATGAGGAATCCTTAATGGCTTTCATGAAAACTCTTCATGGTGAAGCTCATGCTTGTTTTGGCGATCTCCTTAAGTCACTCGCCGAACGCGATGACTTTATTGAGAATGTTGAACCTCCTTATAGAGGAAAAAAGAGAGTTGATCTCCTCAAGCACGAACTTAATGAAGAGAGTGTCATGAGAGCATCACTTGAGGAAGCCTTATCTGCTCATCAAATTGACTTTGTTAAAACCAACGATGCCTTGCAACTTGCTCTTGAGAATAAAGATGCTCTTAACGTTAGAGTTGAAAAACTTCTAGTTGACCATACAAGACTTGTTGAGGAGCATGAGTTCCTTGTGATTAGTTCCAAGGTTGTCAAAGGTGACCTCATTGCTCTCACCGAGTCTTATGCTCAATTAAAAGCTACAACCATTAAGGCTCTCACTTCCGTACCTCATATTGATTTAAATGATGATGCTTGTACGGCTAACTTTGCTCATGATTGCACCTCCCTTCAAGAGGAAAATAAGAAGTTGAAAGCTCAAATTGAGAAAGGGCTTGTATCATGCATCCAAGGGGAGAAAAACCTAAACGATCTCTTGAGCAACCAAAAGGAGTGTGTTGCCAAGGAGGGAGTTGGGTTTAATCCCGCAACTAAGAGTGGTAAGAACAACAAGAAGAAGAACAACAAGAAGATCGGTCCGACTCCTTCTCCTCCCCAAAAGGTAGTGTTTGTGCAAGAAGGGCACAAGGATAAGGAGAAGGAGATGGAGGGTGTTGGGAATGGTAAGGTCATTAGGGACAAGGCTATTCCCAAGAATTTTGCCGGCAAGAACAATCCATCATATGTTCTCATGAGAGGAGATGATGGCTATACCTTTGCAAAATTTGTTGGAACTAACTATGATGATTATGCTTCGACTATTTTGGTTCCCAAGACCCTTGTTGCTAACTCACCAGGACCCATTGCAAAATAGGTACCTATAACCAAAGCTTGATTATTGTAGGACTATGTCTCCGGTGGAACTCAATGGGTGATCGACAGTGGATGCACCAATCATATGACCAGAGAAAGGGATATGCTTGTGGAGTTCGTTGATTCACTCAAGGCCTCTTCGAACATCTCCTTTGGTGATAATAGCAAGGGAAAGGTATTGGGTTTGGGCAAGGTGGTAATCTCTAATGATTCATCTCTTGCAAATGTCATGCTTGTCCAATCCCTTCACTACAATTTACTTTCAACTATTCAATTGGCTCGTGCCGGATATGATTCACATTTTGGTGAATTCCATGTGACCATCTTTAAGAGGAGCAATCTCAAAGTGGTCTTTGTTGGGCATGTTGAAGACAACCTTTACGTGGTTGATTTCTCGGAAGAGAAAACTCATCTTGCAACATGCCTAATGGCCAAGGCCGACGTGGGGTAGCTATGGCACCGTAGGCTAGCCCATGTGGGCATGAGAAACTTACAAGCTCTCTTAAAGGGGGAGCGCATTCTTGGACTAACCAATGTGTCTTTTGCCAAAGATCATCCTTGTAGTGCTTGCATTGTCGGAAAGCTTCATGAAAAAGCTCATAAAGTGAAGACTATCATCACCACCTTGAGGCCCCTCGAGCTTATCCATTTGGATCTATTTGGGCCTCCAACATATGATAGTTTGGGAGCAAGGAGATATTGCCTTGTCATTGTTGATGACTTCACAAGATATACTTGGGTGTTCTTTCTCAAGACTATAGATGAAACTCAAGAAACCTTCATCAACTTTGCCAAAGAAGCTCAACGTCAACATAACTGTGAGATCAAGGCAATCCGAAGTGACAATGGCACCGAGTTCAAAAACTATACAATGGATAAAGCATCAATATGCCGCACCATATACTCCACAACAAAATGGTGTTGCGGAGAGGAAGAATCAGACTCTTATTGAGATGGCTAGGACCATGCTTGATGAGTACAAATCACCATACAAGCTTTGGGCAGAAGCCATCAACACCGCGTGCCATGCTTCAAACCAGCTTTATCTCCGCAAACTCAAGAACAAGACCCCTTATGAGCTCCTAATTGGGAGAAAGCCCAACGTCAAATACTTTCGGGTATCCGGTTGTAAGTGTTTCATTTTAAACAAAAAATCCCGGTTAGCTAAATTTGAGTCTAGAACTTATGAGGGCATATTTGTTGGATATGCATCAAACTCTCATGCTTACCGAGTTCTCAATAAATCCACCGGATGCATTGAGGAAACGGTAAATGTGGAGTTTGATGAAGATAACAGCTACCGCATGGAGCAAATTGTTCCTAGTGTTGTAGGTGATGAGGCTCCTTCACAAGCTATAAGGACAATGGGGATAGGACACATTCTCCCACAAGAATAACCCCATGTCCAAGTAGAAGAAGAAGGAGTAAGAGCCCCTCTTGAGGATTTTCCACAAGGGAAGTCATCACCGACACACTACAAAAAAATACACTTCCGTGATGATACGTGTTTGTCACAGTAGGTCGCGTTTTCTGTCATGCATGTACATCCATGACAAATTTATGACAGAATCAAGATAGTCATACCTGTGCTGTCATAGAAGTGTTCCATGACATTGCCAAAATTATCATCACGGAAGTGTCCACTGCCATGACGATAAATCGCGCGTCACAGAAGTTCTTTCGTCAAGGGTGACCGACACGTGGCATCCACTGTAACGGAACGCCGTTAAGCTATCGGGTCAGATTTTGGATCCGATAACCCGTTAACAGCCATGACCAATGCCGATTTTCCACATGTAAAATTCTCATTGGCTGACGGATCCACGCGTCAGCTCTGCATTGGCACAGGTGTCACTCATCCAACAGTCGAGATGGGCCTATGATATGTTGACACGTGGACCGGCCCAAAAGTGGCCCACAAAGATTAAATGCGCCGGCCCAACCAAAGGCCCATAAGATTTAGTAGACCATAATGGGCCGGCCCAGCTAAAGGCCCACAAAATTTAGCAGACCATAATGGGCCGGCCTAGCTAAAGGCGCACATGATTTTGCAGACCATAATGGGCCGGCCCAGCTAAAGGCCCACAAGATTTTGCGGACCACAATGGGCCGGCCCAGCTAAAGGCCCACTAGATTCTGCCGATCATAACGGGCCGGCCCAGCTAAAGGCCCAACATTCTCTATGAAATTGTCCCGTCAACGGCCTGTCCTAAACTTGTCATCAACGCGACCCATGGTCACTTCTGGCCCGTTAACAGTCCACAAAGTAATTGGGCCGAATTACGACCCGGTGTATTTCCGGCCTGTTAAAGTTCTGACTTCATTTGGGACCATTTACAGGCCATCAAAACTTTCTGCCCATAAACGACCATGAAGGATTTGGGTCATATTCGGCCATGTCTGACATTCGGCCTGTTAGAGGCCCACTATAGCTTTGGGCCACTTTCGGCCTGTTGTCATTTTTGGCCTGTTAACGCCGGACGTAAACCATGGGCCATATGTGGCCCAACGTCATATCGGTCCCATTAACAGCCATATAAAAACGACGATAATCTAGCCCGACCGAAGTTCCGGCCTGTTAAAGGCCCGTGTATTAGGTCGGCGCATTTATGGCCCATCCGAATTTCGGCCTGTTAAAGTCCAGTGGGTTATTTGGCACAATCAGGGCCCAATCCCACTTTCGGTCTATTAAAGGCCCATGTATTTTATGGGCTCGAGATATTTACACCTGTAAATGGCCTATTTTTACGGAGGGCCCAAATTATGTTTAGGCCTGTTAAAGGCCCACTATGGGCACAGGCCTACCAGAAAAATATGAAAGCTTATGTTGATTTAGGCCCAGATATTTTTAGTGGGCTACATGCCAATTTCGGCCCGTAATCGTTTTTAGCCCAATTGGAATGGGCCCGATGACTGTTGGCATGTTGGGCTCCTACGAAGGTTTCGGCTGAATACATTACTAAGTTAAACCTACACTATACAAAAATAGCGTCGTAATTACTGCAGCCTGAGGCAGCATCATAAATGTTGTATCACAACAAAATAAATTCCAACCATACAACAAAAGGCCTGTTTGCATAAAGTTTACAGTCCTTCCAGCTAAAAGCACCATCAGATGTATAGAAGCACAGATCATTTGACCTGAGTGCTAATGTTTCAGGCTGTAGAATCTGATGGAGCAGCACGATCTCCACCTTTTTCCGCCATTGCTCTTGAACAACGAAGCGAATGTCTGATAGTCTGGTTTCAAAACCATTCATATCCTCATGACATTTCTCAACCACTATTCTTGTTTTCGAAACAACGTCCATTAGGGATTGGACTTGTGTCTGGAGCACAGATATATCACTCTGTCTAGCAGGAAGATTTTGTTCAGTAGGCTATTTGGACGAGGTTACCTTGACAACCAACCCAGAATTACGCAGGAAGGTGCTTTTTGCACTGTTAGTGGAGAGATACTGACGCACTGCAGCAATAGGTGACATTGTGCCTGTAGTAGCCTCACGACCTTCAGGTGGTTGTGGCTGTTCAATCATTTGTTCCATAGCTTCCTGAAAGTTTGAACTTGTAGATTAGTGTACCAGATAAGTTACTAATGAGACAAAACAAACAAAGTAGGTTAAACGTTTATACATAACTTATTTTGGTGAACTACCGTAATACATTAGCATGTATTGTAGTGCCAACTACATAATAAAATCACTTTCGGAACATATGTCCATGTAGCATGCCTACTGTATTGTCTATTTCCTCACATTCGTTGACATCTAAGGATAAAGAGACATGGTTTAAAGTAGGATGAACATAGTATGACATCATTCATATCATGGGCAAACAGATATAAAACAAACAGGCTATTTTATCATTGTGTCCGCACATGAACATAACAACTAGATTACAGATCAAGACCAAAAGAATATCCTTCATCTCTTTTAAACCATGTAAGGTGAAATGATACGTTAAGACAACTGTGAATAAAAGTGAACAGATTAACTGACATTGGCTGCAGACCAAGTAGTTAAATGAACACATCACATTACCAATCAGTTCAAGGCAAGAGGAGTAAGGACTTACAACAGCGGCTTGAACTGGTGTGCTCATGCCCTTCATCTTGCTGGTGTGGCAATCCTTGAAGATTTGCACTGCATTCGGTTCAGGTTCTTTTTGGTCCGCACGGGATTTCCTCTGTATTTGGAACAAGTCAATATAGATACGATAATATGGCACAAAAAAAGAAGGAAGTGGTAGCTATTTACAAGAGACTCGCAGTGTGCAATATAGCTACGAGATCCTGTGGTCTGTTGGAATTTCACTTTAGAATGGTTGGTTTTGTTCTTCAAACAATTAGCCTAGAAGAAGATACACTTGTAAGGCACATACATAAATACAAGTTCAATATGTGCTCTGATCAAATACATATAGCCTACCTGATACTTTGGATCAGACCAGTGTTTAACGAGGGCTGTCCAGTCTTCATATGTAATATATTCCACTGGAGATGTTTGGGCGATTTCATTGTTAGCCTTGCCTTCAAAGTGAAATTTTCTAAGGTGGTACCGATACTGTCGCAGAGCAGACTAAAAAACATGAGTGCATGCTTGTCTAGTTGCATCATCTTTCGGATCCAACTTGAACCTCATCTATTGAAAAAAGAATGTGAGTCTTATTAGGAGGAAGCTAGAAAGTATGGGACAGAGCAAGACAATATTACTAATTGCGATGAATAACATTACTTACGGATAAATGGTCAAGGAAGGTGTTAAACTGGGTATTGTCTTTCTCATTCCTGTACTGCATCCATGTTGGGAGGATACGTGCATGACACCTAACGACAATGGCTGCCTCTGATACTAACTTGGCAGACTCTGTAGCATCACGTGGCCTTTTTAAACCTTCCTCAAAATGGATCTCCATTCTTCCTCCTTTAGATTATGTTAATCTGTCAAGCATTATCCCTGATGTCTGTTTCCACTTGCGCCGTGCTGCTAGTTCAACAATGAATATGGAAAGTGTTAGTGTACATCAAACTGTGAGAGTACATATAAAGGAGCATGCAACTGCAACTTGACTCGGTCAGGTACCGTCTTGGTGTTGATGCTCATGAGGTTCATCTGATCTTGCCAAGTCCTGTTGTGTCAGCAGTGGTTCGGAAGTAGTGTTAGGTGTGAAGGCAGCTTGGGAACTGGCCAGTTCCGGAGCAAACGACCGAGTAACTGGTTGAGACGCTGGTACAGTTGAAGCGGTTGCTGCAGCTGGTGGAGCAAGTGATACTGTGTTTGTAGATTTAGCCGGTGGACTTGGACCTTCTACTGCACTATAAGTACCAGCAGAATCTCGACGGGAGAACCTTTTCCGTTTCACCCGACGAGTAACAGCACTCCCTACTATATTATTTTCCTTGCTCTTTTTTGACTTTTCCATGTCAAGTTGTACCCACAACACAAAAGAATAAAATCACTCTTCAGAACTCATTGATGCATGATACAGATAAGCAATATTTTGATGTAAGACAACCGTATGAGGATGGAATATGTAAGAAAAACAGGACGGCATGACATATTCACAGCTACGATGTGCAAACTAAGCAGAAGGATTTTCAAGAAAATAGAAGTAATGCAAGCTAGACACCATATGAAAGATGCAACCAATATTACTCTGCCAAGTTAAAAGTGTATTGTCATAAGTGGCAATTCAAAAAATCGGAAGCAGTACAACGTAGAAATCAATGCAAGATTCAACCACTATCAAACTGCCATGTTAAAAGCGTCCAATCTTGAGTGACTGATGCGGGATACACAACAGCAGTACTTTGATGTAAGAACATGGTATGATAGATAGATGCAGTGTATTCTAGACACATAAAGCCATGTCATATGCACATGTATAACGTATAAACTCAGCAGGTGCAATATAATCAAAATAGAAGAAATACAGGCTAGACAACATATGCAACATGAAACCAATTATCGCACTGTCAACTTAGAGCAAGCACCTGCGATGGTGGAGTATGGGAGATGAACTCATCATGTAGACTTGGGACTTCAACTTCATTAGCAGTAGCAATGGCAAATCTAGAGAGTCTCTGTTTGCGTCGGTGCGGAGGACCACCAACATCCCCTAACTTACTCTTTTGCTTCCTATTTTCTGATATTGCCTTATGAAGTCAAAACCACAAGATGAATAAAATTAGCTCTGCATAACTGGTTGATGCATGATACAGACGAACACTACTTTGATGTAAGGCAAGCGCAGGATAGGAGGATGGAATATATACAAAAAAGACAGCGTTTCATATTCACACGTACGATAGGAGGATGGAATATGTATGAAAAAACAGTAAGCGGAAGGCATTTCAACAAAATTAGAAGAAATGAAAGTTAGGAACCATATGAACATGCAACCAATATCACTCTATCAGGTAAAAAGTGTCTCGTCGTAAGTGCCATTTCAAGAAATTAGAAGCAGTATAAGCTAGAAGACAATGCAAGATGCAACCTACATCACAGTCCCAAGTTAAATGTGTCTTATGGGTAAGTTATCATTGCATGTATAAGTTGTAAGCTATGCAGATGCAATTCAACATAATCAGAAGCAATACAAACTAGACATCATACGGAAAACGCAACCACGTATAACAGTTCCATGTAAGAGCAAGCACATGTGATGGTGGAGTAGGGGAGATGTGCTCATCATGTACACGTATGTTCTAGAAACAGGAACACGTGTCATATTCACAGGCATTATGTGTAAAGTAAGCAGATGCAATTCAAGTTAGAAGAAATACAAGATATACATCATACGCAACATGCAACCACATATAATAGTGTCAAGTTAGAGCAAGCACCTGTGATGGTGGAGCAGGGGAGATGTGCTCATCATCTACACAACTACGTTGACTGTCCAGCCTTGTGTTGTCTTGCGAATCTTGTTGGGAGGATGGCGGAGTAGAATCTGTAGAGACCCCCAGTTTGAGTTCCTCCGAAGGACCACCATCATCCAATGCCGGACTAATTTCCTTCAGCTGTAATGATTTTGCATTGTGAAGTCAAACCGATAAGAAAAGGAATAAAATTTGCTCTTCAGAACTCATTCATGCATGATACTGACGAACACTACTCGGATGAAAGGCAAACACATGATGCGAGGATGGAATATGTATGAAAAAGAGGATGGTGTGACATATTCACACCTATGATGTGGTAACTAAGAAGAAGGCATTTCAACAAATTAGAAGCACTGCAAGCTAGACACCATATGAAAGATGCAACCAATAGCACTCTGCCAAGTTCAAACTATATGGCGTTTCAACAAACTAGAAGCACTACATGCTAGAAATCATATGCAAGACACAACCAATATCACAGTGGCGACTTAAAGGTGCCTTATCATAAGATATAGTATGTACCAAAAACAGGAAAGTGTGTCATATTCACATGTATCATGTGTAAGCTAAGCAGATGTAGTTTACACTAATTAGGAGCAATACGAGCTAGACACCATATGCAACATGCAACCAGATATCACACTGCCAAGTTAGAGCAAGCACCTTGGATGGTGGAGTAGGGGAGCAGAGACTTGGACCTTGTAATGCACTATCAGTACAAGGAGAATCGGTACAGATGCTCCGTTTACGTTGCTGCAGAGGACCACCATCATCGCCTTCCTTACTCTTTTCCTTCCTCTTTCTTGATTTTGCCTTGTCAAGTCAAACCCACAAGAAAAAGGAATAAAATTTGCTCTTCAGAACTCATTGATGCATGATACTAACGAACACTACTTTCATGTAAGGCAGCCGCATGATAGGAGGATGGAATATGTATGAAAAACAGGACGGCGTGACATATTGACATGTATGATGTATAAAGTGTAAACTAAGCACAAGGTGCTCTAACTTGTTATATAAAAGATGAAACCAATATCACTCTGCCAATTTAAAAGGGTGCCCTAACAAATGTATTTGACCAAATTAGAAGCAATACATGGAAACAGGCTAGAAATAATATGCAATATGCAACGAATAAAGGTGACTCATCGTAAGTGATTGATGCAGGATACAGAAGAGAGGTAGTTTCATGTAAGAACAAGGTTAACACATAGATGTAGTGTGTACCAAAAATAGGAAGGCATGTCATATTCACAGGTATAGTGTGCAAACTAAGCAGATGCAATTTACCCTAATTAGAAGCATTACAAGCTAGACACCGTATGCAACATGCAGCCACATATCACACTGCCAAGTAAGAGCAAGCACCTGCGATGGTGGTGTGGGGGAATTGCGGTGATCAACTAGAGAGCTACGTTGACTATCTTCATTTAGCCTTGCTGTTTCTTGAGAATCATGTGGAGAGGATGACACTGCACTCTTTAAACGAGTATGGGGTCTCACAGTAACCCACCCGGGTGACTGTCTCATCATAAGTGATTGATGTGGGATACAAAAGAGCATTAGTTTGATGTACGAACATGGTTAATAGAAATATGTAGTATGTACTGAAAACAGGAAGGCACGTCATTATCAAAGGTATAATGTGTAAAGTAAGCAGATGCAATTTAACCAAATTGGAAGCAATACAAGCTAGACACCATATGCAACATGCAACCACATTTGACAGCGCGAAGTTAAAGCAAGCACCTGGGATGGTTGTGTGTGGCAATTGAGATCATCAACTGCAGAGCTACGTTTACTGTCTCCAACTGCTGACACTGCACCCGTTAGAGCGCTGGAACGCTTAGTGCTTATCTTCGAATTACACTGGAGCGACTTCTATCTTTTCTTTTCTGCATTCATCAACACTGCGTCAGAGTCTGAAACACCCATGCATAAAAAAACAATAGTGTGAGTATGGGTGTAGTGTGTGCACAATTAGTATAGTGTAAAGGTAGCAAATAGCAGGTCGGAGAGAAATAAATGACGGGAGACATATGATAGCTCTACAACATGCATGGCACACTAAATTACTACAGGATTCTATGAAAATAACAGTCGACTGAAAGCAAATAGGTCAGTCCATTTTTTCTGCACCGTCCGATGTACAAAGAACGGGTAGATCGCCTTCATCTCCCTCCAGCCAGTCAGTGTTGACGATCTTCCTCAAAACGCCAGCGACCATCGGCCCAGTATTCCTCCCCTGCCTGCGCCCTCCCCTCGACCTCACCGCACCGCCGTGCTTGGCACCTCCCCCGGCCATCCATTCAAGCCCCTCCGACCTCCAGATCGGGCGCAAGCAGCTCCCGCGCCCCACACCCCGCTTCCCCGGGGAGCAGGCGGACTAGGTGCTCCGCGCGCCTAAGCGGGTGCTGCTTCTTTTATTTGCGGTTCGACTAACCCTGAATTGAAATCCAGGCAGGCTACTGACCTCTAGCAAAGGTGAAATAGTAAAAGGGAGGAAACCTTGTGCATTTAGTATCACGAAGAAGATGCAGTAAAAAGCGCTCAACTAGTTTCTTTCGTGGGATGAATACGGTGTGAGCGGAGACGTAAGATTTGCACGAATATGGGAAGAGGAGTACCTCTTTCTGTTGGCAGTGATGTGTCCTCCTTCTGTTTTTCCGACGATCTTCTTGTTGTTCGCCGAAAACCAGAAGTTGTTGAGGACGGTGCAGCCTTGGACGAACCCATGGCCAAGTTGTTGAGTGTGGTGCGATGGCCGTCTGTTGGCGGCGGGGAAGCAGATCCGAGGCGGCGAACGACGGCGTAGCGGGAACAACTCCAGTGCGGTGGACGGTTGCGACAGTGGAGCCACAGCAGTAAGGCGCAGGACGGCGTGGTCGGAGTGGTTCTGGTACAGCGCACGTCGGCGTCGGTGTCGTGGAGGTAGCTCTGCCTCGGCTTCAGCTGCAAAGTCCTTGAGGGCGTTGTGGTTGCGGTTGCATTGGACGATGATGTCGGGGTACCGGCTCCGGCGTGATGGAGGAGGGCGGCGGTGGATTGGCCGCTATGAGGTGGAGGACAGAGGAGACTGGGGTTTCGCAGCTGGTGGAGAGGGCGTTTTCGCGCCCACGGAGTATGAATGGGGAAACGGAGGGAGGCGGGGAACTAAGGGGGAACAATGTTTCGGTTTGAGACGCGCTTGTTTGAAATTTGGGGGAAGTTACAAACTTTCCCCCCATCTAAAATTTCAGACATATTGCGGGTTGGGGGTAGGACAGTCATGTCAGGTGTCCCAAATGTGGGCGGGATAAATTTCGGCCGAGCGCATGGGTAGGCGCCCACGGCGTATGAATGCTTCTCTGGCGTCTTGGTGAAGTTACAAACCTACCCCGGTTTAGACCTTTGGACATCGGGCCGATAGGCTACACGGGCCAGAGTCAGGACAGTAATTTCCTACCACCAAAACATTAGTCTCGCGCGGTTTTGGGTGACCAGAGGCCTATTTGGCGCTTCATTCAATATTTGGGAGCAGAAGCATTAACGTTTTCGGTTCTCCTGAATTGAACTTTCAGGATTTGTCAAACTTCACAAATCTTTACTCTTGAAAATCCTAAAGCTACGATTATTTTGGAATGGAGGGGGTACATTTGAATATACATTATACACGAGTATATATTAAAAAATATGCAACTTACCTCAGTTCATGCATGGTTCCAGATATAATCTCCTTGGTTGTAAAAAAAGTTAGATATGCGTATGAATATATATATATATATAGCATGTTCAAACTCACAACAAAGATCGATGCCCCCTTTTACATCTGATTTACAAATGCCATTATCTCGGGTTCAAATAGATGATTGCACTTCCTATGAATTCGAATCTTTGAAACCCCCTTTATGTTGAATTCGACATGTATTCTATTTCGTAGCTAGCAATTTGGAATGTATCCATGCAAGTGACAAATGTATAAAGTTCTTCACACTAACAACATGGAGTGCACTAATTAATGTTTATATATGAATTGCAAAAGCATCCATTGCCTGTATTTAAAACCACTCTCACTCTATGGATCAATAATATGAAATAAACACATGCACATGCTAGAATTCAATTACAGTTGAAGAAAGAGCCTACTCCTGGTACTATATATTAGTGATAGGGGTGTGTACAAAGTACACGTGAATACCAGGAATTGTGCGTGTGTGGATACTATCGACGAACTAGCCCCCAAGCTTGTATAACATACTAAGGGCCTAGGGTTACAAATCATATATAGTCGGCTTATCACCAGTGGGGATAGAGTCCTCCGTGACTCTGGTAGCTTCGTGTTGTACGCCGAGTCCTCCACATGGGTCTTCGTATAACACGTCTCGATCCAGCCTATATGTGGCGCAGGATGGAACTGACCCATGAGTCTTCATGTTGACCCACCACAACTAGAAATGATGTGCCCACCACACCACACACGCAATCGGCCACTAAGAGAATAAGCATATACAATAGTACAAAGGTATCTAGCTTACGATACGTCTCCATATTTTGTTGATGACACTGACGGACTTTGCATTTGATGCATGCTCCGTATTTTGTTGACGACACTTACGGTCATTGTATTTGAAGCGAAAGCACGATATGGTCACTGGACTTCAGAATAAGCTCATCACGGTCACCGCATACATTTTGTCGTGCTAACCAACATGTGGTTGGATGGTTAGAGGACAGTGGTTTCTCGAGCCCACCAAGGTTAAAGTCCCGGTGCTCGCATTTATCTTGTGTTAATTTCAGTATTTTCCGGCGACGTACGTTCAGTGGGAGGAGACGTTCCACTCGACTACGAGGCACCTATGGTGACTTCGTAAAATCTCAAGATCATATATGTTGGCCCACTCTTTCGAAGGTGCTCATAGGGGTCGGGTTCGCGTGTGTGCGCTTATAGCGGTGAGTGCTTGCGCGTATATATGAGCCCTTGCGTCTGTACCGTGTTAAACAAGTACATATCATGATTTTACGGTCACCGGCTCACCCGTACAACTCCGTATTTTGTTGATGACACAATCAATTGACCAGTCAAACGTTCCATGCGACGCAACTAGTGTTGCACCATCGGGGCGCGTAACCGTGGGGCCCACCTGTCAGCCCGTATATGAAAGAAAGAAATGGTAGTTTGAGTCTATACTGTGTTAATAAAATAGGAGTACATTTTAGGGTGATCGTACGGTCTCTGGCTCACCATACAGCTCCGTAATTTGTTGATAACACGATCAATTGACCAGTCAAACGGTCCACACTCAGCAGCGCACATTACCATAGGGCCCACCCGTCAGCGCGTATATGATGGACAGAAATGGTAATACATTAGTGGTCGGCGAGTATTCGAAGTCGTGAGACCTCTAGTTGGCAGTCATCGGCGGTTGGGGGCGTTCATTGGGTGGTGGGGTGGGGATCCCCGGAGAAAAAGCTCGGCGGGGGGAGGGGGGGCTAGAGGGATGGCCGGTGCGGCGGCGGACCGGCGGTGGGGAGTGGTTTCGGGGAGGGCGGGCCGGCCGCGGGCGGCGGGGGCTGGCGGCTCGGCCGGTGGTGGCTGGTGGCTCCGGGGGGGGGGAGTTTGATGATAAACTGGAGGCCCTTGATTTCGTATCCAACGACTGGAAAATCTAATGGCCAGAGATGAAAAAGTCAGTTGACTGACGTGTAGCCTCACCCCGCACGTACACATGCACGCACGCAAGACCCACACGCATGTAGGCGTGCAACACTGACACGTACACACGCACGCATGCTGGCGTGCAACACTGACATGTACACATGCACTCATGAACAGACGCACATACGCACCCATGCATGCAACACTGAAACGTACCCTTGCACGCACGCAACACTCGCACGCCTGCATGCACACAGCACACGACGCAAGACACACGTTCAACCTATATGTGCATGCACCCTTTGTTAAGGACATGGATTGTTATGGGTATTAATCAATCTTATCTGTGATAAGCAAAACATTGATGTTTGCAGCGGTCTTTATGAATCACAACGTATCGAACGGGCTATCAACATAGTAGGCTTATCTACATGAAAAAGATGACGTCACACTCAATGAACAATCATCGGTTTATGAAATGCCCGCTTCTGACCGCCCTGGCCCACCAAAGGTTCCTTTGATGTGCGCTGCCTGCATTGGGTCACTGACATGCAGGCCATGCACCCAAAGAGCCCACACGTCAGTGGAAGAACGGCGCGGTGTCCTAGGTCAGAGTCGAGGGCGCCACTCGCGGCACGCCCGGCTGAACACGCTTCCGTGCCGCATTCAAATGCCTCCATGAAACCCGCCCGTGTGGAAGCCGAGAAACCCACTCTGGACACACGTCCGTTCATGACTGGGCCAGCGTTAAACGGAACGCCGGCCGAGCTCCTCCCGTCCGCCGTCTATTTAATCTCCTATTTAAACGAGGCCAAACGCCGGCCAAGAATCGCACACCTTCGTCGCTCCCCTATCTCCTCCACCATTTTGTCCACTCTTACAATGGCTTACGAAGAGTAGTTATTCCGCATCCAAGCCGGCTGGGTAGCCCGCTGGAAACGAGCTATGCAGCTCGCTGATCCACCTCCCTCCCCTTGCCCGACGGAGCCAGTTGCCGCCCCAAGCCGGCGCGCGGTTCAGCAACTCACCACTCCAGTCCAGCTCGACGAGGAGCGGCGCACGGGCGTCGTTGTTGCCGTCCACGCCGCCGCCTCGTACCGCGTCTCCCGTTTCAGTGGCCGAGACTCCCATGCCGGCGGCCGCGCCATGGAAGCAGCGACAGAAGCCGGGTACGCGGAGAGCGGCGAGTCGGTGGGCAGCGCCTCCGCGTCCGCCACCATCATCGAGGAGAAGTAGAACACGGGAGGCCGCCGCCGCTTGGGTCCCATGAAGGCCACAGCGGAGGCGACGCCGGCATACACGGCAGGTGTCTTGCTGGATCCTTTTGTTGCGAGGACCTTCATCGACCCCGCATGGGCTCCATAGAAGAGGGCAATGTTAGGATGAACTCGAGCCGGTGCCGGCCATGGTGAAGTAGTCGCCAATATTTTGGCTACCCCGGGCAAGATCCAAACAGCCCCTCCCAACAGATTCAAATCCCTCGTTTGCCGTGGAATTTTGCCATGTGTTGTTTTCATGGACTAGCAAGATGCCCGTGAATTGCACGGAACATCAAGATGCATTTTTTACAAATTCCCGCATGCATGCAAGGGATAATTAATGTCCTCCTTTGCTAGTACCACGAGGCAAACACCATTAATATTGCATCGATTAGTGTTAGTGGCCTTGTATATCTGCAAATTGTAATTTTGATAGTGGCCCCTTGTATATAAAAATGGAGGGAGAAAGATGAGGGATAAGGCGAGGAGGAGTGGGGCGTGGTGGTGACTGGTGGTTGGACTGGGCGGAGGCATGGGGATGGACGGCGCATTATGTCTAGGTTTGTATCTCTCTCTCACACACACCCACGTAGGTGGGGGACGTGCACGAAGAGAAGAGGTGCATGCACGGCGCACGTACTCCCGTCTCTTTCCCAACCACACCCGCGCGGGTACATGGTGGAGCTCATTTCTGTACGAAAAAGGCAGCCCACGTGGTAATTTGGCACGTGTACTGGTTTTCCACTTGGTGGAGGGAGGATCGTCTACCACGGGTGAACAAACAAATTGCGACTTGACGCGTTATGTTAAATTAAAAAAAGAGGCAAACCATGTGGGGCCTACCTTAGAGGCAAGGCTCTATACACTTGAGTACTTTTGATGTGTCCCGTCAACTCGCAGAACGAGGAGAAGCTTGCTTAGTAGGACGTCTCCCCCGCCCACGGGCGCGTTGGCTCGCAGGATGAGGTGAAGCTTGCTTACCACGCCTTACGCCCGCTCCCTCGCCCACGCGCGCGGTGGCTCGTAGCCCGAGGAGAAAATTTTACTACTCCCTCTGTTTACTCCTCGTCCCTACTACATACTTTGGTTAGTACTCCCTCCATTTACTTATACAAGGCCACTATAAAAAAATACATTTTGCATCTATACAAGGCCACAAATAGTAATTGAGACAAAAGTTACTACTCCCTCCTTTCCAGTTTATGGCTCAATTTCAAAATCTCTCCAACAAAGGTAGACGGTGACTGGTTGAATTAATTTCGTAGTTTTCACAAGTAATTAGTACGCTTGTTTTTCTCAAGAAGTTGTGTTTACCGAGGCACTAATTAGAACAAATGCAGGAATGACCACTAAATTTCCATGAACTTGTACATGCATTGGTTAGTTTCCTCTTGACACTGCTTGTTTCGGGTGATCTAACGCACCTCGAAATCCAACATGTAATGGTACTACTACTAGTATAGTGGAGTAGAATTGAGAATTATCAAACGGAAAAACGAATGTTTTTTTAGATGAGCCCTATAAACCCTAGTGGGCACGTACTCCATAAAAACAGATTTTTCCAAAACTAAGTCGCTCCCTTTCATGAATTCTGTAGTAGTATACCCTGAACTAACTCTAACCAAAGAGGTGTTTGGATGGCAGGGTTAGATGGAGCGCGGATACGGTGAGGCGCCTTCACGGACGGTGCGAGAGGGAGGGAGGGAGAGGGGGATAAGCTTCGAGGAAGTGGGGAGACGGATCTGCTGCGGGGAGAGCGAGAGAAAAAATATATTTTTTAATGGCCTTGAGAAGAACTAACCCAAATAAACACCCCTTGTATGGGTTAGTGTTTTTGGATGGGTTAGATGCATCTAACCCAAACTAACCCTCATGTTTGGATCTTTTTGAGTTAGTTGATTCCAAACTAACTCTAACCCATTGATCCAAACAGGGCCTTCGGTTCGCCATCATCTCAAACCACGTACTAGTATCGCTTCTGCCTCAAGAGGGACACGCGCATCGCCTTGGTACATCATGACACGTGGGACCGCATGACAGGCCATGCTCCCCCACCGATCGCTCGGTAAAATCACCTCATTTTTACTATACTTCCTCCGTATCGGTTTACTACATGGCATGCACGTCGTTCTAGGTTGAGAATTTAACTGGCTATATATGTGATGAACAGTACTCTAGCCTTTTAAAAAATGTATACTTTTGTACAGTAGTACTATCGATGGATTGCGCCATGGAGCAAAACTTGAAATTAAAAAAAGGTGGTACATATAGAGAGCGCTCGTCGCCAAATTATGCATATAGTACTATTAAAAAAGCTAGTACGTGCCTAATTGGGGTGCTAAATTCAATTAAAGAAATACTAGTAGTATGTACATACTGAAGAGTTAAAGTAACGAGAAGAAACATAACATAGTTCTGCTGGAGGCTCAGCACAACACACCCCTCAAATTAAACTAAGCACACCTGAAATTAAACTATGCAACTAATCCGGTAGACACTGCATTAGAAGTTTAGAACCACCATGAGCAATGACACTGCCACCTTACTCGGAGTCCTCGTCCACGTCCTCGACTTCGTCCTTGCCCTATTCCTCTTGGCCGATACTTCTTTGCTTGAACCGCACACTTGGCTGTTGCTCTTCATCCAACCCTTGTAGATATTGAAGCAAAGGTAGCCATCCATTGCAGCATAGTGGATGTGGTCTATATCTAGTAAATTCCGCTGCCATGCATGACGATGAAACGTGTATGCAGGTTTCACCAGTTTACCGTACGAAGGTTGAACCATGGCTCCTGCCAGGGTCAGCATTGAAGGCTGATGAGAGGGCACCAGCCGATTCTTCTGGAGGTCGATGGGGTTGCCTACAACGAGGCCTATCCGACCCAGGATTTCTTTGTCGTTACCAAAGTCTACAGTAACGAATTTGACTAGGTTGCTCCCGAGGAAGTCCTTAAAATCCTGGCACTCAACGTCAGCATGGCATATGTGGTAGACCAAGCATAAGTCATGCACGCAAACCTGGATCACGGCGGGCTTCTTCCTCTCTTCGTCCTTTAGATCCTTCTCTCGTCCCAGGACTGTGGTGTACTCAACATCTAGCCCAGCGACCCACTCATCATCCGACTTTTCGAACATGCGTCTGAAGCGAGAAAGGCATCCTTTCACCATCGCGGAAGAACGGGTGTAGATGATGTCGAACTCATCACCGGTGATGGTTCTAACCTTGTACTCACCGCCGATCATGGAGATTTGGGACGCCATGGATTTGGGAGGAGGGTTAGGATTAGTGGAACTGCCGTAATGTGAATGGACAGGACGACTAGGAGCGAACCACCGTAGTATTGAAGGACGTGCGTGGACGAGTAGGAGCGAACTGCCAGCGTTTGAACGGCAGGGTAGTGGCTTTCCATTCTCCCATGATACGGGCTTCCGAGATCCCTTTGATCTGAGATCGAACGGCTGCAAGGCGTGATTCTAGACCTATGGGTGAATATCCTATCCTGGAGGGTTATTCTGCGAATTTTCAGCAACTTAGCATGCAACCGTTTGATCTCAGATCCAAGGGCTGCCAGCAGCCCATATCATGGTCGCGCCTACCACGACTGTCGCGTCGTTCGCGCGGTCGCGCCCTTGGAGATTTAACACGGTGCGTTAGGCTATCTGATGTTGGCATGTCATACATAGTCATCACTTAGTCACTCATACTACAACAAGGTTGGCTATAAGTGTATTTTTTGTTACTCCTCTCTATCTCTTTCTTCATACTCAAGGATGAAACGGTGCTAGTAAGAGCGTGTATTTATTGCATTTGCCAAGGAGTGGCCTCTTCCAATGAAATGGTGTTGCTAAGTTTGCTTCATTTAATTAGCTATAGACTCAAAATTGTCTTTTCACCTAGGTACACGCGCTTAGCACCATTTCTTCCTTGGGTCACCAAACTAGTCTCTCTCTTCTTGATTAACTTGCCACATCAGACTTTATGCCTATGTGGCAAGCTTAAGCACCTATAGGAGCAAGTAAAAGTAAGTACAATAGTGCGCTTTACATGGCATTTTTGCATATGTGGAGGAAAGAGAGGCAAGGAAAAAGTGGAGAAGTGGGCTCTCATGCAAGAGCCAACCTCTACTACATGGTGGAGCATTGGGAGAGGCAACTGTATGGAGGTGGTCAGGAATCTGGGAGACTCACGCCGGTCGTAGCGCCACAGTTCAAATGATAATGGCAAGTGAAATCACGGGGCCCCACCTGCCAGCAGTAACTCTCTATCAAATCACACAGCCCTACGTTTGCAGCAGGTACTCCCTCATCTTCTCGCGTCTCTGTCGAACCGACTAGGCAGAACTGCCCCGCCGCCTACCGCGGAGGAAAAGCCCCGCCCTCGACTTTTAAATACAACTACATCCTCTTAAGAATCCAATGATATACTTTTTGTGACATAATAACTCCTATTTAGTTAGTCAAATGGATGACCTAGAACTACATGCAGGCTCTATAAACCGAGACGCCTAAAAATAAAAAAATCGAGACAGAGAGGGTAGTTCAGCATGTATCTTTTTAGATCAATATAGTCAGGATTCACCAAGGAGCAAAACCAAGTGGTAGGCTGCTCCTGTCGTGTTGGCGTAGCAACTCAAGCAGGGTCAGTCCGCACACGAAATGGCGACACACTTAACGGGACCCCTTTGGCCGACATGTGGCTCATCCACCACCTTGTTCCACGTGCGATGCACCAAATTACAGTTCGGAGCAGCGGTTGGAATTGGAGGCACCCCGGTCGTAGCGCCGCAGTAGTAGAAAATGAGCAATGAGGGGTCAAATCACAAAGCCCCACCTTTCCCGCATTAAGCTGGACGGACGAAGCAACCATCATTTCACTCTAGGGCGCAAGAGCATAAAGAAAAGAGAAAAGAATGATGCGTGCGGCAGCTACCTAGGGCACCCTAGGGTAGGGGTCTCCACTGCAGATCCTTTTTTTTGAAAGCGCCTCCACTACAAATCGGCTTCCCCCTCATCCTCTTGAAGAAAACCGATGATGAGTGCGGCGGTAGGGTTTGTAGGAGTACTACGGCGTGTGGGGCCACGTCGTAGTAAACGGGTTTGAGCCGACACCTTAAATATGTGTGGGCCGCTTGGTTTTACGGGAACGAGGCAGCATTTTGGGTTCGGGGACCAGTGGAGATATAGTACGTACAAAAAATTGTGGACGTAGGTTCGACCGAAAGGGAATGATGCATGGGCCCTGCATTTTGATATACCCGGGGCCGCGTGAAATTTGCTACTCTACTCAAAACTACTAGTAAGGTACTCCGTCCATGAATAAGTGTACTTCTAGCTTTTGTCTTAAGTCAAAGTTTTAAAACTTTGACCAACTTTATAGGGAAAAGTAGCAGCATTTATGACACTAAATTAGTATCACTAGATTCATTTTGAATTGTAATTTCATAATGTATCAATTTTATGTCATATATGTTACTACTCTTTTGTATATATTTGGTCAAAATTTTAAAACTTTGACTTAGAACAAAGGCTAGAAGTACACTTATTCGCGGACGGAGGGACTACACATGTATTGAACGCATGAGATTTCGAAACCAAATTATGAATAAATACGCACTATAGCATGTAAAGCTTTGATTCATATATGCATGATGTAGATGTTCGTTTAGTTCTTATAGTTCATCTCATTCAAAATCAATAAGTTTTATAAAAATGTTAAGATTCATGGGGTTGTGCATTGTACTCCCTCCGTTCCAAAATAGATGATCCAACTTTGCACTAACTTTGAGTTAGTGCAAAGTTGGGTCATCTATTTTGGAACGGAGGGAGTAAATCATAAAGTAAAAAACAAATAATGGAAATTCATTTAGAAAAAAATAATCAATTATGATACAGAAGATTCTAGAACAAAGGAGAAGTGCTTGTGTTTTGAGGTTTGTGCATTATGCTTATGTTCAACCATGGAGTCTTCTAAATTTTACATGTGGCAGATCTGGTGGAATGTTGACGATATCCAACGGCCAGTAGTGCTCGGATTTGCCCATCTCTGCACCGTCGGGTTAGCTTCATCCAGCAACCATCTTTCAAAGTTATTGGCACACTATATAGTTCTTGTGCCATAGTTGCATGTTTTGGAAAAAAGCTACTAGTGGGTTGTACTATCTATTTAGGAATAGAAGATGTATACATGGAAGTTGTAGGGAAAGAGATGACATGGAGCATCTCAATTCCTATGAGTAGGGATTGGAAAAGAGATGTCATTTGGTTCACATCATAGGAACTTTTCTATTGAATCTAGAGATGACATGTATCTCAACTCCTATGAGGAGGGATTAGAAAAGAGATGTAATTTGGTTCATATCATAGGAACTTTTCTATTGAATATACACTAATGTTTATTTCCTTTGAAATTAAGGGAGTATAGGAATCCATTCATATGAACCAAGTGGCTCTAAAGCTATAGAAATGATATCATGTTTATTTCCTTTGAAATGTGGAGTATATGAATATATTCCTATGAACCAATTGGCTCTAAAGGAAAAAATCCTACAAAAATCATATCATATAGAGTTCCTATGATATTCCTCGACACTAAAGGATGCTTGAAATTGCTGCGGGTGATACGATGGCCTTTCTTTGTAGACTCCTCACCCAACTTTATAGTTACCTCTCGAAGATGAATGAAATGACATATACATGGTATTCTACATGTGCAATTTGGTACACGAAAACTCGATAAAAGTGTGTGAGGTTCGAATTTTCAATAAAGCTATATGCACTGCATTTCGGAATGGATGGAGCATACGGCAGTTGCTAACACTCACGTGGAAGATTTGTGTGTAGGAGGAGTGCCTGTTCTATTAAATGACATGGCAAAACTAACACTGTCGGATGCCGATCTAACGGTTCTTACGGCGTTCGTCAGGAAAAGGCTTGTGGCGAACGTTTGTCGGATACTGATTTACGGACACATGCATTGCACTGATACGTGCCCCCTCTCTCTCACGCACACGCACCCTCACGAGTCACGACTCTCCCGAGTCCTCTCGCAGACTCGCACGTCGCACCCACCGTCTATCTGCAGGTAGACGTCATGCACATATGTGCTCTTCACAGCCTACCCTCAGAACTTCTAAAAAACAAAAGACGGCGCACACATTTTATTTTAGCTCACACGTCACACACTTGTACTATTACTCTTGCGGCGAACGTTCTTTGGGCATAGTATATTGTACTCTCACGAAGAGAAGCGGTGCACGCACGCACTAGGTCTCTCACACCCACTCGCGGGTACACGTAGGAGCGCATTTTTCTGAAGCTGGTACAACAAAATCACTCCACTATATATAAAATCAGGAGCCTTAGAGCTTGCTTTACTAGGGTTCCTCTCGTTCACTCTATCATGCTCTCCAGATCTAAGCAACACATAGGTGGCCACACTCTCCCTCAGCTCACGGCTGGTCACAAATCCGGCCGGACAACCTCGACCGGGGCAGGGGTGTAGGTGCATCGTTCACGCTGTCATCGGCGGCGAGGGAGGAGACCAACGGCTGCCCGCGCGTCCCGATCGGTGGCCGTGCCGTTCTCTCCGAGAGAGCGCTGGCTCGGGAGGGCCTCCGACCCCTTCTTCCTCCCTGCGGTATTGTGGCCAAGATGCGGCCTCCCGACGCCGTCTTTGTGACATGTCGACGATCCTCAGGTATATATTCCTTCGAAACCTGCCTTGCTCTACTGCCACAGCTCCCTTCGTGTGGATCCTTTTCTACTTCAGTCCGTTGTTCCAAAGCCACCTAGACTTCTACTATTATTAGAAGTAAAGCTATTTCATACAGTTGACTCAAAGCATTGGTTCAAACAGGGAAGAAAGTGGGAAAGCTGTAGCATGAATCTAGGACTTGGTTCTAAGAGGAAACGGGGGAAAGTAGTAATATCTGTCACTGTTTAAATAACCGTAGTTCTTATTTGCGCAAATAGGGATGTCTGTCTCCATATCATTTCGGGATGTCTGTCTCCGTATCGTTTCTATCCGCGCAATCAAAAGCACACACCTCAGTTTTAGTACAACTGCGCAAAATGAGATGGCTATCCCTCGTTGCCGTCGTCTAACCTCCCGTCTTCAAGGTATCCCTACATTGGTAGTAACTAAGGTAGAATGACCAACACAATTTAAAAGAAGTTGATTCGTACGTTTTACTTCCTGATTGCAGTGCAGGGACGAGCGAAAACAACTGCATCCTAGTCCGGAATGCACTTTCTACCAGTTCATCCATGGACCGAGGACTAGCTGGCACGGCTGCACGACGGTTTTTTGGACAGGTGCACGGACAAGAGGCATTGTGGTCTGCTTATTTCTACAAATAGCAGTGCTTAAATTTAGTGGAATGCACAAGAATTTCACCTGGTCAGTACACTACATGGTTCAGTTCAGCATTCCAGCTGAGACCACAATTATAATTGGTTATTCTGGAATGAGAGAACCTAACCCTGAATGTTGGCAACAAGAAAAAACCAGAGTGAACTCCAGGAAATTTAAGCCTGCTGGGAGGCCCTTTGCTCAGAGAGAAGCCTTGCTTGATTTTTCCTGATTTGTAAACCTTCTCACAACTTTGTCTTTTGCTGTGAACTAGTATATGTTTGATATGTTCTATGAATCATTGAGATGTATAAAATTACTGAACTTATGCTTTTCAAGTTTTTTATGAAGACGAGTTTAATGTGAGTGTTCCACATGAGCGCTGGACTAGCGTGTGAACGTTTGGAATTTATTACATTGTGGCCTCAATTAACTGCATGAACCACTGTAACAAGATACATAGTTGCTTATATGTCAGACATCAGATTGTTGATTGTTAGTTGGTCGATAGCTAGGGCTGGACGAACGAGCTACTCGACTCGTTAAGCTCGTGATCGTTAAGCTCGCGATCGTTAAGCTCGTGATCGTTAAGCTTGTTAACTTTAACGAGCTCAAACTCTTGATCGGCTCGGTTCGTTAAATACTCGTTAAGCTCGTGAGCGCTCGCGAGCGCTCATTACAGTTGTAAACATTGCAGAAGCATTCCATCATATATTCAATATTTAAACATGTAATAATGTAGTAATGCATCACCCTTTGCCAAATTTACTCTTTCCAAATAGCAGCACATAATGCAACAACCAACAGCAACACAGAGTGACACAATCATAAGTCAGACCACCATTATGGTTCATACTTCATACACAATCGCGAGGCGAACAGCAACAATAAGTAGGGCCATTGACAAAGACAAGTCCAGGACTTCAAAAGAGAAAGCCAAACATGGCTTAGGCGCTCAGCATTGGATCAAGTTCGATTAGCAGACTAGCAGTACATATTATATTAACTACTTCGCCACTTCAGCATGACAGTTCAAACATAAGGTCTTACATAAATAACAATGACCAAAATAAAATGATAGCTGCTAGATGAGGAAATGCAAAGTAGCTCCTGCTCCTCACATCAGTTGCTCATCGGTTCATCAATTTCATCTTCCTACATAGACATAGAGAAATTCACTAGTTATTATGCAAGCAAATATACAATAGTATAATGTTATAGCAATACAATCACACTTAATAAAAATATGGGAAGCCTACTAGTTTCTTTCTGTCGTATCTTCAGGAAATGGAATGAACTCAACATCATCATCATTGCCATCTTCCTACAAAGGTAAGTGCAAATATGCAATTTCAGTTAACATTTAGCAAGAGTTTAAGGTTACAAGAAGATAATACACAATACAGAACAAGTAATATTACCACTACAATTGTAGGCTTAAGTTGGTTTTCTTTTGATCCTTTAATGTAGCTAGAATCACACACAAGTGCCTCAACCATGTTTGGGCTGAGAGAGCTACAATAGCAATCAAGAATTCTGCCGCTTGTAGAGAATGTTGACTTTGATGAGACACTAGTTGCTGGTATAGTCAAGAAGTTCTTTGCCATCTTTGCCATGATAGGATATCTATGAGCATTCAACCTCCACCAATCAACTACGCTGAACTTTGGATCCAGAATTGGATGGGTTTTGTCGTCAAGGTAACTGGTCAATTCAGATTTAGATGGCTCTGAATTTGTCTCCTCAGGAAGGACTGGAACCCACTTGACAATGAGGACATAGATGTACTTGTTTGCCTACTAGATATTGAACTCTGTTTATTATTGTTGCCAGCCTCATTCTTGCGATTTTCCATCTCATAAGTAGCATAGAGATCAAAGAATTCAGATTTGATTTCCTCAGCCTCACTACTGCCCTTCTCTTTACCATACATTTTCTTAAAACAATAATCAACAAGTTTCATCTTAAACCTAGGATCAAGAATGGTGGCAATGACCATGACATTGTTCTTTTCCTTTTTTGTTTTTCCCACTGTTTTCATTTCCCTCACCTTCACTATTGCTATCCCAATATTTATCAAACTTATCAAGAATTGCTTCTCCCATCTTTTTCAATTTTTCATTTGAACCCATGGCATGCTCTACGATAGCAATCTTAACATTCATGATATATGGATAAAAAATGTTGGCAGTAGGATAGGTAGATCCTGATAATACAGTTGTTACCTCAGCAAATGATTTCAAGATGGGTTGAATCTTCTCATATAATGCCCACTCTTCATCTTCAGGGTTCCATTTGTAGGTATCATCTACCTCTGCATACTCCTTGAAAGCAGCTCTATACACAGTGCAAGCCTCTACCATTCTGCATGTAGAATTCCATCTAGTAGCAACATCCAGGCATAAACCTCTCCCAATTTCCATATTCAGAGACTTGCAAACCATCAATAATTTGTACATGCGTGTTGGGGATTTTTTCAAATACTTGACAGTGTCCCTAAGCTTATTGAACAAATTTTGCAAAATAGCAATGCCATCATTCACTATCAAATTGACAATGTGCGCACAACATCGAACATGGAAGTACTTAGGAATAAATTTAGCCGATTTCCTAGCAATGATCTTGTCCATCAATCTCTTGGCAACATTATCATTTGAGGAAGCATTATCCATAGTGATTGTCATGATCTTATCTTCTATTTTCCATTCTTGGCAACACTCAAAAACTGCTTGAGCTATGACACTACCCGAGTGAGGTGGATCTAGCTCTATGAAGTTTAAAACATGACATTGCATGACCCAATCATCATCTATGTAGTGAGCGACCACAGCTAGGTATGAGAGAGTTTGGTTTTAAGTCCATAGATCACATGTCAAACTAATGCTTACAACAGACTTAAGTTGCTTTTTAAGGATTTCTTTCTTGGAAAGATACACCTTCATGCATTCAGCTCTAATTTTCTTCCGACCAATGAACTTGTAGGACGCACTCATATACCTCATGAGGATATTGAACCAAGCATGCTCTACCATCCTAAAGGGATAATCATGCACAATTATCATCTTTTCTATGATCTTAACGACTTCCGCATGATTATATTCATGGTTTACTATGAGAGATGCACCTGGCTTTTCAGGATCAAAGTTGATTGTACCTTGCTGTAGTTGCCTTCCCTTCTTGTTTAGATATACTGAAGAAACATCTTTATGCCTATTGAGACTAGTAGTTGACCCCCCAGGATTATAAGCAAACAATTTAGCACAATGCAAACATTTTGCCTTCATAACAACCGCCCCTGGCATCCTCTTACTTACAGCCTTGACCTCCTTGAAATGCTGCCAACATTCTGCACGTTTAAGTCTCGTTTTCTTCACCTTCACCTTAGTAGTATCCACTGCTGCCTTTTTCCTTTTTCCTCCTTTCTTTTCTCTCTCTTTGCCATTGACCTCAACTTCTGTGTCATTTCGATTGTCTCCTGATCCAAGAGAGGGCTCTGACATATCATCATCCATATCACATGCCTCTGCCTCATCAACCTCCTCATAGCCTTCATTAACCTCTACCCATTCATCTTCATCGCCATCATCTTCCTGTGGAAAATGAAATAGAATGATTCAGATTTTACAAGCCAAGCATTTACAAAATACTATTAATGCGAATTGATTGATTAGGAATACAAATAATGAACCGAAACACATACAAAATAATTAGTAAGTACCACTACATAATTAATTGCAATGTGCAAAACTGTACCAAGACTTCCAATGGTTTTATGCAAAATTAGAAGTTGCATTAAGCAGTAAGTGATACTGTGATATAGAACATGTAGAAAATTTAGGGAATGAAATTATAATCCACAAGATATCCACAAACATTCAGCTAGGTACTTAAAAATGACTAATCTGGTGCGTGTGTCAGTGTGTGTGTGACAAAGTATGTCACCTAACTACGCTGGTATTTCCACAATCAACTAACTACAATTGGTATTTCAGCAGATTCACAAGTATTTCAGCAGATTCACAATCAATTAACTACAATTTGGATGACCTACGGCGTCAAAGATTCAAAGTATATGCTAATATGAACTGGAATTAATAGAAAATGAAAAGGAGAGTGTGAGACAAACAATCTCACCGGTCCCGATTCAACGCCAACGGCATCGGCATCAGCGTTAGAGCATGTGGGTGATGTCGCCGCCTCTGCTCCTAGACGCCTTTGTCCTTGCGCTTGCTGTCGAGGATGAGAAGGCTTTGCTGCCGTCGAAGGAGACTCCCGTGATGCTGAATCGGAGGCCGAAGTCCTCTTCCTCACCACATTCTTTCGGGCCATGGACTCCATGCTTGGAGTCGCGGCTGCAGGTGCTGGTCGCTCGCGCCGTTCCATGGGGACGAGGATGGAGATGGCGGAGGCGGGAGGAGGTGGACTGGAGTCATCACCGGCGGCCGCCGGAGTAGAGAAGGAAGCAGAGCCACATCGCCACGCCGGGGTCAAAGAGACGAAGACCTAGATATAGCCGCCGCTCCCTGCTACTCTGCTACTGTTGCTAGTCTCCTCGACTCCTCCTCTCGTCTCTTCGAAAGGCCAACTGAACAGATTCCCACGAGGCCATAAAAGTGAACAGAACGTGGGGGAGGAGCCGAGGAGGTGGTGGGCTGTGGCCTGTGACGGTGGGCCGGGCTGAGCACTAGTATGTTGCATCTAGTAATTAAACTAAAAATTAGTGATCTGAAAATTAACGAGCCAAATGAGCTACTTGTGATACTCGCGAGCTAGCTCGTTAAGTTCGTTTGTATTATCGAGCTAAAATTGTTGTTCAGCTCAGCTCATTAACTAACGAGTACGAGCCTTATCGAGTCGAGCTTCCGAGTGCTCGTTAAACTCACGAGTAACGAGCTTTTCGGCCAGCCCTATCGATAGTCTAGTGTTGAAGCGAGCTGAGCCAATGTGCCGTGTTTTGCACAACTGCTTACAAGTGGGGTAGCACAAACAGTGTTTACAAGTACTTATGTATACGTCGGTGCACGGTTCTCGAACGATTGCTCTATTTCATCAAAACACACACTGCTCGTATGATAAACCGTGACAACTTATGTCTTACCATGCCATATTCATGAAAAACTAGTGAGGGCGCATCTGTTTCGGCAACAATTACGATGGTTCTCACATGATTCACGGGCACACAAAAGTAGCAGCAGTTCCCATAGATGGATTCAAACAGAGTACTAGCCCCAGAGGGGTCAATAACAGGCAAGGTTCGGATAATTAGACACAATCCAAACTACTATTAAACACTAGCTGGGGCAACTATTTCATGCCTCGATCTAATTTGGGCTGGACACAAGGTAGACCTTGCCATGAACATCATCGAGGATGTCCCGCAGCAGCTCAATCCTGTGAACCTTCATGAAGACAACCTTCTGGCCGTGCCACTGATAAACTTGTTTGTGTAGGCATGCCACGTCATCTTCCTGCGTAAGCTTGACAAGAACAGTATTCCTCAGAAACGAAGGAGTAGCTTTGAACTTCTTGTGCTTCAGTACACCCTGGAAAACACGCCTGAAAACAGTGAGGCTGGAATACAACTCTTCATTGGTATAACCGCAAATGGCTTCCAGGATCCAACAGCTTAAGAACTCTGTTTTCCCAGTGCGTATATTCAGGTCGTCCGCCTCATAGCGAGTGACATGTAAAACCACACAATCCTTGTCTGCATCAGGGCTCTAATTGAAACAGAAACAAATTCTGAATTTCTTTTCAGTATAAGAAACACAAGTTATTTAAACCACTACATATACCATGGCATCGAAGCTAATAAAATTTTGCATTATTAATCACCACATACTTCCTTTTCTATAAAAATCACCACATACTTAGATGAAAAACCACAATCCAGATCGGCAAAGAAGGAAATCACCTTGGGCAGCTCAGCGGGGGGGGGGGGGGGCCCCACCCCACAGGGGAAAAACCCGGGGGGGGGGGGGGGGGGGGGGGGGGGGGGACACATCCTCGAAGGGGAAAACTGCTCCTGCAGTGCCACATGGGCTGTAACCTCAAACTGGGCGTTGACCATCTCAGTATCTGGGGTTGCCTCGGTGGTTGCCTCCATCTTCTTGGAGCTCTCTGTCTCATGGGGATCAGCCTCCCGCGTCTGCTCCAATATTGGCAGATCTTTGCCTGGTTCTCCTTGGTCCATCATGAAACTGACGAATACTAGGAGACCACTGAAAGGAAAACACAATCGCAATGACAATGAAACAAAAAAGAGAGTGAGGATCGGTTACTGCTTTGCAAAATTTCTTTTTTTTCCTCTGTACGAAAATATACCAACATCACGGATCCGCTTACCTTCCCTTTGTTCGGAGAGAAGAACAGTGGCAGATGCAAGTGTTGCCTTTCTTGAAGACGGTGAGGGAGAAGTGGATTCAGCGAAGAGTGAAATGATGGTTGCTACGTCCGTCAAACTTAGACTGCGGGGAGGTGGGGTTTTGTGATACGACGGCTCGTTACTGCCGCACTACGACCGGGGTGACTCTCCGCCTGCATACTGCCTTCTAATTTGGTGGATGGCATTTGGGCCCACGCGCTGCATGGCCCGCATGTCGGTGAACAAAAGTATAACGGCATTCAGTAGAGGGAGACGTTTCAATGACCTAGGAGGAGCCAGAAGCGGTAGAGTGTCTCCACTGTACTAGTAGTAATTGTTTTTCTGGGTAGCTGTAGAGTGTCTGCACTGTACTAGTAGAAATTGTTTCTCGCGTCCCAGAACAAAACAGCCCATCCACACTAGTAAATAGTAAAATCAATTCAAAAGCCCATATATTTACTGAATGAGATGCGCTACCCACACCCAGCACACCGCCCCCCCCCCCAAAAAAACATGGGTTCTCTTCTTCCTCCTCGCTCCTACAGAAAACCCCAGCTCACCTTCTTCCTCACTCCTACAGAAAACCCTCGGCTCCCCTTCTTCTTCTCTTGCACTAACTCTAGGCTCATCATTCGTTACTCTGCTCAAATCCGTGAGTGCGACTCTCAGGACCCCGATTCCAAGTCACATCGATCTAGCCGGTAACACCTCATATCATTTTGCGGCCTCACGCACGGTATTCCCACGGGTGTCGCCTTACCATGGCCTGGGACCGTATTCGCCTTTTGGTTCACGTATTTGATAGTGTCGCTAGCATCCATATGATAGAGAACCCGGGCCGACATGGCTAGTCGTGAACCCAAAGCGGCACCAAACTATGGGGACAGACATACATGAATCACATCGAGCATGCTGGTCAGCAGCGTGTGAATCCGGGCTGTAGCACTGGGCTAACAGGACTCCGGGAACCCGGGCTGTAGTAGGCTAGGCAGGACTCCGGATGTCACCGCGTGACATTTCCCCGAAGGGACAGACACAGGAACGAAGTGAAACACATGCCGGCCAGTCAAGTGTCCTGAGCAGTAGTGCTGGGCTAGCAGGACTCCGGTGAACCGGGCTGTAGCGGACTACTATGTCTCATGGAAGCACTATACTACATTTCCCCATAAGAGAGGCTGCCAAGGATAAACAACTAGATTGTCGGATCCCACACATACCAAGCATTCCAATCATCCACACAATATGCTCGATATGTGTAAATACAACATGGCACCACAACATAACTCTACGACTCAAGTATTTATTCATTAGGCTCCGAGGAGCGAGATATTACAAACATGGGTCCCATGACCCAACAATCAAAGCATACAAATCAAAGCATATGCGGAAGCTTAACATGTATGAGTACAGACATCTACAAATGAAAAGGGCTGAGAAGCCTGACTATCTACCAGATCCTGCCGAGGGCACAAGATCGTAGCCGAGGTATCAAGCTAAACGTCGAAGTCCACACAAAACTACTAGCGAGACTGACGTCTCTCTGCAAAACATAAAATAGGCAAACGTGAGTACAAATGTACCCAGCAAGACTTACATCAGAACTATCTACATATGCATCGATATTAATAAAGGGGGTGGTGGAGTTTAACTACAGCAAGCCAGCTTTGACTCAGTGGCTAACCTGAACTACGACTGCAAGCAACTCTTTTGAGGTGGCGCACACGAGTCCACATATTCACCATATCAATACACCACTATGGATCCGCTCCCGTCTCCCTACGAGAACGCCATCCATAGCACTCACGCTTATCTTGCGCATTTTAGAGTATCCACTTTCACTTGTCTATGAACTGTTATAGGCAACCCAGAAGTCCTTTACCGCGGACACGGCTATTCGAATAGATCATTTATAACCCTGCAGGGGTGTACCTCTTCACACACGCTCTCGCCACTTACCACCATGTACACGTCATGTATCTCGGCAACCTTCAAGCGGAAGCCTGGCAAGGGAGTCGGCCACGACCTGACTAACCACACAAGTCTCTAGTCCTGGTTTATCACCTATTCGGGTTCCATCCGTGAGGAGATCCGGCCGGAGTTTCGCTCACAGCCCCAAACGATGTGTGCAGGATTCCCGAGACACCAAACGGGCGCCCGGTACACCGTGCCACAGTGTATCTACCTCATCATAGCCCACCCCTAGGGTCAGCACTACGCGCGGCCGCCAACACATATCCTACAAACACCAGAAACTAGTTGCAACTCCTGGACAGAGGGCAAGGACAGTTAATAAGTCGAGAGGGTCCATTGGTTTCGGGCCCAATGCGTGGTAGTAGCTGTTCATGGATCACGTACACAGAACTCAGTTCCTGAGGACGGTTTCAATGAGACAACCAACCATGTACTCCTACATGGCCTCTCACCGCTACCTTTACCAAATCGTGTTCACACACTTAGCTCACACAATAGGACATGTTCATCACTGTTCCAATTCATCCCCGATCAATTAGACTTGACTCAACTCTAAGCAGTAGCAGGCATGACAAACAAGCATGAATGAGTAGGCACATCAGGGCTCAAACAACTCCTACTCATGCTAGTGGGTTTCATCTATTTACTGTGGCAATGACTTGTCATGCAGAGGATAAGGGGTTCAACTACCGCAGCAAGTAACAGTTGAATCGTTGTTGTCCTAATGCAGTAAAAGAGAGCAGGAGCGAGAGAGTGGGATTGTATCGGAATGAACAAGGGGTTTTTGTCTTGCCTGGCACTTCTGAAGATAGTACAACCCTTCATCAGTGTCATCGAACTCATCGTCGGGAGCACGTCTATCGAGAGGGGACAAATACCGGCAACAGAGAAGGAAAACACAATCAATGCAATGCACAATCTGATGCATGATCATGACATGTCAATATGTTGTGATTTGAGCTAATGCAACTAGCAATCATATTAAATGAAGTTGGTTTGAACCAAGGGTTCAAATTCAAACTCCATATGTGCTTATTTAAATGTCAATTATGCAAATTGCCCTGTACAACAACCCTAGGTCGTTCAAACATGCATGCAAATGCCATAAACAAATTCCTTGTATTTTTCTGATAGTTTTTCATATATAGTTTTAGAAGTTTTGCTTTGAATTTTAGAAGTTTTGCTAATTTTCTGAATTATTTTAAATCCAGAAAACCAATACTACATCAGCATGACAACAACATTGCGTCAGCAGGTCAACTGGGTTGACCTAGGTCAAAACTGACCAGTGGGGTCCACTGGTCAATGACACAGAGCTGTCTGGGTCACAGACATGTGGGGCCGGGTCAACAGCCACGTCAGCACGGTCAACTCTGACTGGTGGGTCCCTCGTGATTATAAACTAATCTAACCTGAAATAAAACCTAGATTATTTAGGGCGTAGGGCCCAGGTGTCAGTGAGCTAGGTGGGTTAGTTAGGGCATCATCAGTGGCTAATGACAGCGCCACATCGGCTTCGCCGGAGTTCTGCCGGCGGCGACCAAAACCGTGGCGGAAGATCGTCGGAGTGGCGCTACGGGCGGTTTTGGGCCAAGCAAAGGGCACCAGAGGGTTGCCCTTGCTCGCGTGCATCCAGGGGAGGCACGCGGGAGGCACGGGGTGGAACGAGCTCGCCGGAGTCGAGCTCGTGGCGGCGGCTGGCGTTCGGGCACCTGCGGGTTTGGCGTTGTGGTGCACGGGAGGAGGAGCTGGTGGGTGAAACATGCTTGGTTTGGATGGAGGCCGGCCAAAACGACGACAGCGACATGGTCGGCGCCTGCGAGGTCTCGGTCTCGATGGAAATGAGAGCTAGAGCTCGAATTAGCGCACGGGAGTAGGGGGGAACGGTTCAGAGGCTCACAATGCATTGCATGGATGGGTCGGCAGCTCGGGGGAGGCTCTGGAGACGACGGAGTGGCGATGGCGATCGCCGGAGTCCGAGGAAGAAGACGGAGCTGATGGCGGCATTGTAGGGGCTCCCGCGGGGAGTGGCTCGGTGAGGAGGAAGTTGGGGTCGAGGTGGTGGCTGTGGCCACGGCGGTGCTCGTCGGCGGCGACGGCTGCGCTCGGCGGCCGCGCGTAAGAGAAACGGAGGAGGGGGGAGGAGCGAGGGGGTTCCAGGGGGTCTGCGTGGCAACGCCAGAGGCATCCAGGCCGTCGAAGAGGCAGGTGAGCAGGGTGGAGGTGGCGCGCACGTGCGCCGTGCCCAGCTTCTCCTCTGCCTACTGGCAAGAGGTAGAAGACGAGGCTGCCCCTGGTGGGCTGGGCCGCCAGGTGGGCTGCGACAGGTAAGCCAGGTGAGTCTCTGCTCTTTGCTTTCTGTTTTTGTTTTTCTATTTTATGCAACTTCTGAGCTTTATTAAAAATACCAAAACGTTTTCAAAAATCCTGAAGATAATTGTGGTCTCTGTTTGGACTATTCCTAACAGCCCTTGCTTAAGTTCAGAATTAATTGAGCACTTAAAATAATATATAGCATTTAAATGCCCAATTTCAAATACAATAAGATTGAATTCAAAAATCCAGAATGGCCTAGAAATATGTGCATGACTTTTGGCAGAGGTTTTCACCTTTAACAAGAATCATGAACTTTTCTAAAGGGCATTTGGGATTATTGAAAATATTTTATTGAACCTAGTTGAATTCATTTGGTGCTAGGGTTTCAACAATCCCCATTTCAAGTTTCTTTGGAATTTAAAGATGATGGCATGATGAACAAGCAATGTCAAGCGAGGGCTGAACTGCGGCTATGACAGCTCACCCCCACTTAACAAGAATCTCGTCCCGAGATTCAAGCGTAGGGTAAGGTGAAGGGGGGAACACAAGCTAACATAATCTTCACGATCCAGGTTGCACCTCATAAGGTTGTTGATTCGTTGCATACGTTGATCTTGACATCCTTGCTTTTGAGATCTTCATCCACGCGATGACAACGGAAAGAAACTCTACCAGGATTGATCTTCTCGAAGATCGAGCTATACAATATCACTCGCGGAATGAGATGTTGAAACATCTCGAGTTGAGACACAAAACATATTGAGAGGGATTGAAGAACAATGACAGGGTTTGATTTGGTGGCCAACAATTCCACGCTTAGAAAGATGGTGGATGGTGTCATGGTGGCGGGTAAATAATTGCCATGATCCCATAACGGGGCACCTTGGGAAAGGTGACTCAATGGATTGTTCCCTTAAGTGGCAAAAAGAATTACTTTTGATCCATAGATCATTGAAACTCTTCATACCAGCTTAAGGCAATTTACAATTGATCGTTTGAAAGAGCTCAAAGAAATGGCAAACTCGGACTAGGATGGATGGCGTGGACTACCTTGTTGAAGACAACGCAATCGATGATTTTTGGCTTATCATCGGAGATGGATGGGACCCATGGTAGGACCACTTTGAAGATGATCCTGATCAGTAATTACTGAGAAGGGTAGTCCGTAGTAGGATGACACAATGGCGGTGCAAGCTGGGAACAAAATGCAAATGCTAGGAATGATTCTAGTAACTGGGGAGAAACCCAACAGTAGAGAGAGATTCCACTGTTTCAAAGGTTATGGCATAATTGAAGAAACTGAGAACGGATCCCAATTAATTGTGACACTCCCAAAAATTTTAATGGATTTTCATCAAAAACTTTGTTGATTTTTTTTGAGGGCATTTAAAATTCCTTTTCCAGAAATCCTTCCTCTTAAAACTTCCTTTTCTTTGGCAAGGATTTTATTTTTTTTCAAAACTATGGTGTTTGATCTTTTGAAACTTCTTCTCTGTTGGTTCCCTCTCAAATTATTTTGGGAGTTTAATCTTTTTCTTTTAAAAAGTAACTCTATGAAAATTTGGGATTTTCATATCTTGGAAACCACCCATGACTTTGTATTTTTGCCCATCTGGTAAAACCCCTCCAAAATCTCCCCTCCTCCTTGTAATCAACCTAAGTTCTCTGTCCCAACTCATCCAAGCAAGTTTTGGATTTTATTCTAATTATTTTTCCCTCAAAACCATTTCTGCAAATTATTTGGAGCCTGAGTGGTTTTCAAAGCAAGTACCCTTTTGCTTTTGAGTTTTTACCTCAAACCAACTCTCCTGGATAGTCCTTTGAACCCACAACCCAGAACCATCTTGATCCACTCCTCCCCTTTTCAAAATTTTCAAAATTCAGTCTCTGCAAGTTTGGACCAGATTTACCAAATTTGGTGAAATTCATATCTACACTTCTCCAAAAATTCCACCAAAATTCAGGCAGCCTACTTGAGCAATGAGAAGCCACTCCACCAAATATCAGCTCAAGGAAAAATCCCCAGAGGCCAAATTCATTCTATCGAACACCTTGCATGCACTGTTGCTGTTCAAAATTCAGAAAATTCAGATTTCAGTGTTGTTTTTCGTCCGTCAGCTTCACTCACGCGTCGACAGTGCGCTTGGCGCGTTGCGCGCGGCCTCTTCTCCCTGGCCAGCACCCCCGCACGCGCGCTTGGCGTCTTCCCGGCGTCGGTGGCGCCCCTGGCCGCCCGCGCCGGCGTGTCTTGCGGCGGCCGAAACCCCGTTACAGCCGACAGCGGACAAGAACGGCGGCTCAACGCCGTTCCACGCCGCCCATCGCCCCTCTGCTCTCCGCGTGGCCTCATGCGTGCCAGCGCACGCCCGTGGCACCGCCACCATGGCCGGCAAGCACGGGACGCGCTCCCTGCCGCCGACGGGCCCGCGCCGCCCCGTTCTGTCGAACTCACCCCCAAAGAACCAAACTCCAGCTCGATTAGCACCAAAACGGAACCGTGGACCTCCACGATGACGCACAACGTCCTAATTACCCCGACCAAGCCCTGCGCCGCCGTAATCGTCACCGGAGACCCCCGTTCACGGCCACCGCCTCGGACCGCCTATATAAAGGGCTCCCGAGCTCACCCTCGTGCATGCATCATCACCACACCTCACCAAGGCTCTGCCAAGCCACCCGGAGGACCTCGAGGAGGTCTCCTCCCCCAACTCCGGCCGCCCCGATCCGCCTCGGCCTCCACCATGATTCGCTCCGGTGAGGCCGTCTCCGGCGCCCAAATCCCGTCAGTTACTCCCTGTAGTACCCAGTAAGCTAACGCCAGCATCAATTTGTCCTTCGCAGCTCTCTCCGACGAGTCCCTTGACCACCCGAGCCGCCGTCCGCCGGAGCAAAGCTCGCCGTCGACGTGGTACTCGCCGGCGACCACCACCACCACCAACCGACGCGGGAAGGAGCCCTGATCACGGAGGTACCCTCTGATCCCCTTGCCTCGCCGTGGATCGCCGCCGGCGACCACCGCGGCTCTCGGACGCCGACGAGCTTCGTCCCCCCCATTTGAAAGTTTAAACCTGACGACTGGGACCCCACCGTCAGCCTCTCTGTCATCTCTATGTGAAACGTTTTCTGGTAGCGCCTTCGGGCAAAATGCGTTTTCCCCTCTGGGCTGGCGTATTCAATACTGGAACGTCTTCTGTTTTTATAGGCTAGCCCCTGGGAACTTTCTGTTTCATTACAGATGAGTCCCTGGACAAAAACCTTTATAACTTTTAAACAGAACAATATTTTTGATTGATTCTTTTTCTGTTCTCTTAAGATTTTTGTCTAGTTTTTTATCATATTTATTTGAAAATTTTTTGGAATACTTTTTGTGCACCTCGTGGTATTTACGATAGCGCATATATTTTCCTTATATCATAGATACCGAAGGAGGTGACGGGACCACAAACTTCACCGAGCTAGGCTCCGACTACTCCGAACCAGGCAAGCATGTTTGAACTTTTGATATGATGAGTGTCTTGGAATGTTTTGCATTTAGTTAGTCTCATGGCATGTTGTTGAGCATACCGATGAGCGTTATTTCCATGCATTGTCGAGGTAAGTGAGTTCGATGATCCATAAGTGGATGGATGTGGATATGAATGGCCATGTGTTGGCATGAGGATGGGTAAGATGGCAGTGTTGTAGCATGCCAGTCTTATGCCAGCCTATGTGACTGCAGTGTCAAACAGTATCGGTCCAGTTCCTCCCATTTCTTCCCTGTACTACCACATGTTTTCCGCAAGGAATATGGCTTAGTAAGTTGCAAACCGCTTTCCTGGTACACACCAAAAGGAGAGGCCGGGATGATGGTTCCATGGCCCTGGATTAAAGCCAGTCATCCGGTCAGGGGGCATGGGTGTTTCCGGTTGGGACCGAGAGGGGGGCACCCCTTAGAGCGCGCGTATATAAATTTGATCCCATGCTATTCGAGATTGTGATCTCCCCGTCTCAAAAGTTTTTCTTGGACGATGTCTAGGGTGATTCCTAGCATCGAGAGGTAGGATGGGTGTGTACTGGTTAGCTGTGTTTCTTCCGAAATACCGTAAACGGAACTAGTCCTTCGTGACTACGGAAATCCGTTGGCTGTGGGAAATTTTTGTACAAACTCTGCAGAGTCATATATTCCCTTGAATCATCTATTCTATGTCCAAGTTCAGTATCATCTTATCCTGACAAGTGCCAGTTTTGATGACAGAGACTCCGGTGAATCGTATGAGTGCTAATTCCGGTTAAAAGATATTTCCTGTGGATGGACTAACCCGTTTATTTTCATGAATTGAATGATGATTATGAGTATTATTTACTTGTGAATAAAAGCCCTTTCTGTGATGTCACTCAGACGTCCGACTGTGGCATTTCTTTTAAAGCCCTTTCTGTGATGTCGCTCAGACGTCCGACTGTGGCATTTCTTTTAAAGCCCTTTCTGTGATGTCGCTCAGACGTCCGACTGTGGCATTTCTTTTAAAGCCCTTTCTGTGATGTCGCTCAGACGTCCGACTGTGGCATTTCTTTTAAAGCCCTTTCTGTGATGTCGCTCAGACGTCCGACTGTGGCATTTCTTTTAAAGCCCTTTCTGTGATGTCGCTCAGACGTCCGACTATGGCATTTCTTTTAAAAGCCCTTTCTGTGATGTCGCTCAGACGTCCGACTGTGGCATTTCTTTTCCTTATATTTATTTGTCCACCCTTCGAGGCGTCGCTTCAGACACCCGATCGGTTTCCATTTATGTTTTGTTGGTATTTTCAGGTGGACTACCGCCGTTTCCCTTCTTCTTACTTCGTTATGCTAATTTTAGAATATACATTGGTGAATTAATCGTGACGCACTCATGCATGCATTTGTTATATCTTACGTCCGAACTGTCTTGCGAGTACTTTCAAAGTACTCACTGGCTTGTTGATTTGGCCAGATGCTGACGAAGGCGATCTCATGGATGAAGAGTTCAATAGCGAGTCCAACGCCTAGAGGAATCCCAGTCAGTCTCGTGCGACCCTGGATTTGGTCACTATATTATATCCGCTTCCGCTACCAAATAAATTCATTGAGCCTCACCTCGACGCTCGATGAGATGCCAGTTTCAGAGTCCTGTATTTCACTCCCTGCTGTGTTTTTCCACCACCGCCCTATCCTCGAGTCAGTAGTATGCCTCCACACCACTGTGTCATGTCCGCCATTATGTATAATTATTGGTGTGCTTGTAATAATTTGGTTGAGCTGTCGTAGCTCGACCCTGTAATATATTTTTTGCTACTGGCTTATTGTATCAAGAATTTGTCTACCGGTAAGGAGAAATTTTCTCATACTGGACTCAAAAGATTGGTTTGTCAATAAATATTTTTATTGGAAAACCGGTCGTGACATTAATGCCGACGATAAATCCTAGTGCTTGCGCTTGCTCTCAAGAACCCGAGCATTTCCATATTCATCAAGGTTTTACCAATATCCGTGTCAAGGATCCTGGCAACATAACATGCTACCATGATGAATAATGGTGGAAGATGCAGATGCAAAGAAAGATAACACTTTCTCAGATTTCACCTTAGCGAGGCCAAGGAATCAAAATCTGGATGATCGACTGAGAGACATTTAGCGCTCCGCTTCTAATGCTCTCCTTGATGAGCTAGCCTAACCATTCTTTGAAATGGTTTGGTATCTAGAACATCAAGTAGCAGGTCGGACTTCGGAAACACAAAAAATCCATAAGGAACTACTATTGGAATAAATTCTACGAGATCCTTATGGGGAGGTGGCCAACTTACTCAATCAAGATACTACAATAATAGGTCTTCCGGCTGGGTGTGTTGGTCACGACATCCACTTTACCGGGTTACATAGAGATCAATATTATAGTCCTTGAGAAATGTTCCAACCATCATATCTGCCTGGGTTCAGATATGGCTGGTGTCAGGATAATCCAGACTCATCGGGTCGGGAAAGAAAAATGAAAGCTTGCAACACAAATCGACGAGATGACGTTGCAAGATTCCCGGGGGAATGAACTACGGTAGTAAGCTCCAAAACATGAGCCGGTTCTGCTACAAGCATGTGAACACGCTGTCCCAGACAAGCATGACCACATAGTAGTCTTATAATAAAACACTATCAAGTTTGGGTTAGGATCCATCATCCAGGATTTCGAAGTCCTTACGCGCGCTAGACTTCTTTTCCTTGAACAAGTCAATCAGTGGCTTGGGTTGCTAGGGAACATATGGAATGAAGGTTGCAAGTCTCCAAACCACAGGATACTTCACACATATGCATGAATGACTTGGGATGATTCCAGAGGAAGCAAAACAAGCTTTCCCAAATTCACGGCGGCAACTTGCAACATATGCAGATGAACTAGAGGAAGTCACTACTTTCATCCAAACATATGCTTCATGAACGACACACGAAGAAATGCTTACACAAGTTTCCAACACTAAGTTGATGTTCAACATGAGTCATGGGGGGAGACAGAATGCTGCTAATGGGCTCAACAGCAACTCATCGGAATTTCCATATCACTGGACTTCCACCATCATGTGAACACGGTGATAGCATTGGTCAGACCAAAGATGTAATGGTGTATGCTCGAGGAATCAACCACGAGTAAGACAACTTTACGAACATCGTTGGTTCTGATTTGACTTGATGATAACCCATACCCAAGTCAAAGTTTTGACAAGGCAATAGATCCAACAACTGATCACAGGGACCAATCGATGAATATACCATCTATCTTCAACACTCGCAAATATGTCCCTTGAGATGAACTAAGCTGGCAAGATTTTATCTTCCAACTCTCCAAGTTATTGTTTAGCTTAAACAACTAGCTTAGGGGGTAACCGACACAGATTCTTGGAGAATGGCTGGTTTGCAAGAAACCAACTTGATCACGAACTCCACATAGTGGTCAGGTGACAACTTGGTAATACTTCCGAGAGGATATTCAGAAAATCACGAACCACCATCATGATACTAAGCTCGAGCTCAATCTTGCTCTTCAGGGTAAGACGATATGATCAAAAGAGCAAGGGTTTGGCAAAATCCTAACCCGTTGATCGAAGAGTGCACCAGGAAATAAGGACTAGGTAGCACAATCTATCTTAGAATGATGATTCAATAACCAACACGCTAAGAATGAGAATATTGTCCATTAACTACCAAGCAACGGAGTTGCTAGGAGTATTGATTTCACACATCACGACTCACTTGCCTGCATTCCGGTTACAATAACACAGGAACCAAGGAATGAACAATGATGGCAAGAAGTATCACTGCGTCAAGAATTCATAAGAGAAGGTGCAATTCTCATGACGCTCCTGACATAAAGTGGGTAATACTTCAGGGTAGGACAGAACGAAAAGCTTGGTTGCATTTTGATCTGTGGAATACAACTGCTTTGACCCAATCCTGGATATGGATGAGGTATTGGAGTTTGTTTCTCCTAGTCATTCTGAAATAGAACGGCTTGATGAACAACAAGAATACTAGGCATCGATGAACACGAATGCACACGTACTCTTGGCTGTCAACTGATAGAGGATGGTCGGGATACAACTGAAGAGGAACCACTCAAGGAACATATAATTTTCTGGGTTGTGGACGCATAGATTAGTATGTCGAACAAGTTCAACAGGTTTCTTCCGGATAATCCATGCAGAAAGGTAGGACTGGTAGATTCACAATTCTTGAATGGAGAACCCATTAAGAGCACTCTTATTGTGATCTTTTGGTTCAAAGAACTTCTGCCTTAATGGTTCATGGTATTTGGAAGAAGGAAATACCACGGACCTCGAGGACTATCGCAAGGTTACTAATATCCTAAAGGAACTAGCAACACTATCAACACGAGATAAGTAGAGTGAATCTTGGGCCAAGAACCCAGGAATAGAATGCCTACTAACTAAACGGCATCACGGGATGCTTTCGAGAATGGTGGCCAGAATCATCACACTGGGGATGCAAAGCATTGCTAGATTACCAGGTGATACTCTAGACACCTAGGTTCATAATAATAGCTCCAACATAAATGTCGAGGCAGCGAAGTACCTCAACAGACGGATTAGTGTGCTTAAACTGGCCCAAAAGCACATCGGGAACTAGGAGGAAGGATTTGCAAATGCATCAGATTGTTTAGAAACCTGGGATGACTCGGACAACATAACGGCTGTAAATGCTCAAAATGATTTGAGACATCCTGCAAAATGGTGGCATAAGCACTCAGAAGCACAATATCAAGGTTCCGAGACCAACTATGAACACACAGAAGTAGTAGAGACTGAACTGGGCTTGAATCCAACAATCTTATAAGTCCATGGATTAGTAACACGTCATCCTAATAGATAGATGAGAAGGGCTAGTTCTTAATCCCCGTAGAAAATAAGAGGTTGACTGAGATCACAAGGCATGAGGTATAAGGAATAAAAAGAGCCTTACATTCCCTTCCCACAATCAATTCCCTTACATAACTAAAGCATTTCTAGACACAACTTCGACCGGTTTGGCTTGGTAATTCTACAGGTAGTCAAGCTCTGATACCAAAGCTGTAAGGACCCCGATTCCAAGTCACATCGATCAAGCCGGTAACACCTCATATCACTTTGCGGCCTCACGCACGGTATTCCCACGGGGGTCGCCTTACCCGTATGCGCCTTTTGGCTCACGTATATGATAGTGTCGCTAACATCCATATGACAGAGAACCCGGGCCGACATGGCTAGTCGTGAACCCAAAGCGGCACCAACCTATGGGGACAGGCATACATGAATCACATCGAGCATGCCAGTCAGCAGCGTGTGAATCCGTGCTGTAGCACTGGGCTAACAGGACCCCTGGAACCCGGGCTGTAGCAGTCTAGGTAGGACTCCGGATGTCACCGCGTGACATTTCGCCGAAGGGACAGACACATGAACAAAGTGAAACACATGCCGGCCAGTCAAGTGTCTTGAGCAGTAGTGCTGGGCTACCAGGACTCCGGAGAACCGGGCTGTAGCGGACTACTATGGCTCATGGAAGCACTAGACTACATTTCCCCATAAGAGAGGCTGCCAAGGATAAACAACTAGATTGTCGGATCCCACACATACCAAGCATTCCAATCATAAACACAATATGCTCGATATGTGTAAATACAACATGGCATCACAACATAACTCTACGACTCAAGTATTTATTCCTTAGGCTCCGAGGAGCGAGATATTACAAACATGGGTCCCATGACCTAACAATCATAGCATATAAATCAAAGCACATGCGGAAGCTTAACATGTCTGAGTACAGACATCTACAAATGAAAAGGGCTGAGAAGCCTGACTAACTACCAGATCCTGCCGAGGGCACAAGATCGTAGCTGAGGTATCAAGCTAAACGTCGAAGTCCACACGAAACTACTAGCGAGACTGACGTCTCTCTGCAAAACATAAAATAGGAAAACGTGAGTACAAATGTACCCAACAAGACTTACATCAGAACTATCTACATATGCAGCGGTATCAATAAAGGGGGTGGTGGAGTTTAACTGCAGCAAGCCAGCTTTGACTCAGTGGCTAACCTGAACTACGACTGCAAGCAACTCTTTTGAGGTGGCGCACACGAGTCCACATATTCACCATATCAATACACCACTATGGATCCGCTCCCATCTCCCTACGAGAACGCCATCCATAGCACTCACGCTTATCTTGCGCATTTTAGAGTATCCACTTTCACTTGTCTATGAACTGTTATAGGCAACCCAGAAGTCCTTTACCGCGGACACGGCTATTCGAATAGATCATTTATAACCCTGCAGGGGTGTACCTCTTCACACACGCTCTCGCCACTTACCACCATGTACACGTCATGTATCTCGGCAACCTTCAAGCGGAAGCCTGGCGAGGGAGTCGGCCACAACCTGACTAACCACACAGGTCGCTAGTCTAGGTTTATCACCTATTCGGGCTCCATCCGTGAGGAGATCCAGCCGGAGTTTCGCTCACAGCCCCAAACGATGTGTGTAGGGTTCCCGAGACACCAAACGGGTGCCCGGTACACCGTGCCACGGTGTATCTACCGCATCATAGACCACCCCTAGGGTCAGCGCTACGCACGACCGCCAACACATATCCTACAAACACCAGAAACTAGTTGCAACTCCTGGACAGAGGCCAAGGGCAGTTAATAAGTCGAGAGGGTCCATTGGTTTCGGGCCCAATGCGTGGTAGTAGCTGTTCATGGATCTCAAACACGGAACTCAGTTCCTGAGGACGGTTTCAATGAGACAACCCACCATGTACTCCTACATGGCCTCTCACCGCTACCTTTACCAAATCGTGTTCACACACTTAGCTCACATAGTAGGACATGTTCATCACTGTTCCAATTCATCCCCGATGAATCAGACCTGACTCAACTCTAAGCAGTAGCAGGCATGACAAACAAGCATGAATGAGTAGGCACATCAGTGCTCAAACAATTCCTACTCATGCTAGTGGGTTTCATCTATTTACTGTGGCAATGACAGGTCATGCAGAGGATAAGGGGTTCAACTACCGCAGCAAGTAACAGTTGAATCGTTGTTATCCTAATGCAGTAAAAGAGAGCAGGAGCAAGAGAGTGGGATTGTATCGGAATGAACAAGGGGTTTTGCTTGCCTGGCACTTCTGAAGATAGTATAACTCTTCATCAGTGTCATCGAACTCATCGTCAGGAGCACGTCTATCGAGAGGGGACAAATACCGGCAACAAAGAAGGAAAACACAATCAATGCTATGCACAATATGATGCATGATCATGACATGTCAATATGTTGTGATTTAAGCTAATGCAACTAGCAATCATATTAAATGAAGTTGGTTTGAACCAAGGGTTCAAATTCAAACTCCATATGTGCTTATTTAAATGTCAATTATGCAAATTTCCCTGTACAGCAACCCTAGGTTGTTCAAACATGCATGCAAATGCCATAAAAAGATTCCTTGAATTTTTCTAATATTTTTTCATATATAATTTATTTGATTTGGAGCTACGGTTGATTTACTATGAATTTTAGAAGTTTTGCTAATTTTTTGGAATTTTCTGAATTATTTTAAATCCAGAAAACCAATACTGCGTCAGCATGACAACAACATTGCATCAGCAGGTCAACTGGGTTGACCCAGGTCAAACCTGACCAGTGGGGTCCACTGGTCAGTGACACAGAGCTGTCTGGGTCACAGACATGTGGGGCCGGGTCAACAGCCACATCAGCACGGTCAACTCTGACTAGTGGGTCCCGCGTGATTATAAACTAATCTAAACTGAAATAAAACCTAGATTATTTAGGGCGTGGGGCCCAGGTGTCAGTGAGCTAGGTGGGTTAGTTAGGGCATCATCAGTGGCTAATGACAGCGCCACGTCGGCTTCGCCGGAGTTCTGCCGGCGGCAACCAAAACCGTGGCAGAAGATCGTCGGAGTGGCGCTATGGGCGGTTTTGGGCCAAGCCAAGGGCACCAGAAGTTGCCCTTGCTTGCGCGCATCCAGGGGAGGCACGCGGGAGGCGCGGGGTGGAACGAGCTCGCCGGAGTCGAGCTCGTGGCGGTGGCCGGCGTTCGGGCACCTGCGGGTTTGGTGTTGTCGTGCACGGAAGGAGGAGCTGGTGGGTGAAACATGCTCCTGGGGGTGTACTGAGTGCGGTGACGTGCTTGGTTTGGACGGAGGCCAGCCAAAACGAGGACGGCGACATGGCCGGCGCCGGTGAGGTCTCGGTCTCGACGAAAATGAGAGCTAGAGCTCGAATTAGCGCACGGGAGTAGGGGAAACGGTTCAGAGGCTCACAGTGCATCGCATGGATGGGTCGGCAGCTCGGGGGAGGCTCAGGAGTCACGGAGTGGCGACGGCGATCGCCGGAGTCCGAGGACGAAGACGGAGCTGATGGCGGCGTTGTAGGGGCTTCCGCGGGGCGTGGCTCGGTGAGGAGGAAGAGGGGGTCGAGGCGGAGCCTCTGAGCGCGTCGGCGAGGTGAGGCAGTGGGCTGTGGCCACGGCGGTGCTCGTCGGTGGCGACGGCTGCGCACGGCGGCTGCGCGTAAGAGAAACAGAGGAGGGGGAGGAGCGAGGGAGAGTGCGAGGGGGTTCCAGGGGGTCTGCGTGGCAACGCCAGAGGCGTCCAGGCCGTCGAAGAGGCAGGTGAGCAGGGTGGAGGTGGCGCGCGCGTGCGCCGTGCCCAGCTTCTCCTCTGCCTACTGGCAAGAGGTAGAAGACGAGGCTGCCCCTGGTGGGCTGGGCCGCCAGGTGGGCTGCGACAGGTAAGCCAGGTGAGTCTCTGCTCTTTGCTTTCTATTTTTGTTTTTCTATTTTTCTGCAACTTCTAAGCTTTATTAAAAATACCAAAACGTTTTCAAAAATCCTAAAGATAATTGTGGGCTCTGTTTGGACTATTCCTAACAGCCCTTGCTTAAGTTCAGAATTAATTGAGCACTTAAAATAATATATAGCATTTAAATGCCCAATTGCAAATACAATAAGATTTAATTCAAAAATCCAGAATGGCCTAGAAATACGTGCATGACTTTTGGCAGAGGTTTTCACCTTTAACAAGAATCATGAACTTTTCTAAAGGGCATTTGGGATTATTGAAAATATTTTTATTGAACCATGTTGAATTCATTTGGTGCTAGGGTTTCAACAATCCCCATTTCAAGTTTCTTTGGAATTTAAACATGATGGCATGATGAACAAGCAAAGTCAAGCAAGGGCTGAACTGCGGCTGTGACAGCGACGCGACGCCCTCAAGAAAAATGGAGTCGGCTGACCCCAGCGCCAAGAAGATGAGGCTCCCGCTAGGGGCGACGCCTGTTGTAGATCCCGCACCCGGCAGCGCAGGGAGAAGCGGCGACCCCGCCCCCACCGGATCCCAGGAACCCGTAGAATCTCGGGTGGACCGCATCAGCGATCTCCCGGACACCATCCTTGGGGAGATCATCTCGCTTCTCCCCACCAAGGATTGCTGCCGCACCCATTCGGTGGCGCCCTCTATGGCGCGCCGTTCCCCTTAATCTCGACTATCGTCAGCTATCTCTCTTCAATGATTTTGAAATCCCTAGAGCCATCATATCCTCCCACCAGGGCTCCATTCAAAGCCTCTGCATCCCGTCATGCTACCTGAGCAAGCATACCATGCCCTGCACGATGGACGCCTAGCTGGAATCCCCTGAATTCACAGAACTACAGCTACTTGAGTTCTACTATTCCCCTGGAAATCACATACCACATACCGAACGCCATGAACTTGTGCCCTCAGCACCGATGTCCATCTCGGGGTTTTCGTCCTCTCTCCACACCGCCACATTTGCGCAGTGCTACCTACCAAACAATATGGTACTAAACCTTCGACTCCCATTTCTCAAGAAACTTTCACTTGTGCGGGTTCGTATATCGGAGTCCTCATTGCACAGCATCATCCACTCCAGTTGCCCTGCGCTGGAGTGCTTGGTGCTTGTTTTCACAGTTAGAATCGGTTGTCTCCAAATAAAGTATCCTAACCTTGCAAGAATTGGAATTTCTTTTGACGGAAGGCAGCTCATCATCCAGGATGCCCCTTCACTTCAAAGGTTGATCCTCGATTCTAGTTATTCACCGTTGCAAATAATCGTCCTCTCTACGCCTAAACTGGAGACCTTGGGTGTAATACATGATCTCTGTGCTCATTTCAATATGGTGTTTGGCTCCACAGTTCTTCATGTACTTTATATTATCATCTACACTTGTAACCATAAGCTGCATTTTAAATTTCTGCGCATAATTTATATATCATCTTGGAGTACACATTTTGTACTAATATTATGTTCTATGCTCAATGAAGAGTTTCTCCATGGATGGCCTATCAATGGTGCTGGATTTTGTCAAGATCTTATATATCCAAATGAATAGTTTTGATCTGAAAAAGATTATTGGCTTGCTGCAATGCTTTCCATGTCTGGAGAAGTTGTATATAAAGGTGATAATTTCACGCACATTGGAAGCCCGCATATAGTGTACTAGAATTAAACGTTCAGCTGTTGCTCTTTCGACACTCTTCTTTTAGACCTTAACTGTTTTCAATCTTCATGTCTATTTAGGCAACAGGATGGGGTAAGAAAGTTATAACCAATCGGTGGATTCGTAAGCATCGGGATTTTCTCACTTCTCATGAGATTCGATTGAAGACAATAACGCTAGAACGATATGTAGCCAACCGTGCAAACACAAGATTTGTCACATTCTCCCTGCTGAATGCGAGGTTACTATTGTCCATCAGGCTTAAGTTTATCAGCAGCATGGTTTTGACGGATGAGTATGTCGAAGAGCAAAAAAAGGAGTTTCAGGTGGGCAAAAGAGCTTCTGAACGTGTCGGGCTTCTATTTACAACATATTGTGGTCATAATCCAGTAAATTTTATGACCCAGGATGTTCATTCTATGGACCTGACCGATGCATTTGACTGTGATTGCCGAAAACAGTGCTAGAGTTAGATGTTGTTGCCCTTTTCAATCTGGTTTTTTTTGTAAATCTGATGAACAATTAACCCTCGTTCTTTTGTATAGTTTGTAAGTTGGAGTTAGATGTTCCTGCCCTTTTCAACTTGGTGTGACTGTCATATTTTGTTTGAAACAAGGCAAATGGCTTGCCGTTCATTTAATTTAGAGTGACATATTGTAACAAATCCAAACCAAGGGAAATAACATCACTCTCGCCGACTGTTTGAGCTCACTGTGCATTACAGAAGCCAAGTGATTAGCCCCCACCAGCACCCACAAACTTATTTCGAACTAGCACATCAAATGGGCTCTAAATTTTCATAGGAAAGGTTGGACATCTGGGGCTCACGCCATTGTCAACATAGTCAAAAACGAGAGAATTACACTATGAGCGGCTGACACCAGGGACCCAACAAGTCGCACAGTTTTTTTTTAGGAACAAGCAGTTGTTATTTATACTAGTTTTAGCGACAGATCAGGGTAACAACGGGGCTGTGCGGGGGCTGTGGCCCATCTAGCCAGGGTTTTATTTATGTTTACCACATCATGAGCCCAGTTGTGTTTTTTTCTTGTTGAAAATGGCTAGCTAGTTCTATTTTTTAGAGAAATACCCAAACAAGGCCTACTTGATTTATCCGCTCTGCTGGGCTGCAAATCTTTCAAGATGAGGAGAGTTTCATTTAGTTTGCCCAGAAATGGGTTGTACATTTTTAAAACACATCAAACCGGGAATTAGTTTCAATTTTTTTTCATTACAAGATCTCAAATTCCATTGATTTTTATGCGTTGACAATTATTTGGATTTTATATTTATATAAATTATTTTTCAAAATAGTTTGAATGTGAATCGATATTTCTGGATTAAAAACAGTTGACCGCACCGAAATATGCAAAATTTCGTATACTTTTTAACCGTGGCCACAATATGGGGTGTGATGCTAACAAAAAGAAGATTGACTCCAAAAAAATTCTTAAGAATTAGCAAATGGGATGTACATTATTAAAAATGATGGAAGATGGGCTGTATGCTGTTTTCCACAGATTTGAGGCTAACTTGTGCGCCTACTACAGGTTGACGTGTATGCTTTCATAAAAAAAAGGTTGACGCACACGCAACACCCTGTCAACTTAGTCAACACACGAGAGCAGTGACTGTTGGATGTCCATCCAACGGCTATCGTGCTTCTTCAATCTCTGCTCTTCATGCTCAAGCCGCTCAGACAAGCACCGCCGGGACTGCCTGCTCCCTCCTCTGCGCGGCCGGCTGTGCTGCTGCGCAGGCCTCACCGCCCGACCGTACTCCCATCGCTGGCCTAGCCATCCCTCTACTCACCCACACCTGCTGTTATTCTCCGGCGACGGCAGACGAACCAGTAAACCCTCGTACAGTCGTACTCCCCTCCGTGTGGGAAACAACTGCCGAGTATTCCCTGGCTCCGTGTCGTTCCCTTCCTAGGCCTCGCCGTCCTCCACCGCCCTGGTGCTCTCGGCGCGGCCTGGTTAACATGGTCAATGAACGACATCCATCGGAAGTGGACTGTATGTGGAGAGGCTGACAGTTTGGTCCACGGCCGCACGCAAGGAAATGCCTCCTTATTATGTGCAAAATAATGATTCCTCCACCTGACAGCCAGGACCCACAGGAAGGGCCTCTGTATTTCACAAAAAAACGTTCCCCCGCTGACAGGTCGGACCCACCAGCTATATCTTCGCACGCAAGGAAGTGCCTCCTTATTATGCCCAAAAAAATGAATACCCCCCTGCTAGGTGGGACCCACCATATTGTTGGGCTGACTTATGGGCCTAATAAGTTGACAGGGAGGGAGAGCTTTGTCAACTTAGTCAATACTCCAGTGATGGTATGATGTCCATCCAACGGCCATAGTGCTTCTTCAACCTTTGGTCTTCTTGCTCCAGCCGCCCAAAGTAGCGCCGGTCGTGCCGCCTGCTCCTGCCTCCCATGGCCGGCTGTGCTACCGCGGAGGCCTCACCGCCCCCATACTACTCCCACCACTGGCCAGGCCATCCCTTCACTCACCCACACGCCCTGTTATTCTGCGGCGACGGCAGCCTCACACCGCAGCCGAACCAGTGAATGCTCGTACTCCTCTCCGTGTGGGCATCCACTGCCGCATCTTGCACGGCTCCGCGTCGTCCCCTTCCTAGGCCTCACCATCATCCACCGCCGTGGTGCTCTCAGCGCGTCGTGGTCAATGTGGTCAACGACCGACTTCCATCAGAAGAGTACTGTACGTGGAGAGGCTGACAGCCGGGTCCATGGCAGCCGGAAGGAAGTGCCTCCTTATTACGCAGAAAATAATTATTCCTCCACCTGACAGCGGGGACCCACCGGACGGGCCACCATTATTTTGCGAAAAAAATCGTTTCCCCCTGACCGCTGGGACCCACCGGACGGGCCACCGTATTTCGCGAAAAAACATTCCCCCCGCTATCAGCTCAGACCCACCGGAAGTGCCTCCTTATTACGCACAAAAAAATGAATACTCCCCCGGCTAGCTGGGACCCACCTTGCTGGGAGGCTGACTTGTGGGCCTACTAAGTTAACGGGGACGAAGGGTTTGTTAACTTAGTCAATATGAACGATTCTAGCTCCAGTGACCGTATGATGTCCATCCAACGGCCGTAGTGCTTCTTCAACCTCTGGTCTTCTTGCTCCAGCCGCCCAAAGCAGCGCCGGTCGTGCCGCATGCTCCTGCCTCCCGTGGCCGGCTGTGCTGCCGCAGAGGCCTCACCGCCCCCTACTATTCCCACCGCCGGCCAGGCCCTGCGGCGACGGCAGCCTCACACCACAGCCGAACCAGTGAACCCTCGTAGTCCTCTCCGCGCAGGCTTCCACTGTCGCGTCGTCCCCTTCCTAGGCCTCGCCGTCGTCCACCGCCGTGGTGCTCTCCGCGCGGCGTGGTCAAGGAACGACTTCCATCGGAAGAGTACTGTACGTGGAGAGGCTGACAACTGGGTCCACGGCCATAGCCCAGTTTTTTTGTGATTTGCCAATTAAGTCGCTTTGTCAGGCCTGTTGGGCTGCAAATCTTTCAGGACGAGGAGAGCTTTCATTCGGCTCACCGAGAAAATGGCCCATCAGTAATGACACTTTTAAAACACATCAGTAATGACATTTTTAAAACACATCAAACCGGCAATTAGTTTCAATTTTTTTTTCATTTCAAGATTTTAAATGACATTAATGTTTATGCGTGGAGAATTTGTTGGATTTTATATTGATATACATTTATTTTTAAAATCAGTTTGAACGCGAGTCGAAATTTCGGGATTAAAAACAGTTCGGACCGCACCGAAATATGCAAAATTTTGTATAATGTTTTAACCGTTGCCACAATATGGGCTATAATGCTAACAAAAAGAATATGGGCTCCAACGAAAACCTTAAGAATTAGCAAATGGGCTGTAAATTATTAGAAACAATGGCAGATGGGCTGTATGCTGTTTTCCACAGATTTGAGGCTTTCCTAAAAAAAGGTTGACGCACAAGCACTGACTGTTGGATGTCCATCCAACAGCCGTCGTGCTTCTTCAATCTCCGCACGTTCTGCTCCAGTCACTCAAACAAGCACCAGCGGGACTGCGTGCTCCCTCCTCCGCGCGGCCGGCTGTGCTGCCGCGCAGGCCTCACCGCCCGACCGTACTCCCATCGCTGCCCTAGCCATCCCTCTACTCACCCACACCTACTGTTATTCTTCGGCGACGGCAGACAAACCAGTAAACCCTCATACAGTCGTACTCCCCTCCGCGTGGGAAACATCTGCCGAGTCTTCCCTGCCTCCGTGTCGTCCCCTTCCTAGGCCTCGCCGTCGTCCACCGCCCTGGTGCTCTCGGCGCGGCATGGTCAACATGGTCAAGGAACGACTTCCATCGGACGTGGACTGTACGTGGAGAGGCTGACAGCTGGGTCCACGGCGGCAGCAAGGAAGTGCCTCCTTATTACGTGGAAAATAATGATTCCTCCACCTGATAGCAGGGACCCACCGGACGGGCCACTGTATTTCGCGAAAAAAACGTTTCACCTGACTGCTGGGACCCACCAGCTACACCTTCACACGCAAGGAAGTGCGTCCGGGCAAAAAAACGATTCACCCCCTGACTGCTGGGACCCACCAGCTACATCTTCGCACGCAAGGAAGTGCGTCCGGGCAAAAAAAACAAAACAATTCGCCCCCTGACTGCTGGGACCCACCAGTCCCCCGACCGCTGGGACCCACCAGGCTACATCTTCGCACGCAAGGAAGTGCGTCCGGGCAAAAAAACTGATTCGCCCCCTGACTGCTGGGACCCACTAGCTACACCTTCGCAGGCAAGGAAGTGCCTGACAGTCAGGACCCACCTGGTCGAAGCGTACGTAGCGTTGACATTCTGGTCGCGGACGTGTACGTACATACTGGTCGATGTAGAGGCGCGCACGTGTCGTAGTAGAGGCGCGCACGTAGCATGTACACGTACGTACAGCGGCCAGGGTGCAAGAAGAAAATACGGCCACGCATGTGTACATACGGGCGGGGTCTCGAACGCCTACTCGCGCATACGTACGGCGAGGGCTCGTGTACATGGCTGGGTCGGAATGGAGAAACAACGTCGTCTTCGTGTTCATGGGTCGGAACGGAATGCATGGTCATGTTCATCGGGAGGGCTTGGACGGAAGAGGCGATGGAAATGAGGCCTGGCGTACCGCACAACGGAGGAAACGGACCTCCTACGGTCGAAACGGGGGTCCTGTTGATCGGGAGGGGTGTGGCATATCGCAAAATGGAGGAAACGGACCTCCTACGGTCGAAACGGGGGTCCTGTTGATCGGGAGGGGTGTGGCGTACCGCAAAACGAAGGAAACGGACCTCCTACGGTCGAAACGGGGGTCCTGTTGATCGGGAGGGGTATGGCGTACCTCAAAACGGAGGAAACGAACTTGTGTTGGAGCGCTACGGTCGAAACGGGGGTCCTGTTCATTGGGAGGGGTGTGGCATACCGCAAAACGGGACTCCACGGGATACTGTTCATCTCTACCGTCGACCCCCTCCAGCATCCACGAGCTATTGTTCATCCACCGTTGACCTCCTCCAGCCTCCACGGGCTCCTGTTCATCCAGCCCTCCACACCATGGGGTCCTATTCAACCACCCCTCCACCGTCTACTATTCATCCAGCCCTTCACATCATGGGGTCCTATTCAACCAGCCCTCCACGGGCACCCCTCCACCATCTACTGTTCATCCTGCCCTCGACACCACGGGGTCCTATTCATCCACCCGTCCACGGGCACCCCTCCACCGTCTACTGTTCATCCAGCCCTCCACCACACCACGGGGTCCTGTTCATCCAGAGGCAACGCCACCGCTCACTGTTCATCCAAACCACCCCCCGCAACGCTCACTGTTCATCCCATCGATCGGCTTCAGTTAGCAGCAGTAGCTAAGGAATCGCTCGATCGGGTTCAGTTAACAACCATCGATCGATCGCTCGGGTTCAGTAACGCGTAGCCTGCAGTGCAATCGCTCGGGTTCAGTTAGAGCCCAACGCCTCGCTCGGGTTCAGTTAGAGCCAACGCCTCGCACAGACGCGCGTACGTGTACAAGAGAAACGCGCATCGCTCGGCCCGCAACCTCCCACCGTAACCGGGAACTCCCCAAAATTTTCCTTCCCCTCGCTTCTACCATGGTTTTTTTCCGTCATGGACGGCCCCAAGAATGTCATGCAGCTGCGTCTCCGGCCCACCCAGGACAAAAAGCCCATTTTCTGTCATGATTTTTTGTCATAGAAGTAGGAGACCACCACATCTATGATGATACCGGGTTTTGTCACAATTATCTTCATAGAAGTGTCATATGTATGACAGAAAAAAATTCCGTTCGGCCCAAAATGTCACGGATGTGTCTTTTTTTGTAGTGACACCACTTGTACATGATGCCTTGGGAAGTAATGAACCTATCCAAGAACAAGATCAAGACCCTCATATTCCTGAGCAAGATCAAGAGCAAACTCTTCAGAATAATGAAGAACCAATCGTTGAGGCTCAAGATCAAGCTCAAAGTCATGATCAAGACCTAGATCAACTCCAACCACAAGTGTCTTCATCGTCATCACTTCCTACTGAGCAAGAACCTGTGGTTGCAAAGGGAAGATTGTCCCCAAGGCTAAAGCAATCTCAAGGGCAAGCCTCTTCATCAAGTCCAAAACCAAGTGAAGAAGAGCTTGACCATAAAGAGCAAAAAGTTGTCGCCAAGCTAAAACATCTTCAACACCTCACCGAGAACATATACGGAAGCATCAAAAAGGGGGTAACTACTCATAGACGTTTGGCAAACTTTTGTGAACATCACTCGTTTGTCTCTTGTGTTGAACCCCTTAAGGTGGAAGATGCCCTTGGCGATCCGGATTGGATAGATGCCATGCATGAAGAACTCAACAACTTCACACGCAACAAAGTGTGGACCCTTGTGGAAAGACCCAAGGAATTTCATAATGTCATTGGAACAAAATGGATTTTCAAGAACAAACAAGATGAATATGGACAAGTAATAAGGAAAAAGGCAAGGTTAGTGGCACAAGGTTTCACCCAAGTTGAAGGTTTGTACTTTGGTGAAACTTTTGCCCACGTTGCCCGTGTCGAATCCATTCGCATCTTGCTTGCTTATGCCTCTCATCATGATTTCAAATTATATCAAATGGATGTTAAGAGTGCATTTCTTAATGGTCCTCTTAAGGAGTTGGTGTATGCCTCCTGGTTTTGAAGACCCTGATCATCCCTCTCACATTTCTGAACTCCATAAGGCACTTTATGGACTCAAACAAGCACCTCGTGCTTGGTATGATCACCTTACGGCGTTCCTAAGTGAGAAGGGGTTCCAGATTCGGGTAATAGATTCCACTCTCTTTACGAAGAGGGTAAAAGGAGAGTTGTTTGTCTGCCAAATATATGTTGATGATATTATCTTTGGGTCAACTAACCATGCTATTAACGTTGAGTTTGAGAATCTTATGACTAAGGAATTTGCGATTAGCATGATGGGAGAGTTTAAGTTCTTCCTCGGTTTTCAAGTGAAGCAATTGAGAGGTGGAACCTTCATCAATCAATCTCGTTATATCCAAGACATGCTCAAGAGATTCAAAATGCAAGATGTCAAGCCAATGGAGACACCCATGGCCACAAATGGTCAACTTCATCTTGATACAAATGGTAAAGAAGTGGATCAAAAGGTTTATCGCTCTATGATCGGTTCCTTGCTTTACCTTTGTGCATCTAGGCCAGATATTATGTTGAGTGTGTGTATGTGTGCAAGATTTCAATCCGCTCCTAAGGAGAGCCACTATTTGACAGTGAAAAGGATCCTTCGATATTTGGTTCATACCCCAAACTTGGGCCTTTGGTATCCCAAGGGATCATCATTTGAGTTAATGGGTTACTCGGATTCGGATTGGGCCGGAGACAAGGTTGATCGCAAGTCCACATCCGACTCATGTCAATTCCTAGGGAGATCATTGGTAAGTTGGTCTTCAAAGAAGCAAAATTGTATATCTCTCTCCACAGCCGAAGCTGGGTATATTGCTGCCGGAAGTTGTTGTGCCCAATTACTATGGATGAGCCAAACTTTGATGGATTACGGTGTCAAATGTAACAAAGTGCCTCTTTGGTGTGACAATGAAAGTGCCATCAAGATCGCCGAGAATCCAGTTCAACATAGCAAGACCAAGCATATTGAGATTCGTCATCATTTCATTGGAGATCATGTGGCCAAGGGAAACATTGAGTTACTCCATGTCAACACCGAGAATCAACTAGCAGACATCTTCACCAAGCAACTTGACGAAACAAGATTCCGCGAGTTAAGGCATGAGCTAAATATCGTGGATATTAGTAACTTCAGATGAAACTCTTGCTCACACGCACATAGTCATGTACTATCTTGCTTAGATGTAGGCACATGTCTAGGGGGAGCTAGCTCAACTCATGAGCTATCTTATCCTAGAAGTGCATAAAGCAAACACCATCTTTCACATAAGCCACTTTAGGTGGTACTTGTTCTTCAAAGATGAGTATTGGTCTTAGGCCCAAGGTTCATATCTTTGTGGTGCCATACCAAGTAAACTCAAACATGGTGGCCTCGGCCACCGCCCTTGCTTGACGGTTTTTGTCTGTGTTTGTTTTGTGTGTGTGTTGTCGTGTTTCTTTTTCTTTTGTTTGGTTGGTTCTCCTCGTTTTTTGGTACAAGTGCTCCACATGTACCCTTTCCATAGTGATAGGACTTTCCTTGCGGCGTGTTTAGAAACGTAGACCGAGTGCCTTGTGAAGTAGGGGTAAGAGTATTCACTCAGCCCTATATTTAAAAAGATCCACTCATGTCAAAGTTCCTGGATACCCCATGTGCACGGGCTTGTACCGTGCACACGGGACCCCTGTGCACACGGGGCTCACTTAGCCCGTGCGCACGGGGTCTGCGGTTTCTGGTCCTGAAGAGGTGGGCGTGGGGGGGGCACGGGTTCATTCCCACCCATTCGCCCCCTCCACTCCCCAGGAAACCTCCAGTGCCGCCGCCGTCGCCTTCTCTCGCCGGAGCTCCTCCGGGCCTTGTCGGAGTTCTTCCTCCATGGATCCGGATCCTAATGGGGTCCTCCTCCGGTTGGTCCTCTCCTCTGGTTCCATCTCCTTGTGTTTCCTCTTTTGTTCTAGCGTTAGGGTTTCTTTGCTCCCTAGATTCGTTTGGCCTCATCTAATCTTGTAGATAGTAGTCTAGTGCGTAGATCCGTTAGTCTCTCTGCTGCATTCACTCCCAAATTTCGATCTGGAAGTGGCTGCCGCTGGGAGACCCCCGTGTCCACGGGGTGTTTGACCCCCGTGCGCACGGGGCCCCGTGCCCACGGTCCTGTACCGTGCGCACGGGCTCTCCAGGAACTATTGCATAGACTGTTGTCTATCTCCTTGCCATTTTTCTAGCACTTGTTCTCATTTGTGTCTCGTGCTTTGTGTTGTTGGGTTTTTGTGTGTGTTCCAGACTCCGCTGACAAGAGGTCTGAGCTTCGTCGCAAGCGTGCAAAAGGAGGATCAAAAGACTTCACCATTGCTCGTCGTCAGCCATCTAAAGGCATGGGTCAGGGGTGTGGGACAGGTCAAGGCCGTGCTCGCCGTGCAGCCTCAAAGCGGCCCATTGTTGAGGCTTCCGATGAATCTGAGGAATAGTATGAATCACAAGATGATGAGATAGAAGAAGAAGATGATCGTGATGAGGAAGATGAAGAAGATGATCGTGATGAGGAAGATGAAGAAGAGGGAGAGGAGCCTAGTCTGGAGGAAGCCACTCCGGGCAGGCGTGACCTCCGGAATATGCCTCTTGTCAAGTGGACCAAGCCAGAGATCTGGGCTAAGAGACAGAACCATCGTATGTTAAGGCTATGAGTATGGGAATGGATCCCAAGTTCAAGAATGGATTTCAGCAAAGAATCTATCATGAGCTTCTTATGACCAAGTCAAAGAAGTTTGCTCCTCACAAGCAAGTCAACACTGAGAGTTTGCGCGACAATGATCATCTGTATCCCGGTGTGTACTCCACTCTTGGACGATTGGGTCTGATTCCGTTTGTCACCTTCAACCACCCCTACAATGAAGATCTTGTGATGCAGTTTTTTGCCACTCTGTACTTCTCCAATGATTCTGCTCGCACCCTCACATGGATGTCCGAAACGTATCAGTGTTCAGCTCCTATGGCAAAGTTCTCCGAGATCATTCCCTACCCATTCATGGATGAAGAGACTATTTCTAATGAATTTGGCATTGTTCGGGAAAGTGGACAGCGCACTAAGGACGAGATTGCCTTTGCTTACAAACAAGAGAAGTTGTTTGTCACTGGGTCAATCAAAGACCTCTTGCCCCTCTATGACACCATGCGCCATATCCTGTGGTATACCCTCACTCCAAAGGCCGGAGATTCCCATAACATTCGGAGCTCCATGCTTGATGTCTTTGTGTATCTTCATCAGAAGAAGAAAGTGGATGTTCTGGATTTCATGTACTACGAGCTGCGTTAGTGTGTACAAGAGAACAAGTCTTTGATCTATGCTCCTTTCATACAGGCGTTGATTGAGACCGTCTGTCCTGCAAAGTACATTGCTAGCTTCAAGACTGCTGTCCCAAGCGCAACTCCAACTGGACCCCAGCTGCTCCTGCTCCCTATGTGCCCATGAAGAAGGGGCGCAACCCTAGGCCTGAGGATCGTGCTACTTACACTCCAGGCATGTCCTCTACTGCACGGATCCCTCGTGGTAAGGCCAAGTCTGTTGGATCTGAGGCCATCTTTGCTAAGGGAGAGAAGAAGTCGCTGTTCAAGACCTTGAGCAACATGTTCAAGATGTGTCAGTCGATTCAGCTTCGTTAGATCAAGGAAATCAACAAGGAGAAGCTTGTTCGGCGTGAGCAGAGGGCAGCAAGGGCTGCTGCTGGTGAGGAGTTCGATCCAGGTTCTGAGGACGTCGACAGTGAGGCCACTGCCCGGTCTTTCCCATTGGCCGGGTGGCGTTTTGATGATGATGATGCCTCGAGTGCTCCTCCTCTTGTCTAGTGGGTCTCGTGTCGCCATTTGTCTCCTTTTTGTTGTCTTGATGACAAAGGGGGAGAAGTGGTGTGTGTGTGGTGTGTGTGTTCGTGGGTGTGTTGAGATCGTGTTTCTCGCTGTTGGTTGGTTTTAGTCGGCTTGAGATACTCTTATTTCCTTTCCGTCTATGTGGTTGTGAGACTCTAGCTTTATTATTGTACCTTGCTATTATCCTCGTATGCTTATTTGGTCTCACATTATTTTCTCACCACACTGTGTCATAAGATCTAGGCACCGTTATAGGTTTATTTTGATGAATCTCATGACTTTTCAATAATGATCTTGGTCGAACCTCCTATGGGTGTACTAGATGCATTCTTATTTTTGGGCACACATATAGGGGGAGCTATCATGATCATTATTTGTTCCATGGCTTTTTATCTATTTATCCTCTTTGCCATGCTCTAACCACGTTGTCATCAATGCCCCAAAAAGGGGGAGATTGAAAGTGCTAATGGCACTTAAGCTATATTTTGATGTGATGACAATGTGGTTAGTTGAACTAATATCAGTTGCTAAAGTTTATCTCATGTTATTGGTTCTAAGCGCCCGCGATGGAGATGTGCGACCCTGTCGGGGGTTGGGTGCGACATATGCCAAAGGATGGCTTATCATGGTGGGGGCGAGTAGAACGTCGCAGGTGCCCGGAAACGGGATAAGGCAAAGGCATGCACATCGGCGAATCTTACCCAGCTTCGGGGCTATCCGGGGAGATAATACCCCTACTGCTGCTCTGCGGGGTCTCCGCATGATCGCTATGGCAAAGTGTTTACACGGTTGCTCATCGAGCTGTTTCCTGGGGGTAGGAGAAGGCAAGGCTAGCTCTCTCCTTCCTATATGACCTGGTCTAGTGCTAATGGATTCCAACCCTTTGCATGGATGCCCTGGGGGGTTTATATAAGCCTACCCCCCAGGGGTACAATGGTAATCCAGCTGGGCGCGGGCCCAGCCGTCAGTCTCTCTGGCCGCCGTCTTATCCGCTGACTCCTGGGGCCCGCCGACTGGCTCGGTACGGAGCCGACAGGCCGCGTCCGCCGCGGCCGGGTCTTGCCGGCTGTTTATTACTGTAGCCGTGCCTCTAATGACGGAACCTTGGTCATGAGGTCATGGCGATAGCTCCGCCGTCTGGCGGGCGATCACTGTGGCCACTACCTGTCACATCTGATTAATGGCGTGTGGGGCCCGTGGGAGGGGCCGGCCGACTCCTGGTGGCCGACTCCTATCCGGGCCGACAGGTGGTGCTCTCGCCATCTTTCGTACACCCGCCGACTGGTGGGACCCATCATCCTTGGGTCGTACCGGCAGGCCGTCGTGGGCACAGGACTCCGCCCTCTGAGGCTGACGTAAGGGCCGACATGGCAATAGTGTCGCGCCGCGCGGAGATCTCTACGGGTACGGCACACTGTAGCCACGCCTGCCCTTGGAAAAGGGGTGGGAGTGGACCTTACTATGGCCACTCCCCATCCCGTCCCTCTTTATGAGGGCATGGGGGTTGTTGGCGTCGCGGGCCGACTCCCCAAGGCCGGCTTCTTTGGAAGTCGCCAGTCAGGAGTTGGCTTATCCTGAAGTCGTCCCTGGGACTCGGCCGCGAGTGGGCAATCGGCCGCCTCACCGCCGACTCTCAGAGGGCGGCTCTTCATCCTGGGGTCTCGAGGGGCGCAGTCTGCCTCAATGTCTTGAAAGGTTTTGGGCCTGGGTTAGCCTACCCGTGGCCCATTACTCCGACAGTAGTCCCCGAAGCTGGTGAGGCTCCGAGGGCGACATGTCGAGGAGCCTCAACAGTTTCTTCTCTCCGGTGGTTGGATCTGGGCCTCGCTAGCCGTCTTCTCTCAAGCCGACTAGTCGGAGTCGGACTTGCTCAAGGCGGACTTACCCCTAAAAAAGTTTGAACGTCGCAGCGGAGTTCAGGCGGCGTGCTTGATAAGCTTCTGGGTTGCCGCTCGTGGTGGACCCGTCACGAGGCGCCATGTGGCTGAGCTAGTCTGCTCACCCACGCGCGCGACGGGATAGGCCTACAAGCGGGGCCCGCCACTACCGTGCCTCGGCATGCGAACGGATCCGTTGTGGCCGTGCGGATGGTTGGGGTTCCCGCGCGGTTATTGCACGTGGTAACTTCGTGTGGTAAATAGTGGGGTCGTGGGTTCCCGGGCGCTGTTAATCCCACGACCGCCCCCTCGGCTTCTCAGCCCACGAGCCTACAAGTAGGCATGGGGAGGGGGGCGGCGAAGCACGCGTGCCCATTCTCCCCACTCCCTTTCGCTCCTTCTTGCTTCTTCTTCCTCTCGCCGCTGCTGCTCTGAACCACACCGCGCCCACAGAGATGAGCTCTTCCTCCGCCACCGCGCCTCCTGTTGTACGCTCCGGAGTGTGGGATGGCTCTGAGGTTGATGACAACGACATCGAGATCCTCCGCCAGACATGGCGGCTGCCCGGCAGGGACTTAGTGCAGGTCCGCCTCGCGCCGGAGGGGCAAATATCGCAGGTGCCGGAGGAGGGCGAGCGGGTCATGTTCCGCTTGCACCTTATGCACGGCCTGGGGCTGCCAGCGAGCGGCTTCTTCCGCTCCTTCTTGGAGTTCCACGGGCTCCAGCCACACCACCTTACTCTAAACACGGTGGTGCTGCTGGCTGCCTTCGCCACCCTGTGCGAAGGCTTCCTCGGCGTTCTCCCCACCATCGAGCTCTGGGGTGAGTTCTTCTAGTCCAAGCTCGGCACACATGTTGCCGACGTGCCGTCCCAGTGCGGTGCATTTATCGCGATGCGGAGATCAGTGGCCGACAATCCGTTTCCCACCATCGCACTGATTAAGTCGGTGAAGATGTGGCAGCGGTCCTATTTTTATGTGAAGAACGTCGCCCCAGAAGGCGACTGGGATAACCTGCCGGCTTACGAAGCCAGCGCGCCAGCTGGAAGGCTCCCCAGCTGGTCGCACTGAGCCAAGACGCTGTCTCCCGCTGGTGTCGCCGCCGTCCCGCAACTCCGAGTGCTCACGCAGTCAGAGGGCTTGACCGGGGCCGACTTGCTGGCCGCCTTCGTGGCGCGCCTAGTCCTCCCACTCCAAGGCCGACCTCACCTGATCTGCCAGATGAGCAGTCATCGGGACCCGAGTCGGATGTGCTCCAAGGACATGCCTCACGCGGAGGTGGCGAACACGGTGAACTACATCGTGAACTGCGGTCTCTCGATGGACTGGCGGTTCGGCAAGGAGCCGTATTCGCACCAACCCCCCGCCTATTGTAAGTCATCTTCCTTCTTCTGTTTCTTTTGTTGCCGAGTCCGACTTGTCAATTCTGACCGTTTTTGTTTTGAATCAGAACCCTCTGGTCCCTCCTTCGGTCGGCACTGCGGGGCCGGCTCGTCAGTTTGTCCCAGATTGGGCGGAGAGCGACGTCGATGATCCTAACTTGGGGGCGGCGGCCATGGAGGCCGACACCGAGGGAGGAGGAGGAGAAGAAGGCGGCTCCAGGCTTCGGCCACTTTCGCTCACTGGCCTGACGACGAGGCCGAGGGAGAAGTCGCCCCGCGCCACCAGCCAAAGGCTGGTCAGCCAAGCGCGAGTTCCTCTGCCGGCTTTGACGCTCAAGGCGGCGCGAAGAAGCGCTGGGCCGGGCCGAGTACGCTTGGTGGCCGGTCAAAGAAGTTCAAGGGAGCGGCCACCGCGACCAAGCGGGAAGAGGCAGCCGCGAAAGCCAACCACTTCCGCAAGGAAGTGAAGAAGCCGCCGCTGGTCTCTGCGTAAGCGCCTCCGTCCCTTATCTTTATTTTTTCTTTGTTGATCTTGTCTGACTTTTTCATATGCTTTTCTCTCCTCAGGGCTCCCCTCACTCTTGAGAGGGTTGCCGCCGCCTCCGTTATGGGGTCGGTGGAGACGGCTGCCACCACTCGGCGGATTGACCCCGCCGCTGACCTTCGGGAGGCGACAGAGCGGAACACGCAGGAGAAGCGCAAGGAGGATGAGGCCGCCCGCCAGGAGAAAGCGGAGGCCGAGAAGGAGGAGGCCTCCGCCCTGAAGAAGCTGGAGGTGGCCGAGGCCGCCCCTGCGGCAAAGCGGCCGTCTAAGGAACTCGTGCCTCGGCGGTCGGCGGTGTTCGTCACCCCTCTGAACACTGCGCCACCGCCCCCGGAGTTCACGGGGCAGTCAGGGGAAGCCGGCGGCGAGTTCCCGATCATGGAGAGAGGCGGCGGCGACGCCCCCATGCCGGATGCGGTCGCGCCGCCACTGTCACCCCCGCCGCCGTCTAGGAGCGCGCAAGGCAAACAGCCGGTGAATCCGCCCTTGCCGCCGACTGAAGATGAGGCCGTGGCAAGGCTACTCCTTCAAGTCAGCTCGCCAACGCGCCGCCGTCTTGAGAAGGCGACTTCGGTGCCACACCCCTCGAAGACAGGCGCCGCCAGCTCGACGATTCCAAACGCCGAAGCAACGAGCGCCGCGCCCATTAGGTGGGTGCGAGGAGGCGGCATGGGCCCGATGAACCAAGCGCTTCTAGATGTCTAGACGAAGCTGTGAGCTGAGAGCGACGCCATCCAAAACTGCACCAAGGCACACCTGGAGTTGCGGGCAGCCATCCGGGTATGCTTTCTCCTTTGTCCCTGTTTTCTTGTTCCTCTCTATGGGGGCGCGCCAGCGCACCCACTGGGTGTAGTCCCCGAGTTTTGGGCCGGCTGCTGAGCAGGCGGCCCGGAACTCCATTTGGTGAGTTCCGGGTACTAACCTTTGTCTGAAATACTTGTTGCAGGACTATCACAACCTCCATGTCACCGCCTTCAACCGCAACATTGAAGAGCTGGGCAAGCAGACCGCCGACTTGTCGGAGAGCCGGAGTGAGTCCTTTTTCTTCTTTGCGGGGGCGCGCTGGCACACCCGCGGGCTGTAGTCCCCAAGATTCGGGCCGACTTCTATGCAGTCGGGGCGGATCTCCCCGGCGACCTTCTTCGTTGATGACTTAACGCCTTCTTTCTTCTTTCTCCTCAGAGGCCAACGCCACTCTTCAACAGCAGCCGAGCGAAGTCAACTCCGTGTTGCGCACCAAGGGGGAGTACTACAGCAAGCTTGCCGTAGAGCGCGATCTGCTGGCCGCACATTTGGCAGAGCGGAAGGAGCTGCTTAAGAAGACGCAGAAGGAGGCGGAAGAGGCGGAGGCCGCCCTCCTGGCCGAGTTCGCGAGCGAGCGCTCCTCCTGGACTAACAAGGAGGCAATGCTGGCCTCCGGCTTCCACGAGATCGAGGACCTCGTCGACGGTGAGCTTCTTTGCTTTCCTTCTTCGAGCCGCCGACTATAGGTCGAGCTGACCCCTGGTTTTTTGACTTGTTCTTCGTTCTTTCCGTCTTGCCAGACTTCTTCCCCAGCCACTCGCAGGCCGCCATTCAAGCTATCGAGGCCGACCGCGAGGAGCAGAGGGCGGATGGCGCGGAGATTGCCGCTGATGCCCCTCGGACCCTTGACGAGCATTTTGAGCATTGGGGCTCGCCTGTGGCCGGCCCACCAGATGCTGCACCGGCTTCAACGTGTCGGCGCCCAAGCGATCGCCGCCCTATGGCCAGACGTGCAGGTTCCGTGCAACCCCAGTCGGACTGCCGACTGGCTAGAGGTCACGGCTGGCCGTCTTGAGGCCTGCAGGGGTTCCTCGGCCCGGGCCGGAGCGCACCGAGCCTTGGTATTCGTCAAGGCGTGGTATCCGGGGCTGGACCTAGACCGGCTGGCCACACTCCGGTCAGAGGCCCAGCCGGAGCTGGCAGCCGTGGAAGACGCCCTTGTCAAGCGTGCGGCGGCGATTGCCGAGTACACCGACACCAGCATATTTGTCCCCGAGCAGGCTGAAGACGGCGGGGAGGTACCACCGGAGTGGTTTGGGCTGAACCCCGACTACGGCGAGGACTCGGTAGAGGTGATCGGCTCCAGCGTCGAGAAGGAAGACGAGGCAGAGGACGGAAGCGAGACGGAGGCACCGAAAGACGGAGCGGACGGCCAGCCTCAGCTCGACCACGCCTCCAGCAACGAGCCATCCCCGCCCGAGCCGACTGCCGCCGGAGGTGATCAAGCGAGACCGCCCCAGCCGGCCGCCCCAACATCCAACACCGCCGTCTCCTCCGATCCTCCAAACCCGTCTGCCGCCCCTAGGCTGCCGCCTTGTCTTTGTTTTATCTGTTCTAATAGTTTTTGAAGAACTTGTTAATTCGCACAATTCCACCCGCGGGGTGTATTTTGAAGTTCTGCTCGAAGATTCGGCCAAGGGCCTTTGTTATGTAAATATTCATCCGACTTCTATCTTTTCTCGCTCATTGCTCTTTTGGCTTTTTCCTTTGCCGTCTTCCCTCAGTTGCCGTCTTTGTCAGTCGGACAGCCTCTCTACGGACTGCTGCTGGATCAAATTCTTGGTCACTTTGGGAAGGCAAGTACTTAGCCATTTTTAGAATTGTTTAACAAGTCGGATAGAAGGCGGCATGCCGACTATTCAAGAGTAGGTTTGCGAAAAAAGGCTGGAAGCCGGCCTTAAGCTATGTTTATGCTTTGAGTCCTTAGCCATTTTTCATGTGGACGCCCATTCTTCCTTACTCCTGCCCACCAGACAATCGCTCTGCGAGCTGCGGCTTCTGGCAGGAGACGGCTTAGACGCCACAAACTACTTGTCCGGCTGTAGGAAACATTTCATAGCGCAGGACGGCAAGTCCCCGGGCCGACTGGTCGAACCCGGTGCCAAGCGGCATTACAAAGAGTAATATACTCGAAGGCATATTTCTTATCATATAGATAAAAGAGGGCAGTCCCCGACCTCTTCTCGGGGGCCCGAAGTCTTGGTACTTTTAATACAAAAGGTAGCGTGATACATACTGCGTTTAGCTGTAAATTTTCGGAGTAGATTTGCATTCCATGGCCGCTCTGTCTCTTTGCCAGAGTCGTCCCTCTTGTGTGCTCGGGGCTTCTAAGCGTCGATCAGGTAGTAGGAGTCGTTGCCCAGTACTTTGCTGATGATGAATGGGCCTTGCCAAGGCGCCGACAGCTTGTGCTGGCCAGCTGTTCGCTGGATTAGTCGGAACACGAGGTCGCCCTCCTGGAAAGATCTCGGCCTGACCTTCCCGTTATAGTATCTGTGCAGGCTCTACTGGTAGATGCTGGACCGGCTGAGTGCCAACAGCCGGCCCTCTTCCAGCAGGTCAACGCTGTCTTGTCGTGCTTCTTCTGCTTCTTCCTCGGTGTACATGGTGACTCGCGCGGAATCGAACTCTATGTCCGTTGGGATGACGGCCTCAACACCGTAGACGAGGAAGAAAGGCGTGAAGCCGGTTGACTTGTTTGGAGTCGTGCGCAGACTCTAGAGGATGGCTGGCAACTCGTCGAGCCAGCAGCCAGCTGAGCGCTCCAGAGGCTCGACCAGTCGGCGCTTGATGCCGGACAGGATGAGGCCGTTTGCTCGCTCCACCTGGCCATTTGACTGTGGATGGGCGGCGGACGCTACGTCCAGTCGGATGCCCTGTGTCGCACAGAAATGGGCCAAGGCGCCTTTGGAAAAATTCGTGCCGTTGTCGGTGATGATGCTGTGTGGTATGCCGTACCGAATTGTGATGTCGGAGATGAAAGTCACGGCAGTCGGACCATTCAGTTTCTTGATTGGCTTCGCTTCTATCCACTTGGTGAACTTGTCCACCGCGATAAGTAAGTGAGTTAAGCCACCTCGTGCCGTCTTGAATGGTCCCACCATGTCTAGGACCCAAACTACGAAAGGCCAGGCAATGGGGATGGTCTTGAGTGCAGAAGCCGGCTGATGCGGCTTGGAGCGGAACTTCTGGCACCCTTTGCATTTTTGGACCAATTCCGTGGCCTCTTCTAAGGCCGTTGGCCAAAAGAAACCGTGTCGGAATGCTTTGGCGACGAGTGCTCTTGAAGCCGCATGGTGGCCGCACTCGCCTTGATGGATGTCTTTGTGAATTGCTTGGCCTTGCTCTGGCTCTACGCAGCGCTGGTAGACACCAGTGACGCTGCACCTGACCAGCTCTCTGTTGACTATGGTGTAGGATGCCGCTCGGCGTTGTACTTGCCGAGCTAAGATCTCATCAGTCGGCAGCTCTTTGCTCACCAGGAATTTGAGGATGGGCTGGGCCCATGAGGGTGCTGATATTTCTTCGACTGCCAGAACTGTGACTTGGACAAGGGCGGCTGGGCTGGGAGGCGGCGGTTGGAGTCAGCAACCGCTTGCTGGATTAATGAAGTCCCCGGGCCGACTGGCGCAGCTCTTGGGTCGAGTTCTGGAGTCTTCGGGACGGCCACCGCAGTCGCCGGGCCGGGTTCTGCAGTCCCTGGGATGGCCTCGACTGTGGCGGCTTTGGAGCCATCTACCAAAATCCCCGTACCGTCTGCCGGGGCTTTGGAGTCGGATCCGAGTTCTTCGGGAGGAGCCGGCACAAAGATGGAGTCTGATTCTGGTGAAGGCTTGATAGACGGCTTGAGGAGGCGTTGAAGGGCGACGCTGGATGGTATTGCTTGGCGGGTAGAGCCGATTCGTGCCAAGGCATCTGCTTGGTCGTTGTCGTTTCTTGGCACATGGAGGAACTCGCACCCCTCGAAATATCCACTGAGTTGCTACACGAGGAAACGGTAACTCGCCATGTTTGCATCTTTGGCGTCCCAGTCGCCAGATGATTGCTGGACCACTAAGTCTGAGTCGCCATAACACAGGATCCGGTGAATGCCAAGTTCTTTGGCAAGCCGGAGCCCGTGAATGAGCGCCTCGTACTCGGCGACGTGGTTGGAGGCGGCAAAGTGGATTTGCAGTGCGTATTTGAGCTTGTCGCCTTTAGGAGAAGTGAGGATAACGCCGGCTCCCAAGCCGGTGCGCATCTTGGAGCTGTCGAAATGCATCCGCCAATGGGTCGAGTTGGGCGCTGGAGGTAGGTACTGGGTCTCGGCCCAGTCGACGATGAAGTCGGCCAGTGCTTGTGACTTGATGGCGGTGCGGGGCTGGTACTGGATGGTGTAGGGAGCCAGCTCTATGGCCCATTTGGCCACTCGGCCAGAAGCATCTCGGCTTCCGATGATCTCGGCAAGTGGGGCTGTGCAGACCACAGTGATCGGATTCTCTTGAAAGTAAGGCTTCAATTTCTTGGCGGCAAAGTGCACGCCATAGCACATCTTCTGGTAGTGGGGATAGTTCTGCTTGGAGGTCGACAACACTTCGCTCAGGTAATATATCGGACTCTGGACAGGTAGTGCCTTGCCTTCCTCCTTGCGTTCCACTACAATGATTGTGCTGACTACCTGGCTGGTGGCGGCGATGTACAGGAGCATAGGCTCCTTAGGAGTCGAAGCCGCCAGAATGGGTGGAGTAGTCAACATCATCTTCAACTGGATTAAAGCTTCATCTGCCTTGTGGTTCCACTCGAAAAAAGTGGTCTTCTTCATGAGCTGGTATAAGGGGAGAGCTTTCTCGCCCAGCCGACTGATGAATCGGCTGATGGACGCCAAGCAGTCGGTGAACTTTTGCACGTCTAGCAGTCGGCTGGGTACCTCCATCCTCTCAATGGCCTTGATCTTTACAGGGTTGCACTCTATGCCGCGTTCAGAGACCAGGAAGCCAAGGAGTTGGCCGGCTGGTACTCCGAACACACACTTCTCAGGGTTGAGCTTGATCTGGAATCGGCACAGGTTCTCAAATGTCTCCTTGAGGTCTTCCAGCAGTGTTCCACGCTTCTCTGTCTTCACCACCACATTGTCCACGTAGACGTGGGCGTTTCTGCCAAGTTGCTTGAGGAGGCACTTCTGCATGCAATGCTAAAAGGTGGCGCCGGCATTCCACAAGCCGAACGTCATGGTGAGGTAGCAGAAGGCTCCAAACGGTGTGATGAAGGCGGTCTTCAGTCTGTCAGCCGGGTTAAGCTTGATCTGGTGATATGCTGAATATGCATCCAAAAAGCTCAACAGCTCGCATCCGGCTGTGGAGTCTATCACCTGATCAATTCTTGGCAAAGCAAACGGGTCCTTGGGGCAAGCCTTGTTGAGGCTTGTGTAGTCAATACACATTCGCCACTGCTTGTTCTTCTTCAGTACCAGGACCGGGTTGGCTAGCCACTCTGGAAAGAATACTTCCATAATGAAGCCGGCTGCTAGGAGTCGGGTTATCTCTTCTGCGACAACTCTTCGCTTTCTTCTGATAGGCGGCGCAAGGGCTGCCTAACCAGCTTTGCATAAGATCGGACATGTAACTTGTGCTCGGCGAATTCCGTCGGTACACCTGGCATGTCTTTGGGGGACCATGCGAAGATGTTCCGATTCTCACGGAGGAAATCGACGAGCTTGCCTTCCTATTTGTTGTCTAGGTTTGCGCCTACGACAGCGTACCTCTCTGGGTGCTCCAGATCCAAGGGTATCTTCTTTGTCTCTTTGGCCGGCCTGAACGAACCCTCAGCCTCCGACTCCTTGAGGTTAGGCGACACCTCTAGCTGCTTGCCGGCCATCGCCACAACCCGGTCAAGGAGCCGCTTCTCGGCCGCGATCACCAAGGACTCGGCCAGCCGACTACTCTCAGCCGCACAGGCAGACGACTTCCGGTAGTCGCCGACTACGATCAGAATCCCCTTGGAACTGGGCATCTTCATTTTGAGGTAGGCGTAGTGGGGGACCGCCATGAACTTGGCCAGGGCGGGTCGGCCAAGTAATGCATGGTATGGGCTCTCGAGATCCACCACCTCAAACCAAATTGACTCTCGGCGGAAGTGATCTTTGTCACCAAAGAGGACGTCCAGCAGGATCTTGCCGATTGGTGAGCAGGAAAGACCAGGAACAATGCCGTGGAACACAGTCCGGCTGTTCTGAAGCTGTCTTTGCTTGATTCCTAACTTCTCCATGGTGTCCTTGTACAGGATGTTGATGCTGGTGCCTCCGTCTATCAGAACTCGCGAGAAACGAGCAGCTCGTCTATCCATGTCAAAGGTGGCATCCAAGACCAAGGCATAAGAGCCCGGATTCGGCATCACCTCTGGGTGATCAGCTCTGCTCCAGCTGATAGGCTTCTCGAACTAGTGCATGAACTCTAGTGTCTCTGATGCTACTGCATTCACCTCTTGTTGCTGCAGCCGCCTGCTGCGTCGATCAGCAGCCACGCTGGTAAATATCACGTAGCCTCTGTGCTCTTCGGGGTACTCGTCTTGTACTGCGCCGACTGGCCTGACAGCCGGCTGCTGGGGCGGAGGCGGAGGCTGCTACCCAGCAGGCGGGGGAGGTAGGAGGCCGTCTCCTTTGGCGATCCTGGTGAGCCAGTGGCACTTCCGGGTGGTGTGATTCGACGGCTTCGCGCCGTTATGGAACTTGGAAGGACCATCCAAAGTCTACTCATATGAGAAAGCCGGGAACCAGTTGGGCTTGCTAGCTTTCTATCGCTTGGGTGGAGGCTGCCCATCCGGCTGCTGGTCTTCAACTGTCGCCACCTGCCGGCTGCTGGAAGCCGGCTGCGGGGCCTTGCGCTTGTGGTCGTTCTGCTGTTGCCGCCGACTGGCGTCTCCGGCTGGAGTTCTAGGAGCCTGAGGGGCCACTTTGCCAGTCACGCTAACTTGAATCTCCGCCTTCATGGAGGAGTCGGCCGTGGCATACTTGTCTGCTATGGTCAGCAGTTCGTCGAGGGTTTCTGGCTCATCGCAGAGGAGCTTGTGCTTGAGGAGGGTGCCTTCTCTGCACCCGGCGGTGAAGTACTCGATAGCCTGCACCTCGTGCACGCCGTCGCAGGAGTTCCGAAGCTCGGCCCAACGCGTGAGGTAGTCACGAGTCAACTTGTTGGGGCCTTCCATGCACAAGGAAAGCTGACGAGGCTTGGGAGGACGCTTGTACGTGCTTGTGAAGTTGCGGACGAATGTATCGGTGAAGTCGACCCAGCTGTTGATGCTGCGGGGCTTCAGGCTGTTCAGCCATGTCCGGGCCATGCCCTGGAGCATGAGCGAAACGTATTTTATAGCGACACGCTTGTTGCCGTTAGCTATGTTGACGGTCGTGGAGTAGTCAACCAGCCAGTCCTCTGGCTTCACGGAGCCGGTGTACTTGGGCGTATCTCTTGGGAGCGTGAACCCTTTGGGAAAGGGCTCGTCTCGAATGCGGGGCCTAAAACAAGGCGGACCCAACTCGTCTTCTTCTTCCAGCGCCAGGGATCGGTGAATTCGGTCGATCCGGTGGCGGGCGTCGTTTTCTCCGACTCCCTCTCGGCGGCCAAGGCGGTCGCCGAGAGTCGGATGGTCAACAGGCGGCGGGGAGACTCGCCTTTCCTTGCGAGGAGGAGGACGCAGACATTCGTACCGTCGTTCCACTGCTCTCGGGCGGCCGTCTTGGTCGCGCTCTATGGTAATGTGAGTCCGACTATGGCTGACAGCCGGATCCTTGTCTTTCCTTCCTCGGGCACCGCCAGTCGGCATCCGAGACGTCGCGCCTTGATCTCGGCGTGGAGGCGGGTCGTCGTTTTGTCGCTGCGGCGCCTCCGTGCGGCAGCCGGCCTCGTTCTACGCGGCAGCCGCGTCGAGGAGCCGCTGGACTCGCTCCGTCATCAGGCGGCGCTCTGCGCCCTCGAAGTTGTCCAGCTCGTCCGCCGCCGCCTGGGCGGCTCGAATGTTCTCCACAGGTGTGGCGTACACAGGGCAATTCGCCCCGAACAGGTTGGCGATGGCTACGCCGCGCTGCTGGACCACACCAAGGCGGCTCGGCCCAGCTGGGGCTGGCGAGACACCCACAGCACGATCCATCTCACGCTGGTAGGCTTCTGACAAGCATCTCATGCTAGCCAGCTTCTTCGCGCCTTCGACGAGCTGAAGGCGGCGCGCCTCCAACATCACAGGTCTTGAAGGTCAGCGTCTTCCGGAATGGGCGCACTCAGGTCTTGAAGTGTCGCGCCAAGTGGGTCATGCACTCCTCCGCCGGGAGGCTCGTCATGACCGATGACGAGCACCTCGGTGACGGTGCTTCCGTCGCTCTCCACATGAGGGAACGGCTCGTCGTAGACCACCACGTTGGTGGGGAACGCGTCGAGCGACGCGGTGTCGGAGTCGACCACCATCGGGTCGGTGGAGCCTACAGACTCCAAGTCCACGACAGGCTCACCGGCGACGTGGAGTTGGTCGAGGAGGCCCGCGAGGAGGCTCTCGGGGCCGCCCATGCCTGCATTGGATGCAGGTTCGTCGGAGAGGCGAACCTCGCCAACAAGATCGGCAAGGCAGCTGGCTGCGCAGGCGATCTCAGCACCGTGCAGCGCATCAGCGCAAACTCCGTCTGGCGTGCCGGGCTGGCTGCGCTCGCCAGGGAGGAAAAGGGTTCTCGTCCAGAGCAGGTCTCCGGACGACGGTGCACCAGGCCCCACGGTGGGCACCAAATGTCGGGGTTTGGTGCGACATATGCCAAAGGATGGCTTATCATGGTGGGGGCGAGTAGAATGTCGCCGGTGCCTGGAAACGGGATAAGGCGAAGGCATGCACGCTGGCGAATCTTACCCAGCTTCAGGGCTCTCCAGGGAGATAATACCCCTACTGCTGCTCTGCGGGGTCTCCGCATGATCACTATGGCAAAGTGTTTACACGGTCGCTCCTCGAGCTGTTTCCTGGAGGTAGGAGAAGGCAAGGCTAGCTCTCTCCTTCCTATATGACCTAGTCTAGTGCTAATGGATTCCAACCCTTTGCATGGATGCCCTGGGGGGTTTATATAGGCCTACCCCCAGGGGTACAATGGTAATCTGGCTGGGCACGGGCCCAGCCGTCAGTCTCTCTGGCCGCCGTCTTATCCGCCGACTCCTGGGGCCCACTGACTGGCTCGGTACGGAGCTGATAGGCCGCATCCACCGCGGGCGGGTCTTGCCGGCTGTAGATTACTGTAGTTGTGCCTCTAATGACGCAGGCTCGGTCATGAGGTCGTGGCGACAGCTCCGCGGTCTGGCGGGCAATCACTGTGGCCACTACCTGTCGCGTCTGATTAATGGTGCGTGGGGCCCGTGGGAGGGGCTGGCCAACTCCTGGTGGCCGACTCCCATCTGGGCCGACTGGTGGTGCTCTCGCCGTCTTTCGTACGCCCGCCGACTGGTGGGACCCATCATCCTCGAGTCATACCGGCAAGCCGTCGTGGGCACAGGACTCCGCTCTCTGGGGATGACGTCAGGGCCGACATGGCAATAGTGTCACGCCGCGCGGAGATCTCTGTGGGTACGGCGCACTATAGCCACGCCAGCCCTTGGAAAAGGGGTGGGAGTGGACCTTACTATGGCCACTCCCCGTCCCGTCCCTCTTTATGAGGGCATGGGGGTTGTTGGCGTCGCGGGCCGACTCCCCAAGGCCGGCTTCTCTCGAAGTCGCAAGTCAGGAGTCGGCTTATCCTGAAGTCGTCCTTGGGACTCGGCCGCGAGTGGGCAGTCGGCCGCCTCGCCGCCGACTCTCAGAGGGCGGCTCTTCGTTCTGGGGTCTCGAGGGGCGCAGTCTGCCTCAATGTCTTGAAAGGTTCTGGGCCTGGGTTAGCCTACCCGTGGCCCATTACTCCGACAGACCCCCCCCCCATTTCAAAAAGGACAAAGGCGTGGTCTTTCGTCGCTTCGAAGGTTTAGTTTTGGTTTTGCTTCGAGTTGTAGCAAAGACCGCACTATTAAGAGGAGTCTGTGTGGACAAAATGTTGTGTGGGAATGCTTTTGTCGAGCCTTACTCTCTTACCGTTCCCACTCCTACCCCCTCATATGGATCTAGTGTGTGTGTGTGCTGTGGTACTCAGAAAGTTGCAACAGTAAGTTACTGGGCACCCCGTGCGCACGGGGTCTTTTGATCCCCGTGCGCATGGGGTACTAGGTAACTCTCTGGGTACCCCGTGCGCACGGGGTCTTTTGACCCCTGTGCACACGGGGTACTGCGTAACTCTCTGGATATCCCATGCGCACGGGGTCTTTTAACCCCCGTGCGCACGGAGTGGTGCGTTTGTCTCTGGACACCCCGTGCGCACGGGGCTGACTTGACCCGTGCGCACGGGGTCCAACAGGAAGAAATGCCCACCCTCACACAAACACTATAAAAGGGCCCTTCTTCCTCCTCCAACCCTTAACCCTACTGTCTTGTTGAGCTCCACCATTGCTACACCCCATTTTTCTCAATACTCTCAATCCCTCCACCCAAACTTGTTGAAACTTTGGGGATTGGGAGAGCAAGACCCGATCTACAACTTGACCAAACCAAATCGCGTTACCCGCAACATTTCTTCCCCATTGACTTGTTACTCTCGGAGCTTGGGCTCCTAGGCGGTTACAGGTTCCTCCGGAAGCTTCCTTGCTTGTGGTGTGCTCCGGAGAAGTTTGTAAAGCTGTGGTGGTCGCCTTCAAGACCACCCCCGAGTGATTCGAGGCTCATCCGTTGGGGGTGACTCGAAGGAGAATACGGTGAGCCTTTGGTGGCATTCCGCAAGCTTAGGCTCCGGCACCGCTCCAAACGGAGATTAGCTCTTCCCAAGGAAGAGTGAACTTCGGGTTAAAATCCGTGTCCTTGTCTCACTTGTGGTTAATCCTTTCCCGCACCTTTCTTGTATGCTTGTTGGCTTGCTAAGTAGTTTGTTGCCTAGCTTTTCTTCTTGGAGCTTGCTTGTCATATAGGTTGCATTCACCTACTTGCATATCTAGTAAACTCTTTTATCCGCGAAGCCTTAAAATCTACAAGAAAGATTAAAATTTGTAGTCTCCTATTCAGCCCCCCCCCCTCTAGTCGACTGTATTGATCCTTTCACGAAGGTTTCATTCCATTTGGACTCCATTTGATATTCCTTTTCCACGGAACACTGAAATAGGCAAGAAAACAACAATTTGGTCTGGGCCTCCGGTTAATAGGTTAGTCCCAAAAATAATATAAAAGTTTAAAATAAAGCCCATTAACATCCAAAACAGATAATATAATAGCATGGAACAATCAAAAATTATAGATACGTTGGAGACGTATCAGCAACCCAGTGAGAAGGAAAAGGAATCTGATGAGGATGAGGACAAGGAAGAGGATGATGATGGATTTCCCAATATCAAATCCACTTTGGTGATTTTTGCTGATGCTGAAAGCAAAAGTCAACTGAAAGTCATCAACAGGGAAGTAAACATGGTTGCTCCGGCAACGACGACGTATCTGAAATGGTCAAAGACCCCTATCACATTTGACCAGCCAGACCACCAGCCGCATGTTGCCACCCCTGGGAGGCAAGCGTTGGTGGTGGACCCGGTCGTTGGAGGACCCGACTGACCAAAGTCTTGATGGATAGTGGCAGCGGATTGAACTTTTTGTATGCTGAGACCCTCCGAGGGATGGGCATTTCGATTTCCAAACTTAGTGAGAGCAACATGCGGTTCCACGGAGTTATACCGGGAAAGAAAGCCGATTCACTCGACCAGATCACTCTTGACGTAGCCTTCGGTGATTCAAAGAATTACCGAAAGGAAAAGTTGACATTCGAAGTCGTGGATTTTCACAGTACCTATCATGCTATCCTGGGCAGAACTGCATATGCTCGTTTCATGGCTCAACCATGTTATGTGTATCTCAAACTCAAGATTCCTGGCCTAGGGGTATGATTTCAGTCACTGGTAATCGGGAGCGAGCAGAAAAGTGCTTCCAAAAGGGCTCGAAGATCGCCGATGAACAAATGGCAACAATAGAAATGGAATAGTACAAGAAGACAACAGATTCGAGTGATTTGTTGAGAGCTAAGAAGCCTGCTTGAGAGTCTGCATTTAAGTTTTCTGGTGAAACAAAACCAGTTCATATTCACCCGACTGATCCCAATGCTGCTCTGACTCATATATCAACAACACTCGACGGCAAATAGGAAGAAGCGCTCATCCAGTTCCTCCGTGAGAATTGGGACATGTTCGCATGGAAACCTTCTGACATGCCAGGTGTACCCAGGGGACTGGTTGAGCATCGTTTGAGAGTCGACCCAAAAGCAAGACCCGTCAAAGAGCACATCCGACGGTCCGTCGTGGAGAAGAGAAAGGCAGTTGCCGAGGAAGTGGCTCGGCTTCTGGCAGCTGAGTTCATCCGAGAGATGTACCACTCCGAGTGGCTCGCCAATGTCATCGTGGTTCCAAAGAAAAACGATTCACTCTGTATGTGTGTTGACTTCAAGCATATCAATCGGGCCTTCCCGAAAGATCATTTCCCTCTCCCCCGCATCGATCAAATAGTTGACTCGACTGCGGGATGTGAGCGATTATCCTTTCTGGACGCGTATTCAGGGTATCAGATCCAACTGTATGGACCCGACGAAATAAAAACAGCTTTTATCACCCCATTCGGGGTGATTTTGCTATGTTACCATGCCCTTTGGTCTCAAAATTGCTGGCGCCACATTTGTGCGCATGATACAGAAGTGCATGCTCACTCAAATCAGTCGGAATGTGGAGGCGTAGATGGATGACATCGTGGTTAAGTCTATAAAGGTTCCGACCTGCTGACTGACCTCGCTGAAACATTTGCCAACCTAGAAGATATGATATCAAGCTTAACCCATCAAAGTGTACATTCGGAGTTCCAGGCAGAAAGTTACTCGGTTTCCTCGTTTTCGAATGAGGGATCGATGCTAACCCAAAGAAAGTTGGCGCAATACTCCGAATGAAAAGCCCTGTGCACATACACGACGTTCAGAAGCTCACTGGTTGTTTGGCCACCTTGAGTCGATTCATCTCTCGTCTCGGTGAGAAGGCATTGCCTCTTTAACGATTGATGAAGAAATCTGATAAATTCGAGTGGACTCCTGAAGCTAACACGGCGTTTGCAGAGCTCAAAACCCTGCTTTCCACCCAGCCGGTGCTCGTTCACTAGTAGAAAAAGGGTCAAACGTGAAGAACATTAGTCCCGGTTTGAATTTGAGCCGGCACTAATTGTACCATTAGTGCCGGTTCGAACGGCTATGCATTAATGTCGGTTCGTGTTGAACCTTTAGTACCGGTTCGTGCCATGAACCGGTACTAAAGGGGTGATGGCAGGCTGGCGTCAGGCCGGGGCCCCACGATCACCTTTAGTACCAGTTCGTGTCACAAACCGGTACTAAAGGGCTAACCTTTAGTACCGGTTTGTGCCACGAACCGGTACTAAAGTGGTCTGACCTATAGTACCGGTTTGTGACACAAACCGGCACTATAGGGCAATTTTCAAACTCTACCCCCCCCCCCCCCGTGTGTCGCCATTTCAGTTCTAAAAAAATCAAAAGAAAATGATAAAAACTTCAAAAAATAAAATCCTTCGAGAGGTAGTTATATTACTACATCTACTAGTTAGGAAAATTTGAATTTGGACATGTTTTGCAAAAAGTGTAGGGAAAATGTAAAACAGCTATAACTTTTGCATACGATGTCGGAAAAAAACGTATAATATATCAAAAAATTCAGCACGAAAATCCGCATCCGATGGAGACCGCCTACGGCTTGTTTGCAATTTTTTAGAATCCTCAAATTCCAAAATGAAAAAAAGATATGGTCAAATTTCAGTTTTTTTTAAAAAAATTGTTAAATCTGGTCAAACTACTTATTCAATAAGTATTAATGTTACTACATAATTATTCAAGAATATTAGTTTTACTAAATAATTATTTCAATTTTTTGAATTTTGGTCAAATCTGGTCAAACTATGGTCAAACTGTGGCCAAACTATGGTCAAACCGTGGTCAAACTACTTATTCAAGAAGTATTAATGTTTCTACATAATTACTGTTTTTAGAATAATAGTTTCAAACTCAAACAGTGAAATGTGTGACTTCATGCTCAAGCTAAACTCCTGAGGGTTAATAGGATTGACATCTTACTATTGTCAGGAAAACAACAAGTGCAGACTTGGAAACAAAGGAGAATAGAACCCGAAAGTTAAGCGTGCTCGGGCTGGAGTAGTGAGAGGGATGGGTGACTGGTCGGGAAGTTAGATGATTTGGAATGAGTGATCCACACTTGAGCAGTTAAGAGAGGTGATTAGAGACTAAATCACCAAATAATTCAGAAAAAATAAAAATCGAAAAAAATAATCAAAAAAAATTTCCAATTTTTTTTTAAAAAATTCAAAAAAAACCTTTAGTACCGGTTGGTAACACCAACCGGTACTAAAGGTCCCCCATACCAGGGCGCGCGCTCACGCCACGTGGTGGCACTTTAGCGCCGGTTCGTGCCGAACCGGTACTAAAGGGGGGGGGCCTTTAGTGTCCACCAATTAGTGCCGGTTATGAAACCGGCACTAAAGGCCCTTACGAACCGGTTTTAAAGCTCCGTCTTCAACTAGTGGTTGCTCCAATCAGCAAAGAGCCTTTATTGCTTTATATTGCAGCCACTGGACAAGTTGTCAGTACAATACTCACGGTCGAGCGGGAAGAAGAAGGTAAAGCCTATAAGGTTCAGCGCCTAGTGTACTATATTTCTGAAGTCTTTACTCCGTCCAAGCAGAGATATCCGCATTATGAGTAGTGAGAGGGATGGGTGACTGGTCGGGAAGTTAGATGATTTGGAATGAGTGATCCACACTTGAGCAGTTAAGAGAGGTGATTAGAGACTAAATCACCAAATAATTCAGAAAAAATAAAAATCGAAAAAAATAATCAAAAAAAAATTCCAATTTTTTTTAAAAAATTCAAAAAAAACCTTTAGTACCGGTTGGTAACACCAACTGGTACTAAAGGTCCCCCATACCAGGGCGCGCGCTCACGCCACGTGGTGGCACTTTAGCGCCGGTTCGTGCCGAACCGGTACTAAAGGGGGGGGGCCTTTAGTGTCCACCAATTAGTGCCGGTTATGAAACCGGCACTAGAGGCCCTTACGAACCGGTTTTAAAGCTCCGTCTTCAACTAGTGGTTGCTCCAATCAGCAAAGAGCCTTTATTGCTTTATATTGCAGCCACTGGACAAGTTGTCAGTACAATACTCACGGTCGAGCGGGAAGAAGAAGGTAAAGCCTATAAGGTTCAGCGCCTAGTGTACTATATTTCTGAAGTCTTTACTCCGTCCAAGCAGAGATATCCGCATTATGAGAAGCTTGTCTATGGAATTTACTTGACTTTGAAGAAGGTGGCACATTATTTCTCAAATCATTCCATCACAGTCGTCAGCGATGCTCCATTGTCAGAAATTCTGAACAACAGAGATGCAACTGGTCAAGTGGCAAAGTGGGTGATTGAACTCCTTCCGTTCGATATCAAGTTTGAGGCAAAGTGTCGAGTGGATTTAGCAACAGCAACCGACTCAAGTCCAATCGGAGCATTGGACTATGTTTTTTGATGGATCCAAGATGTTGAATGGTTTTGGCACTGGAGTAGTTCTGGTATCCCCACGAGGTGACAAACTTAGTTATGTCCTTCAGATTCACTTTGATTCCTCCAACAATGAAGCTGAATACGAAGCACTTCTGTACGGGTTGCGAATGGCCATTTCACTCGGCGTCCGTCGCCTAATGGTCTACGGTGACTCAGATTTGGTGGTCAATCAAGTGATGAAGGAGTCGGATGTGAGAAGTCCAGCTATGACTGGTTATTGCAATGCAGTAAGAAAACTGGAAATTAACTTTGAAGGTCTAGAGCTACACCACATTCCTCGATTGAAGAACCAGGCAGCGGATGACCTGGCAAAAATAGGTTCCAAGCGAGAGCCCATTTCCAGCAATGTGTTTTTGGAACATCTTCACATGCCATCAGTTTAAGAGGATCCCTTCACAGAAGAACCCCCGCAACCTAAGAGTTCCACTGATCCGACTGAAGTTGAAATCCCAGCCGTGGTCGACCTAGTCATCGAAGTTTTGGTCGTCATTCCTGACTAGACTGTGTTGTATATCGCATATATTCTTAGGAAAGAACTGCCAGAAGAAGAAGATGAAGCGCGAGAGATTGTCCATCGATCTAAAGCCTTCACCGTGATAAGTGGTCGACTGTACAGGGAAAGTGTGACTAGAGTTGCTCAGCGATGCATTACCCCATAGGAGGGTCGAATGATTCTTAATGATATCCACTCGGGGACCTGTGGTCACTGAGGGAGTCCTGGATTAGGGGGTCTCCGAACAACCGGACTATATCCATTGGCCGGATTGTTGGACTATGAAGATATAAGATTGAAGACTTCGTCTCGTGTCCGGATGGGACTCTAATTGGCGTGGAAGGCAAGCTAAGCAATACAGATATGTATATCTCCTCCTTTGTAACCGACTTTGTGTAACCCTAGCCCTCTCCGGTGTCTATATAAACCGGAGGGTTTTAGTCCGTAGGACAACATACAATCATACCATAGGCTAGCTTCTAGGGTTTAGCCTCTCTGATCTTGTGGTAGATCTACTCTTGTACTATCCATATCATCAATAGTAATCAAGCAGGACGTAGGGTTTTACCTCCATCAAGAGGGCCCGAACCTGGGTAAAACATCGTGTTCCTTGCCTCCTATTATCATCCGCCTTAGACGCACAGTTCGAGACCCCCTACCCGAGATCCGCCGGTTTTGACACCGACATTGGTGCTTTCATTGAGAGTTCCTCTGTGCCGTCGCCAGAAGGAAGGATGTCTCGTCTTGTCTTTAAAGATGGTACTACTGTTGGGGGAGCTTTGGCTGTCGGCTAAACTCTCCGGCTAGGCAGGTTCATCATGACCGCCTGTTCGGCCACCGCACCGACGATGAATTCCCAGGTCATCGAAAACAGCCTCCACGTCAAATCGGCACTCGCCGAACAGATTGATCCAATGGAGCTCTCCTCCTTAAGCGAGCTCTTGGATCGCATCGCCGCCTTGGGAGTTGCTACGGACTATGATCGGATTGGGCTTAAACCCGATCAAAGGGAGATTAACTCTCCACCGGTCACCCATCATATTGCAGTGGTGGAAGAACAATGCGGCGACCTTTCCTCTATCCTGAGGACCAAATATGTCCAGATTCCCGAGCTCTCCGAGCTGGACGCCCATTCACGGGAGGACAACACCCAATCCCTGAACTTAGAGTCAGGCAGCGGGCCAGGATTATTGGGTAACACCCGGGAAATGGAACTTTCAAAATTGGAAATTCCTCGGCCCCTGGATCCCAGATCAGATGAGGGTTCGGATTCAATTCCACCCACCCACCCAAACATAAGCAATCTTTCCCACATCAGGCAAGAGCCCCAGGAAACAGTACATCACTATTTGGCCAGATTCCTCCTTGCGATGAACAAGGTTAAGGACTGTCGCGAGGAAGACGCAATCCTATTTTTCTGCAATAATTGCATGGACAAGGGAATCCTTAACGCCATAAATCGCCATGAGATACCACGCTTCGCTGACTTGGCGTCCATAGTATGAAAGTACTGTGCGATGGAAAGTGCCTGGAAAACTGAAGTAAACTTTTGGGATAATCCGGCCCTGAATACAAACCCAGTCCGAAACAAAAGGGTGCATTATCACAATACACCCTGGTGAACTACCAAAAAGCAAAAACCCTCTACAGGGTATGGAACCTTACTGGAAGGATGGCTCAACGGACCCTGCAAAATTCATAGTACAGCGTATACAATACCAACGCATAGCCTTAGAGCATGTTGGATACTCCGGCAGGTGGCCAAAAGTGGCATGTCTGAAGGGTGCCAGGCAATGATGTCCCAGTTCTCTCGTAGGAACTCTCGTAGTGCGGCGTCTGCATCAGGGTTCAGTCATGCCCCGATGGAAGCTCTTTTGTTGGGGTTCGTTGGATGGACCTGGAATTTGAATATTTCGTCAGCTGGCTTGAAGGACGTGGATTTGGATCTCTTATCGAGTATCACATCATCCCTGTTAACTGTGGAGCGCAGCACAGTCAGTTCCTCGGCCGCTAAGGCTTCGGACAGTGCCTCAAGGGCTAATGCGGCCGTCTTGTTTTTGGCACGGAGTGCTATGTCCGGATCACTAGCTAGAGTGATAATTCCATTCGGCCCGGGCATCTTAAGCTTCATGTACCCGGGATGGGGTATTGCTTGGAAGATTGTGAATGATTCCCGCCCTAGTAAAGCGTGATATCCGCTCTTAAACGGGGCCACCTGAAACGTGACTTCTTCGGACCTGTAATTATCCGGCGTGCCGAACACCACATCTAGTGTGATTTTTCCTGTGCAGCGCGCTTCCCGACTGGGTATTATTCCTCTAAAGGTTGTCCTGCTTTGCTCGACGCGGTTCCAGTCTATTTCCATTTTTTGAAGGGTTTCCTCATAAATGAGGTTCAGTCCGCTGCCTCCATCCATGAGCACCTTGGTGAGGCGAAAGCCGTCCACTATGGGACTGAGGACCAATGCGGCTGGTGCTCGGGCTGTGCGGAATCTAGGTTCATCACTTGCATTGAAGGTAATGCCAGTGTCGCTCCATGGATTTATTGTTGCAACTTGATAGACTTCGGCGAGGCTGTGGAGTGTTCTTTTTCGCACATTGTTTGATGCAAAAGTCTCGAAGACTGTGAGAACGGTACTGGTGTCCTTGGGCTGGCTTTCTGCGGCCTCCGGAATTAAGAGGTCCTCATCGATTTTGGCCACCTGCCGGAGTATCCAACATGCTCTAAGGCTGTGAGTTGGTGTGGCGTCCTCTATACTGTGAATTTTACAGGGTCCATCAAGCCATCTTTCCAGTACGGTTCCATGCCCTGTAGAGGGTTTTAGCTTTTTGGTGTTTATCCCAGGTGTCCTGTGATAATGCACCCTCTTAGTCCGGACGGGATTACTATTCAAGGCCGGATTATCCCAAAAATTTATTTCGGTTTTCCAGGCGCTTTCCATCGCACAGTATTTTGTAGTATGGACGTCAAGTCAGCGAAGCGTGTGATATCACGACGACTTACGGCGTTAAGGATTCCCTTGTCCGTGCAATTACTGCAGAAAATTGAGATTGCATCTTCCTCGCGGCAATCCTTTATCCTGTTCATAACCAGGAGGAATCTGGCCCAGTAATGATGTACTGTTTCCTCGGGCCTCTGCCTGATTTGGGAGAGATCGCTTATGATCGGGTGGGCGGGTGTCGTTGAATCTGAAACCTCACCCAATCCAAGATTCGGCGGCCAAAGAGTTTCCGAACTCTGAAGTTCGGATTCTTGGATGATGTCCAGTGAATCTGGCCCGTTGCCTGATTCTAAGCTCAGGTCTTGAGTTACATCTCCCCCTCCGCGGGTATCCGGCTTGGAGGGGTCGGGAATTCGGACGTAGCTAGTCCTTAAAATAGATGAAGGGTCGCCGAACTGCGTCTCTACCACGGCAACGTGGTGGGTGACTTGGAGAGAGTTAATTTCTCTTAGATCGGGTTTAAGCTCAACCTGGTCGTATTCCGTAGCGACCCCCAGGGCGGCGATGCGATCCAAGAGCTTGTTTACGGAAGAGAGCTCCATTGGATCTAGCTGCTCGACGAGCTCCGAGCTGACGTGTAGGTTGCTTTTGATGACCTGAGATGTCACCGACGGCGCAACAGCCGAACAGGCGGTCATGAGGAAACCACCTAGCCGGAGGGTTTGGCCGACAGCCAAGGCTCCCTTAGCAACGGCGCTGTCGGTGTCAAAACCGGCGGATCTCGGGTAGGGGGTCCCGAACTGTGCGTTACGGCCGGATGGTAACAGGAGACAAGGGACACGATGTTTTTACCCAGGTTCGGGCCCTCTCGATGGAGGTAATACGCTACTCCTTCTTGATTAATATTGATGATATGGGTAGTACAAGAGTAGATCTACCACGAGATCAAGGAGGCTAAACCCTAGAAGCTAGCCTATGGTATGATTGTTGTGTATGGAGTTGATTCTGTCCTACGGACTACGACCCTCCGGTTTATATAGACACCGGATAGGGTTAGGGTTACACAAAGTCGGTTACAATGGTAGGAGATCTTGAATATCTGCATCGCCAAGCTTGCCTTCCACGCCAAGGAAAGTCCCATCCGGACACGGGACGAAGTCTTCAATCTTGTATCTTCATAGTCTAGGAGTCCAGCCGAAGGTATAGTCCGGCTACCCGAACACCCCCTAATCCAGGACTCCCTCAGGCGCCGTCTTTAAAGACGGGAGGAGGCATCCTTCCTGATTGTGACGGCACAGAGGAACTCTCAATGAAAGCACCAATGTCGGTGTCAAAACTGGCGGATCTTGGGTAGTGGGTCCCGAACTGTGCGTCTAGGCTGGATGGTAACAGGAGGCAGGGAACATGATGTTTTACCCAAGTTCGGGCCCTCTTGATGGAGGTAAAACCCTATGTCCTTCTTGATTAATATTGATGATATGGGTAGTACAAGAGTAGATCTACCACGAGATCAAGGAGGCTAAACCCCAGAAGCTAGCCTATGGTATGATTGTTGTATATGGAGTTGATTGCCTACAGACTACAACCCTCCGGTTTATATAGACACCAGATAGGGTTAGGGTTACATAGAGTCGGTTACAATGGTAGGAGATCTTGAATATCCGCATCGCCAAGCTTGCCTTCCACGCCAAGGAAAGTCCCATCCGGACACGGGACGAAGTCTTCAATCTTGTATCTTCATAGTCTAGGAGTCCAGCCGAAGGTATAGTCCGGCTACCCGAACACCCCCTAATCCAGGACTCCCTCAGGCGCCGTCTTTAAAGACGGGAGGAGGCATCCTTCCTGATTGTGACGGCACAGAGGAACTCTCAATGAAAGCACCAATGTCGGTGTCAAAACTGGCGGATCTTGGGTAGTGGGTCCCGAACTGTGCGTCTAGGCTGGATGGTAACAGGAGGCAGGGAACATGATGTTTTACCCAAGTTCGGGCCCTCTTGATGGAGGTAAAACCCTATGTCCTTCTTGATTAATATTGATGATATGGGTAGTACAAGAGTAGATCTACCACGAGATCAAGGAGGCTAAACCCCAGAAGCTAGCCTATGGTATGATTGTTGTATATGGAGTTGATTGCCTACAGACTACAACCCTCCGGTTTATATAGACACCAGATAGGGTTAGGGTTACATAGAGTCGGTTACAATGGTAGGAGATCTTGAATATCCGCATTGCCAAGCTTGCCTTCCACGCCAAGGAAAGTCCCATCCGGACACGGGACGAAGTCTTCAATCTTGTATCTTCATAGTCCTGGAGTCCGGCTGAAGGTATAGTCCGGCTACCCGAACACCCCCTAATCTAGGACTCCCTCACAGGGCGTATTCACATCCACGATGTGTAAACTAGGCTAATGGCAGTTCAACAAAGTAGAAGCAATGCAAAGCATCAGTTGCAAGATATGTGCGAGCAATGTAACCTTGGAAAGATAGAGCAAGTACCTTGATGGGTGAATAAGATAGGGCATCTTCCTCTGACTCCTCCACTAGGGAGCTACATTGACTTAGGTCTCACTCTAGCTCAGAATCACTGTTAGGATCATATTCTGAGCATGAATCTGTAGGTGGAGAGTGTTTGCATTGCATTGCATCTAAACTTGATTTCAGTCCCTTAATGCCAAGTTTGACAGCCATGGCATTGTTCTGCTTTATTCTTTTCATCCGCGCAAGCTCATAATCATTATGATGCTATTCAGAATCTGAGATTCATGAAAACATAAAAAGTAGTCAGATTATCTATGGAATGCATTGCGGTTTCACCTCGGAGAGTGTCTCCCTATAAACCCCTCCATATGCAAAGTTCACCTCCCCAACCGTGCTGACCAGACCACACATAGAGATACACACCCGAGCGGCGAACATGCATTTTCGAAACTAATTTAGGAACATTTAGCTAACCAATTAAACAACTCTATTTTAATAATATCATATTCGTATTTGAACAACTAAGCTTGTTTAGCTTGATGGGTGGAGCTGTGTTATTATGACACGAAGCATGTATTCTGATCGTATAGTGATCATAAAAGGGGGAAACTCTAAGCATATTTTTTTAGCAAAAGAGGGTTTCCCCTCTGATTCTATTAAAGAAACCACCACGGAACCAACATGATCAATTAAACCGTAAGCATGATCAATTAAACCGTATTATGGCTGTGCCATGGCTGATTTGAAGCTGCAAACTAGAGAAATGATATTTAGCATCCATTGTTTGCTTCGAACTAAGAACTAAATTCTAAGAGCTGGAAAGAAAGTAGAGTAACCAAGTTAAGATCTATTTTCTGGTTGAGATCAAAAAGTTGAGGAGATATGAAGTGCCACCTCTCTTGCGGCACCGTGTAGGCATCAGGGGTGCGATGGCTGTCGATGGTGTTGAAGCAGATCTGAGACAGTAGATGGGTGCATCGAGGGATAAGTCTCGTTGTGGTGGAAGAGAAGGTCGTGTGAGCGGCCCCGGCAAAGAGGACGACGGCGCCGATGAAGCGAGAGGACGTGATGCAAGGCTATTGGTCCGTCACCATGGATGAGAAACGTCCATCTCTAGTAGTGGATGACATGGTTTTGGTAGGCACTCCGACATGGTGCAGGACGGTGGCGATAGATGTGGTGGAGGACATCGGCGATGGATGGGGTGGCGGACGGAGGCTGGTGTGGGAATGGGGTGTTCTAGCGCGGACGGTGTATGAATGGGAAAATGGAGGGAGAGGTTTGGGGAACCATGTTTTTGGGACGTGCCTGTCTGAAATATGGGAAAGTTATGAACTTATCTCCCGTTTCAAATTTGGACGTCTCGTCGGTTGGGGATAGGATGGTAATCTCGCATCTCCCAAATATTTGCCGGTAACTATTTCGGGCGAGGAGAGGGTGTTTTGCCGCCCACGGTTAGTGCCCACGGTGTATGAACGGGGCTGACAGGTAGGGCGGTTGTGCCACGTCTGATGGAAGTTACACATCTGCCCCTATTTAAAATATTAGCCTACATCTATTTCGGACGAGGAGAGGGTGTTTTGCCGCCCACCGTGTATGAATGGGGAATGGAGGGAGAAACAAAGGTCTTTCGGACGAGCTTGAATCAAATGAGTTTTGCCGCCCATGTTTGACGCCCACCGTGTCGGAATGGGCTCAGAGGCGGTCGTGTCACGTCTAATTGAAGTTACTAACCTACCCCTATTAGAGCAGTGGAAATCGGGCCGATGGATTGTCCGTGTAATGGGTAGACAGTAATTTCCATCTCCCAAACACTTGGCTTCGGGCAACCGATGTGGGAGTGGACATTTTGCTGTTTCTTTCGAATTTTGGGACAATAAGCATCCATGTTTACCCTGGCAACTAAATTCGAATCCATTTTGTATTTCTATATGAATCTTTATAAATCATTCTATGTGTTTTTATATATCTTCAAAAGGACGACAAAGATGTATTCCTCTGTCATATATGAATATGGTTTACAAATGCCGATACTCAAATTCAGAAACTAGAATCCAGTTTAAGGTGAATTCGAATATTTGGAACACTTCATGTCCAACTCAAATGTCACACGCAGCATAATGTGTACTCCCATTTAGATATGTACACAAGCGATGTATCAAGATTCAAATACTGAGTCAATCAACCAAGAATGTACGGAACTAACAGACATATAAACACTTATAGAGTAAATGGATCAATAATATCAACTAACATACATCAGCCAGGCCGATGTACTTTTTTTTGGCTACAACATCATCCTTTTTTTAGTCAGCATCTTGGCCCTTTCCGATGCGTGCCACTTATGGTCCATCTATACTACTATTGCTGAATGCACATTCAGCCAGATTGGCATATTTGTAGGTCTGGCACAACAATCCAAATGAAATGTCTCCGAGTCTTATCAATTAATACAGACTTGTGCTCAAATAAAATTACAAACAAAAAAACGAAAAATAACAATTATTACATGATCTCTAAAACAAATGGTTTGATTGATTACATGAACAGACAACACAAAGGTTATTCAGCTATGGAAAGAACATTTCACCTATGATTTACCAAGTAGGAATATAATTTCCTTTTTTCCTTCAGGACCTTAACAATCTGGTCAGTCTCAGCTTGCTTCATTTTGAAATCCACCAAATATTTAATGGTTGTCTTGAGTACTGCCTGTGATTGTGTTGTTTGCTTCCTCAACATGTCAACTTCATCTCTAAGTGCAGAAGCAGAATCTCTTTCTACCACTAGTTTAGCCTCTAGAGCATCAGCAGTTGGCAATTCATAATGCATGATTGGTTCGGTGCCACTGCTGTGGGATGATGCAACGTCCATGGGGACCTCGCTCTTTGATCTTGGGCTAACCTGTTTTGCCATTAAAATTCCGATTGGATTCAGAAAAGTTGAAGTTATAAAAACATCTCAACTTGGAGTTATAACAGCAAACCAGTTAAACAAACAAGGAATTAAAGAGTTTCAATTGGATGCTGAAAAGTAGTTATTAACATCATTGTAACCTGCTATTGCAGCAGCAAAGCAGTTAAACAAACAAGTAGATATTTAAGTTAAGGCAAACAAGTAATTCTTAACAGTAAGTATCGAACACATAGATAGGTGCAATCTACAATATGATTAACAGGCTGTGCCATTATGTAATCAGTAGCAAACTAAATTAAGCCAAGCAACGTAATTGAACAATTTTGTAATAAGTGGCTAACTAAAATTCCAAGAAGCAGGTAACTGAACTTACGCTAGTTCTTTGTACAGGCACACTACAACTTCTTTTTCGCTTACAAAGTTGTACAAAGGAGTCCATGGCATCAATTGCTTGGATACACAGTCCTAATACTTCTTTCTAGCCACACTGCATGGGTAAGTCGAATGGTTAATCTGGTAAGATGGTGCGTCCTTGATATGTTATATGAGGACGTGTAGTCAGACTAGTTGTAGCCAAACACATCACACTGGTTTTTACTGTATATTTCATGCGATTACTTTTGGCATATCGAGATCTAAGCAATCTACAATAGGATGAAAAGACTGGCATCCTTCACATTATTGGCGAACTCAGTTCATAGAAACAAGCAATTCAACCATTCTGTGGGTAAATCAAAAGCGCCACTGGAATATTTTCACTATCCAATCATACACGCAAAAAGGGACGACGCCACCATAGGGGCTGGTATGGGCGGCTGCCTCAGGTGGCTGGAAAGTGTGCACCTAGTTTGAGTTGTCCAGGTTGGCCCACGCTAGTTTTGTTCATCCCAACGCACGAGCAGGCAATGTAAAAAATGAAGAAAAATGTTTTAATTTGGATGGGCCAATAACATAAGTGCAAGGCAGGCCCTATAGCAGGCTCGCGGCCCAAACGAGCGCCTCCCATATCGATCGACAGCAGGAAAAATCCCAATTCATTGGCTCCAGCCTCCAGTCTGGTTCGCTCCTAACCTAGCCGCCGCTGGACAGACCGACACATCACTTCCTCGCGCCCTCATTGGAGGGCGGTCGCCGGGCTTCAAGCGAACGGAAGGACAAGAGGATGAAGATCCAACCCTGGGTGTAGCCTGCGTGGGAGGCAGCGGCGGCAGCACGGGAATGGCATCGAGCTTGCGCAAATGGACAGTCGCAGCTTGCAAGAGTAGCATGCGCAACGAGCAGGTACATCACATCCCTGATTATATCTAATTCAACTCTTCAATTTCTGGCCAATAGTTAAACCTGACGGTGTTGTAAAACTTCTTGTATGTAGGGAATCTATGAGAAAATGAAACCAATTTCTACTTATTTTCTAACTCCCCCGATCAATACTGAACTGACTGAATCTGATGTATCTAATCAAGTTTCCGGTGCAAACATACAAGCTCATGTTGTTCTTGAGCCTGAAGTGTCTAATGAATAGACTGCTAATGAAGGATTTGATACAAACATTTTACATGCTCCTGGTGATGAACATATAGTGTCTAATGAGGGATCTAATGCAAGCATTTTGCAAGCTCATTGAAGGATTTAGTGTCTAATGATGATCTACTATGTTGAGAGAGACAGAGATTTGCAGGCATTGATGACAAGCAAATTATAGTGCATTTTCATAGCTTGAGGAAATGTCGAGGCCATCTACCAGAAAGTCCCCGTATCATGAAAACATAGCATAAATACTTTTCTAATCTGTTGTTTGAAACTATTGGCATACTTGTGCAGGATAGATATATTGATATGTAGTTTGCGCACTGGTTATACGTGCAATTACACTTCGATATTTTCAGCCAGAGAACGAATAATTCAAGCAGGTACAGACCATGTTTGTAGTCCTTGTACACCATGTTGCATTTTGTGTTTTTGGTGCTTGCATCATTTAGTGTTTATAACCTGAACTACTTTGGATCATTAGCTGGTTTTCAAAGTGCATGTAGCTTCACATTTCTCAAGTTATGTTGATTTCCGGAGTGCAAGTGCCTTCGTATTTTTTAAGTTAAATGTTCGCCGCTGGTAACTTGAATTCGTGGATCAGCCACTGCACACAAATCATACATGAATGCCAGTACGTATTAAATGAAATGCAGGGACTTACGCTAGCTCGTTGTACAGGTTCACCGCAGCTCTGCTTGCGCTTGGGATGTTCCATGTACAAGTCCATGTTACCACTTGCTTGGATGTGCAGGCCTTGTGCTCCTTGCATCCCCCTCTGCATTTTTGAAAAGGTGAATGGTTGATCAAATAAGAGCAATCGACCTTGATGTTGTACCGGAGGACAGATACTTACAAGGTTATACGGGTGTGCATGATGTGTACCAGATCCCGTAGCGCCGTCATGCTTCGCTAAAATATGGATTTGCTTGTTTCAGATGATATCTCCAGAAGAAATAAGAGTTAAGGTCAGAGTTGCATAGGCGTGTAAGCTCAGAGAGCAGTGAAAGGATATCCAAACATCATCGGAACAGTGCACAAGGGAGTGATGTGTGGATACCTAGTTCGGGCCGGCATTTGGGCATGCTCGCCTAGCTAGAGTGCGGGTCACTTCCACTACAAAAAAAGACACATCCGTGACATCTTGGGCCGAACGAAATTTTTTTCTGTCATACATATGACACTTCTATGACGATAATTGTGACAAAACCCGGTATCATCATAGATGTGGTGGGCTCCTACTTCTATGCCAAAAAATCATGACAGATAATGGGCTTTTCGTCCTAGGCGGGCCGGAGATGCAGCTGCATGACATTCTTTGGGCCGTCCATGACGGAAAAAACCATGGTAGAAGCGAGGGGAGGAAAATTTCGGAAGTTCCTGGTTACGGTGGGAGGTCGGGGGCCGAGCGATGCGCGTTTCTCTCGTACACGTACGCGCGTGTGTGCGAGGCGTTGGCTCTAACTGAACCCGAGCGAGGCGTTGGGCTCTAACTGAACCCGAGCGATTACACTGCAGGCTACGCGTTACTGAACCCGAGCGATCGATCGATGGCTGTTAACCGAACCCGATCGAGCGATTCCTTCGCTGCTGCTGCTAACTGAAGCCGATCGATGGGATGAACAGTGAGCGTTGCGGGGGGGGGTGGATGAACAGTGAGCGGTGGCATTGCCTCTGGATGAACAGGACCCCGTGGTTTGGTGGAGGGCTGGATGAACAGTAGACGATGGAGGGGTGCCCGTGGAGGGGTGGATGAACAGGACCCCGTGGTGTGGAGGGCTGGATGAACAGTAGACGGTGGAGGGGTGGTTGAACAGGACCCCGTGGTGTGAAGGGCCGGATGAACAGTAGATGGTGGAGGGGTGCCCGTGGAGGGGTGGTTGAACAGGACCCCGTGGTGTGGAGGGCTGGATAAACAGTAGACGGTGGAGGGGTGGTTGAACAATAACCGGTGGAGTAGCACGTGGTGGAGGCTGGATGAACAGGAGCCTGTGGATGAACAGTCGCAGGTGGAGGCTGGAGGAGGTCCACGGTGGATGAACAGTAGCTGGTGGAGGCTGGAGGGGTCGACGGTGGAGATGAACAGTATCCCGTGGAGTCCCGTTTTGCGGTACGCCACACCCCTCCCGATGAACAGGACCCCCGTTTCGACCGTAGCGCTCCAAAACAAGTCCGTTTCGTCCGTTTTGCGGTACGCCACACCCCTCCCGATCAACAGGACCCCCGTTTCGACCGTAGGAGGTCCGTTTCCTCCGTTTTGCGGTACGCCAGACCCCTCCCGATGAACAGGATCCCGTTTCGAACGTGGCCGGTCGAACACAAGGCCGTTTCCTTCGTTCTGCGGTACGCCAGGCCTCGTTTCCATCGCCTGGTCCGTCCAAGCCCTTCTGATGAATACGACGCATTCCTCTGCCTCCCCATGAACACGATGCATTCCGTTGCCTCCCCATGAACACGACGACGACATTGTTTCTCCGTTCCGACCTAGCCATGTACACGAGCCCTGGCCGTACGCATGCGCGAGTAGGCGTTCGAGACCCCGCCCGTATGTACACATACGTGGCCGTATTTTCTTTCTTGCACCCTGGACATTGTACGTACGTGTACATGCTACGTGCGCGCCTCTACTACGACACGTGCGCGCCTCTACATCGACCAGTATGTACGTACACGTTCGCGACCAGAATGACAACGCTACGTACGCTTCGACCAGGTGGGTCCCGACTGTTAGGCACTTCCTTGCCTGCGAAGATGTAGCTGGTCGGTCCCAGCAGTCAGGGGGCGAATCGTTTTTTTTGCTCGGACGCACTTCCTTGCGTGCGAAGATGTAGCTGGTGGGTCCCAGCAGTCGGGGGCCTGGTGGGTCCCGGCAGTCAGGGGGGCGAATCGTTTTTTTTTCGGACGCACTTCCTTGCGTGCGAAGATGTAGCTCGTGGGTCCCAGCAGTCAGGGGCGAATCATTTTTTTTGTGAAATACGATGGCCCGTACGGTGGGTCCCCGCTGTCAGGTGGAGGAATAATTATTTTGCGCGTAATAAGGAGGCACTTCCTTGCGGCTGCCGTGGACCCAGTTGTCAGCCTTCCGATGGAAGTCGGTCGTTGACCACGCCGCGCCGAGAGCACCAGGGCGGTGGTCTGGACGACGGCGAGGCCCAGGAAGGGGACGACGCTGAGCCGGGGAAGACGCAGGAGTGGAAGCCCGCCCGGAGAGGAGTACGAGGGTTCACTGGTTCGGCTGCGGTGTGAGGCTACCGTCGCCGCAGAATAACAGGGGGTGTGGGTGAGTAGAGGGCTGGCCTGGCCAGCGGTGGGAGTAGTACGGGGGGTGAGGCCTCCGCGGCATCACAGCCGGCCACGGGAGGCAGGAGCATGCGACACGACCGGTGCTGCTTTGTGCGGCTGGAGCAAGAAGACCAGAGGTTGAAGAAGCACTACGGCCGTTGGATGGACATCGTACGATCACTACAGCTAGAATCGTTTATATTGACTAAGTTGACAAAGCCCTTGGTACGCGTTAACTTAGTTGGCCCACAGCTCGGATTTGGCAGAGAACATATAGCCCATTTGCGATTTATAAGAATGTACAACCCATTTTTTTAATTCTAATGGAATTTACTACAGCCCATTTACAGTTTGTTAAAAGTACAACCCAACTTCTAGCTAGGACAACGATTAATAATTTCAAACAACCGCTCAAAACAGAATTCAGAAAAAAATCCCACATTTTGATGGGATCCGAAATTTCTAGTCAGGTTAAATATAATTTCAAAATAAAGTTGTATTATGTTAAAATCCAATGAAATATTGCGCGTGCAACAAGTAATGAAATTAAAATTTTCAAATTCCAAAAATATTATATATTTCAAACTAATTACGTGTTTGGTGCATAGTAACTGTCTAGTTATTATAATTACATCCCACTTATTATTTCTTAAAGTCCATTTTCTTGTTAAGCCTAGTGCATATCTCCTAGGAAAGTTTGCAGCCCAGCGGGGCGGAGAATAACAAGTTGACCCGGATATTGTGTACAACTGTCGGCCCAGTTGCATAGCTGATGTTGAAAAAAGCTATTTTTTATACACATTAATTTTTTTTTGTATAGATAAGGAACATTTTTTATAAACACATTTAACAATTTTTAAATACATGATTAACACTTTTTAAAACATATTTTTTAGTCAACTGTGGGCCCACAGCGAGCGGAGGAGGTCACAATACACATATTTTTTAAATACATGATTAACACTTTTGCAAAAACTATTAGTCCACAACGAGCCAATTAGCTCCAGTCGGCCCACAGTGGGCCGACACGGGCCAGTCGGCCAGCTGTAGGCCGACTGGAATCCAATCGGCCTGCTGTGGGCCGACTAGGCCCAGTCGGCCTGTAGCGGGCGGACGGTGTATTATTTTTGAAAAAAATTACCCAACGTAATATTTATGAAAATTAATAAAAAAATATATTATTTAAGAAAAAATAGCGAAAAAAGGCCTGTGTAGTACAGTACAACCTAACATGGTTACTGAGCCCACATTTAGCGACGCCGGAAAGGCCCAAACAAGGCTTCTGTACAACTTTTTGAAGTCACTGAGCTCAATTAATAACTTAAGAAAAAAGTTAGATTAGAGTGGAACCTAATTAAAAGCCGTCACGAGCAAATAAATAATTCAACGGGTCCCACTTGTGCGTGTGCGCGCGCGCGCGCGTGTGTGTGTGTGTGTGTGTGTGTGAGAGAGAGAGAGACCCATCGGCCGATGCTCGTAAATACATCTTTCAGCCATATGCATTGCTGATGCTCAGTAAAAACTTATATAGTTGACACAATCATATAGAACATTATAGCACATTGAACTTGCATACAAAAATTTCACGCAGGCGGCACAATCAGGATGGAAGCAGTGGATCTCTACGGGAAGGGCTATGTTGAAACCAACGAAGTCGTACATAACGATTCATCGTCTTTATCAATGACGGGGAAATATCTTGAATGTTGTGCAAAGAAAACAGACAGACAACACAATAAGTTCTCCTAGCACATTAAGTTGACGTACAACCCTTTCTAAAAAAAGTTCAGGTATAAAATTAGAACAGGTCACAATCAAATATACTGGCATATTAGTGCTTCACACCCATAGCTCGGATTTAACTAGTATTTGACAAGATTCAGTTGTTACCTCAAATTTGAGCACATCTAGGCAGCCAGCCCTGCCTCTTCTCCCAAAGAAGCAGCGGCCTGCGCCGCGCGATGAAGTAGGCCCTATGCCATCCATCGTTCCGAGCAACACGGGGAAAGTCTGATGTTGACTCCTGTAATGGACGTCGTCGACAGACCCTGGCACCAGCGGCGGCGGCAGGACTTCGATTGATGGATTGACCACTTCTTCGACATGCACGAACACTCGATGTAGGTCATCCCTAACGTGGTCCGCGGCGGCCTTGGTGGCGACGAATAGTACAACCCCGGTTCCTGCACCGGTATGCCAACACCAATCACCTTCGGTATGGTGGACGGCTTCTTCATCCATGCCATAACCGTCAGAGCCCAGCTGTCTGGAGGAACAAACATACTTACGAGCTCACCTCCAAGGTCGTAGATAAGCTCGTTCATGGACTCGCTATTCCAAGCACGTCGAGACTTGCCGTGGAAGGTAAGCTTTGTTAAAAACTCAAGCTCAGAGGGCACCGAGCCCCGTCCTGGGTGCCACCGATCAAAGCTCACCAGCGCGCCATCGCAGAACAAACGCCGGGAAGATTCGAACACACGACTGCAGTCGAAAGTTGTCCGGAACCTGACGAAGAAATCAGCCGATGGCGGACAGACTTCGACGGGCAAGTCACTTATTTGGATGCCGTGCGCAATGCCAAGAGCTTTGATAAGGTCATCCGGCGAGACGGGAGGCCGGTCGCCGTTGATGGTTACCATCAGCACTTTGCCGGCAAACTGGTCGTCAAGCACCGCCATGCCACTATTGAGCGACAGCACGCAGCGACCGAAGACAGGATGGACCTCAGGATCTCCGGCTCGGAGATCCGCGTTGACCGGCGACATGATAGTGCGCTTGAGTACAGGGAGTACAGTAGGGGGATTTGTGGGAACTGGAGTAGGAATCGAGATTCCAGAGGTGGGGGAGGGGCGGGAGACTGCGGATGAAAAGGTAGCATGAATTTCGAGCACGCGCCAATATGCTCTCGGCGCGCAAGCGCACGAAAACAACGACGGCGCCCACATGTCGGCCTAAGAGTCCTTATTCATTCTTTTTTGGAGAGCACGACCTTTTTTTCAGGATCTTTTGAGAGCCCGGCCTAAGAGTCATAATTGACCCGTTTGGCATTGCGTTACTACTCGGCCCATATTCAATGACACCTCACTGGCCCAAACAGGTGTACATCATCAAAAAGACACTGAGCTCAAATTATATAACTTGAAAAAAGGAGATATACTCTGAACACTGGAGAATGGTGATGCCCTCATTTAGCCCACCACTAGTTCGAGACAATAAACAGTTCAAAACAACGATGTATACAACATTCAAACACTGACTAGTGACTACTACTGACATAAACAGCAAGACATGATAGTTCATAAGAAGTCTTGGTACACCACCAAAACGCACCCATCTGCAGCGCTCAGACTCTCGTGATCCAGACGAGAATGACATTCTAAACAGAAGCAACTATTACATAGTAAGAGTGACATAGACGAGGATGACCAAATGACAAGGAATATGCATAACAAAAGAAAGAACTACCCATCCAGAACCAGCAGCAAAGGCAACAAAGTCATTCGAAGAGATGATCCAACACCATCATAATTTGCAGCCCCGCTTCAGCGACCAGTGATCCGGAGACACCAGTACTCCACCCTTTCGATGCAACAACCCAATTACCTATCAACCTGAAGGCTCGAACCACATCACTCCCTGTCGTAATTGAGACATCCAAGGATCAAAATTAATCCGGATGCCTTTGTCATTCTCACCTTCTTTTGGCTGCAGGCTATATCGTTGACAATCAGGGGAGTTTGCTCCCGAACTCCTAGGGCTCGCCATGTAGACATAGTTTTCCATAGAAAACAGAGCCTCTCTGCCATCAAAGTCCTTGCCAACGGTGATCTCCTGATTAATCGGATAATTGAGTCCGAGAAACAGAGAGTGTGAACCAAGGCTGTTTACCCGCCTCCAACAAAAAAATCCTAAAGGCCCCAACAAGCTGGTATCTTGCTCATAGACGTAACAGCCAATGTCCGGATACTCACGTATTACACGGTGCTTGTATACAGTGGGGTTTTTGCAATATAACTTTTCTGGCTCATGTGTCCGAATGATCATCAGTCTTTTGCCGTCGTCTGATCGATCGAGGAACCAGTTGTGCTTCCTTGTTTTTGGCAAAGGTGGTGTGATTACAAAGGGAAGTAACTGTAGGGACACTGCATCATATCAAAAAGGACATGAATTGTTAATGTAAGATCAGCATTGTTCAGGGTATGAGTAGGATAATGCAAGAAACAGCATTGATATGTCCCTGTTGGAACTGGGAGGAAAATACAGGGAAATGTATACTGGGTTCGAAAATATAGAAGTGCCATGCATGGTTATACTCATGTTATCTCGCAATCGATTCTTCACAGGAAACTACCATGTCATGCATGTTATGTAATCATGTTCTGTCCTCACAAACAAATGTTTCAAGGTAACTAACAGACCATGCATTGTTATATACTCGTGTTCTGTGGGCAAATTTTTTGTGAGGATATTATTCTAGCCATTGATTGCTGAAGGGCGAATATAGGTATGTACACATGGTAAGCATTGCAGGATTTCACTACTTCCAAATATAGAGTTCTCCATATGCACATTTACTTCCCTAATGTATGGTTTGATGAAACCAATAGTGTGGTGCATGTTTCTACATCATGAAAATGAGGAAACTAACATGGCCATTGATACACACTCATATTTAGTAGTAGTATATAGATTACTGTAAAATAAGGATAATATCCATATATTCCTAACCGTTTGATTATTCAGGGTACAAATTGGCTGTAATGACATGGTCACAATCGCATGAATTAACTCATTCCAAATATAGCTGATTTACGGCGTCTCTAATACATTGCCATAGTTCTACTCACATTCTGCTCAAACAGAGATATGCCAATCATCACAAAAAGTTCAAACAGTGTCATGGCGTCATCATTAACATGAGAGGAAACAACTTACACGCCAGCAATACATGGTGCCATCTGCTTTGTCGACCGCGTAGATGATGCCATTGTGTTCAATAGCATCACAGAAGTGTGTATCAGCTTTGACGATGATCCACTGCGAGCCGAGTTGTCTCCAGCTAAAGAAGGCACCAGCGTAAAGATAGGCGAGTCCGCAGTCGAACAAGGCAATTAGCTTGGAGTCTGTGTAATTCGCATGTCGTGTGGGCACTTGGCAGATTACAATCTTCTGCAAAACAAGGTCCGTCCAACTGACATAGTAATCTAGATGAGTTGGACCGCGATGGTAATACTCTATATAATCCAATGAAGGAAGGATAATCTCATGGGAGGTCTGGATGTTCACGAGCACCAACTTTTTACCGTCTTCTCTGAAGGCAGCCATCCAGTGGGAGTTCATGCTGACCCAGTGCATACCTGCCAAGAAGTTTCGGGCGATGGTGATCGGATCGATGTCGAGGGAAATGATGTACGGCGACCCACTACATACCTGCAAAGAAGTTTCGGCTAATGGAGATTGGATTGAAGTCGAGGGGCATCATGCATGCCTCCGTATCATGGTGAGCCAATCTCGCAAGACCAGGTAGCAGCAAGCAGGGTGTCTTGAAAAGCTTAGGCCTCACTTCGGCGATGGCCGTGTGCATGTCCCTCGAGCATGCAACCAGCAGCAGGGTGCTCAACATATCCATACATGAACAACAGAGGTCGAGGATGTCACTGGGTAGATTGCTCCAATTGCGGCTCATATGGATGCTGCGCGGTTCATGTTCGGCCATGGTGGAGTTTGGAAGGGGGCTTGATTTACGAGGGAGAAGGATGTCGGTGCTGGAGCGGCTAGCAAGGGAATAGTGGTACTGAAGGCGGGTGAGGCGACGGTACACAGGGGCACAGTGAGATGGAGACGTAGAAGGAGACGGATATGGAGTGGTGCTCTAGGAGCGGAGAGGGAGACGAGGCCAGGCGCCAATGTGCTGTACAACGGCGGTGACAGACTGCACTATGCACAGGGTGAGGCTAACTTTGGTAACCCGAACACGCCGCCGGGACTAGTGTCAGGCGCAGTGTGTTGTCACTTCACTGTGAGGATTGGATGAATAGTATTTTGACCATCAAGTGTACCACAGTTGTACTACTACTACTACCAGTAGGTACATGAGTACTCCACTATTGTATAGCGTAAATAGGTCTCCCGTGCTAGCATGCCTGTTCACTTCATCATTCTGGTATCATCCATATTGCGAGCAGAACCAAATTCTCATGCATGCCCAATCAATGCTCTGCCGCGATGCATGCAGTGGTCATTCTGGTGCATCAAGGATGGCATGCAGATCGTTCCACACTTGAGAAGAGGAAAAATGGAAAGGTAGAACGCGGCGGCAGAGGAAGAGAGCGTTGGCTAACGAGGCTGGGAGGGGATCGAGCAGGAAGTTAATGCTCCACGCCTAAAGGTTTTGGGAAAACCTGGTTTTCATAAGGTGACTTATACTCACCTAAATGGAGGGAGTATTCCTTAACCAGAGAATGTTGTGTCTCCCACTCACGCGCTCAAAAAAAAACTATGACACATTTTTTTATCTGTTTGCATAGGTCCCAGGATGGGCACGTACACGAACATGTACGACTCATCAGTCTACCCGCATAGCCTTTTTGTTTAGCCTACCTAGCCGTCTAATCAACTGCATGCACGCCACTTCTCCCATTTACTTCTCCATCAGGAACCGATCCTCCTCGGCTTCTTCACCTCCCCTTCGTCTTCATTTGCATCCAAACCCCACTGCGTTCACATTGTTTTAACCTCTTTAAATAATCATCTACTACTTCAGTTAGACTAGCCATCTAATCCTAATTCTCCAAACCATAGCCCTCCGTTCCAGCGGTTCCAAATGGCGATAGAGATCGAGATGCAGGTTTTTAGCGTCCAACATGTCCTCGTGGAAGGCTCGATGCGCATAGTTGCCACCGTCACCGTCCACCCAAGGGTTGTTCGGCAGTGGATCAACAATGTATCCAACTCCCTTGAAAAGGTAGAGACGAGGGTCATCGGTCTCGACGCAGAGTACACGGAGCGTGCCCCTGGGAAGATCCAGCGTGCCGCCATCCTTCAGCTGTGCTTCGAAGATGATTTTTGGTGTACCACATCATACACTCGCCCTCCATACCAGGTGAGCTTCACGATTTCTTGTCTCGGGAGGACATATGCTTCTGTGGGGCAGCCATCGAAGGGGACAAACAGAAGCTAGAGCCGTACAAGCTTGATTTGAATAGCATCGCTGACCTACAAACCAGAATCAAAATTCCTGTAGAAGTTTGTGATAAACAGACACCATCCCTATTCGACGTAGAAAATTTTGTGCTCGGTACAAATCTTCAGAAGGGTGACGAGACGGTGGCATTAAGGTCGTCTGGATGGGAGAATTATCCCTTGACGTACGAGCGGATAAAATATGCTGCCCTTGATGCCCGTGTGAGTTTCAAGATAGCTGCAAGGTCCAAAGAGCTTGTTGTGAAGCCGTCTCCCACAGAGAGTGAGAACAACAACAACAACAACAACAACAACAACAACAACAACAACAACAAAAACAACAACAACAACAACAACAACAAGAACAACAAGAAGAGCACCAGCAGGAGGGCATTATGGATGGATGAACTATTTCCTCTCTTGTAAAAAAAATTATTCCCTCTCGGTTTATATTGATATAGATGGACTATTTCGACGGTGTGCATGTCTTTGGAACAGAGTAGTAGCATGGGTCCGCTTGACTATAAGGAACTATTTATCCGCATATATAGCTTTCTCTGCTACTCCTTCGAGTGATCGGTATGCAGTGCATGTGTCCGTAGACATGACAGCTTGTCCATGGAAGTTCGACTACGGCGACCATCACGTTTCATCTCACGATTCCCACGATGCCTCACCAACCCACGGCACCACGCCCCCCGACGTGCGCCTCACCCCTCTCGGCCGCACCGCCTCTCTGCCTTTGTGTGCATGACATGTGGGCCACCTAAAATGCGGCGAGCATCAAGTTTCTACCACAGCCACCCGCGATTCCCACGAGGCCGCTCGAACCCATGAAACCACACGTCCCCCGACCTGCGGCTCACCCCTCTTGGCCCCACTGCCCCTCTGCCTACTGGAGCATTACATGTGGACCAGTCACCTATCGGTTCCACATGTTATTGACTCAAAGGTAGGTGTAGTAAGGCGCTGAAGCTCAGTCCCGACGGCCCTGAGAGGGAAATGTAACTCTTGCGCCAGGGCTTATGGTGCCCCCGCAGCACGAACTCGTGCCAAACTGGAGATTTGTTTCTTTACTATACATGCACGCAACGATTTAATGGACATTGTAATCTCAACATGTGATGGGGAGCTCTAAATTTGAATTTGAAACTTATAAAACGAAAAGATTCAAAACAAATAAACTGGGAGAGAGGGAGTATATCGTAGGATGTGTCCCATACAAAATAAGTCCCGTGGTTTGTCACCGTGCAGATGAGGTTAGAAAGGAGCACAACGTCTTCCTACTCGTACGGCAACAAATCGGCCGCAGACAGCATGGCCCGCCTTTGACCGCCATGTGCAAGGTTCGTGCTATCTTATTCAATCTCACCATGGTTCCATCGTACCAATTCATGCGGTGGCCCATTGCATGGCTGATCCCAATGTTGGACAAAGGTTCTACGGGAACGGTTTCACCGTTGTAAATGTTGTGCAAATTGATGTTGGTACCCTCCCGTACATATGCAAGCCAATCTCCACTCGCATCGAGCCTAACCTGTGAAACAGTGGGAAGGGGGAGAATTAGGAAATGGACACGAAAGTAGTCTTTAGAATGCATTTACTATGTGATCAAACTCATCTTACCTGCTCATCGGAGGAAATCCGAGTGCCCCTCAACGTCCGCATCTCAAGGGGCGTCAACTTGCAACTACGGCCATGCCGCGCTAGAGAGACCCCCAAGGAAACATCCTCGTGCGTTCCACGGAACATCAAGATGCATTTGTATGAGTAGTTTATCTTGTGAGAGAAAAGGATGAATGAGGGAAGGCCTCTAGAGATATTGATGGACACTACTACTACCAATGTGCTGGCCCGTGCATTGCAACGGATCCAAAGTAGTAGAATAATACTCGTTCACGTGCTTGAAACATAAACACTCTAGTTTTTATATACATGTGTCAGCAGACATGACAGCTTGCCCATGGAAGTTGAACCACGGCGACCATCATGTTTCTTGTTTCTACCACTAAGCCACTGAAGTTCGGTCCCATGGGCCCCGAGAGGGAAATGTAACTCCTACCGCAGGCCTTGTGGTGCTCCCGCAGTATGAGCTCGTGCCAAAACTGGAATTTGTTTCTTACTACTACCAACTAGTACTAGTAAGGTACACGTGCATTGCACACATGAGATTCTGGTGGTTTGTGCATTATGCTTCTACATGTGGAGCTTTCTGGATTCTAACATGTGGCAAAATCTGGTGGAATGTAAGGTTAGGCAAGTTTGATTAACTTAGGCAAGTGTTTGATTCAAGCCACACCTTAGGCAAGCCACACTAAGGCCCCACATGACATACACACAAAAAATGTGGCAAGATTCCCTTAGGCTTGCCAACTTGTTTCTCTCGTTTTGAAGAACTAATAACTTTGCCTAAGCTTTGTTGTGGCAAAGTTAGGGTCTGTTTGATTCAAAGGATTTTCATAGGATCTTTGAAGGATTAGAATCCTTAGGAATTTTTCCTACGTTGGTCGTTTGATTTGTAGGATTGAATCATGTAGAATATTTTCCTAAGGATTCATTTGTACTACGTTTCACAGGAGTTCTAACATGCACTCTAACCTCTTGAATGAAATCCTTTGTTTTTCATGTGACACAATCGAAAAAACTCAAACCCTATAGGGATCCAATGAACATGCCATTCCAATCCTACTTTTTTCCTATTCCCGTGTTTATGCAATCCTATGAATCAAATAGGCCCTTAGTCATGAATTAAATTCAACCATGGAGTCTTCTAGATTATACATGTGGCAGAATCTGGTGGATGATATCCAACGGCCAGTAGTGCTCGGATTTGCCATCTTTGTACCGTCGGATTGGCTTCATCCAACGACCAACTTTAAAAGTTTTTCACACACTATATAGGGGGTATAGATATAGATGTGCCGGTCCGTTGCAATGGATCCAAAGTATATATATCTATTTAGTGGAGTGCACTCTAAACACATTATCTATTTATTTTTCTCTAACCTTCCGTAGCCATGCAACCAAGCCACATAAGCTTCATGGGTGCCCCCCACATCATATTATTCATACTACGTTGATTGAAAAATAGATAAATCACCCAAAACAAGATCTTCCTGTTTTTTGTTCCTACGATGTTGTGCCGTGCACATACCTACTAGTTGTATAGTGGTAGTACTAGTAATATAGTATTAGGAGTACAAACTTGGTACTAGTAGGAGTAGAACTAGTACGGAATGCTCCTACTCTATCAACGAGCCCCGTCTAACACCAAATTTCTTGGCTTCCGTGCTACAGCTAGATCTTCCCCTCGTTTCTTTTTTCCAACCCGGCGGCGGGTGGGGTGTCGGTTTGCTCAACGGCGGTCCCACATGAAAGTGAAAATCCTAGGCAACACGCCATCCCTAAGCCATGTGTCGTGCCGGACGGGCCGTGTTGTACTCCCAATTCCCGGGCGTGTGGGGGTGCGACGCGAACGCGGCAGGCCTTTTCCTTTTACCAGCAATGTGCTCGTGCGTTGCGACGGATCCAAAGTAGTAGAATAGTAGTATTTGTTCAGAAATTTGAAAGAAATCACTATTGTTTTGATATACTCCTAATATATTACTCCCTCCGTACCTAAATATTTGTCTTTTTTGAGATTTCAAATGGACTATCACATAGGGATTATATAGACATATTCTAGTGTTTCTAGCAAGATGCTCGCGCGTTGCACAAAGTTGATGGAAAAGGTAAGCACAACTTATAAATTGACGGGTGGAGTACTAGTTACAGTGATGCATATAATTAAGCAAAGGGATCGCACATGTCGGTATTGACTGGAACGAGAATGAAACAGCACAGAATTAAGGCCACGATGATGCGATCACAGTGGTGGTTACAGAAGGCAAGAAGAAAGATGAATCCACGAACGTACGACCTCCTCCTCCTCAACTTAGTGCGCCGGGCCACCGACCGGTGGCTAAGGAGCGGCGGCTTTTGTGGCGAAGTCGAGGAGCTTCTCAGCAAAGGCATCCAAGGCTTCCAGACGGTTGATGAAGGCCAACGTCGTAGCGTCCTCACCGCCCTTGTAGATACCTATGTACATGATTTCCTCGTACATGTGGATGTGTAGGTCGACGAATTCTTGCAGGGCGAGGCGCCTCGCGGTGAGCGCGACCTCCAGGTGGACATTCTTCGTGGCGTCGGCAGGCAGCCGCAGGGCCACCAGTGCTTGAAAGAGGTTCCGGCCATGGAGGCCGATTAGGGTGGCAGGCAATGAGGAGCCCGGGCGCGCGTGCTGGAGGAGTACGTCGATGTCGTCCGCGAGCTTCTTGAGGACAGTGAACTTGTTTCTGGTGGCAATGATCATCCGGTCCAACTGAGAGTCGTAGTTGGCGTCGAAGGCGGCCATCCACCAGCCGGTCTCCAACACCGTCTGTAAATGATCCTTGGCGCCATGCCGCAGGCCGGCGTCGTGGACCATCTGGCGCAGCCGCTGGCCGCTCACAAGCATCGCCGCCATGGGTCTGGAGTGAGCTCTTTTGCGCTTAGTGTAGGTGCTTAGGCAAATGCTTAGGTATGTACGATGTGGTAGATGCATTGGAATGGAGGGGCGCCTTTATATGAGGTCAATGAGGGCAAACATCATTGTATTCAGATCGTGCAGCCTCTTTTCCCGGACCTCCTCCCATTACTTCCCTCATGCATTAATTGAGGAAGGATGCATTTGTCGTTCAACATATCGGGAACCACTACTACCTCCCTCGTCTGCATTAAAGCCGTATCAAGAACTGCGCCGCCCGCTGTCAAATCGAATACTCCCTCCGTCTAGGTGAGTATTAAGTCATCTTACGAAAACCAAATAGTAAACACATAGGCGTGGTGCATTAACTCATGTTGTTTCTTATTTTTTGACATAAATAGAGGAATCAACCAAGAAGAGATGTGGGGCTTGTATGCTTTTAATGACTTGAGACTATCAAACATGACATGCAGTGGTCAGTTCGTTGCACAAGAACAAATACAACCCACGTCAGCACACACGCATCTTATATAGCATCACATCCAATGGCTATAAAAGATGAATGAGACCAAATTATATCTCATCTAGATGAGTTCTAGCAAAACTGTATTAATAATACTTAGTAGTCCTGCGCCATGTATCATATATTAGTATCATGTAGTACTTTATTTATTTATGAGGTATCCAGATGGCACTGCACTGCCAAGAAAAGAGGGTAACATCAAAATTATGGACTACTTTTTTGAGTATGTTGGTAAGGTCCGGTCATAGTCACTTGTTGAAATCTCTAAAAGGACAAATACTCCCTCCGTCCGGAAATACTTGTCATCAAAATGGATAACAGGAAATGTATCTAGACGTATTTTAGTTTTAGATACATCTCTTTTTATCCATTTTGATGACAAGTATTTTTGGATGGAGGGAGTAGAAAATAGAGTTGGTGATGATGGTGTGCGTGCCGTCCTGCAATATAGGCCGTTGGATTTATATCTAACGGATAGGAAAGAAACTATGGCAATTTTGCAAAAATATACCCACACGTCTCTCCACGTTTGCAAATAAGGCCTTCCCTCGTTCAACCTTTTCTCTCACAAGATAAACTACTCATACAAATGCATCTTGATGTTCCGTGCAATGCACGGGCAGCTAGCTTATTTCTTTTAAAATAGTTGTTGCGATAATTGGGTTGAAGTGATATATTTTATGTGTGCCCCGAATGATTTCAGATTCACTAGTAGTAATAAAGAAAAGGTTGCCTTGTTAATTAACAGAAAACAGGGTGAAAACTATCACATGAGGCCGGTAAAAACAAGGCACACTGGGTCCAGCGTCATCGTCACTACAGCTGTGCGCGCGCGAGAAGTCTACATATCGAGGGGGCTACCAAGCGAGGCACCGAGACACAATGTTTGAGAGAGAAACCAATTGACAGATTATGATCAGATCGAGTTGTCACCCTTCTGCTGTCATTGTTGGGCGGGGGGAGGGAGAGAAAGACGTATCGAGAGTGTGCGCGGCAGGCACAGAGGCACAACTAGCGAGTGTGTGTGTGTGTGTTTGAAAGAGGAGTAGATAGGTTATTATCAAGATCGATGTGCCACCCTACTAGCTCCTTCGGTGCCGGGTAGTGTGTGTGTGTATGTTTGAGAGAGAAGCCGGTCGATAGATTAGTATCAAGATCGATGTGTCACCCTACTCCTTCGGTGTTGGGAAGTGTGGGTGTGTGGGGAGGGGGGTAGTGACACTCACATATCTCTACTCTTATAAAAAAACATAGTTGGTGATGATGGTGTTCCTGCCATCCTGCAATATAGGCCATCCAGTTTATATCCGACGGACAGGAAGGAAACTATGGCAATTTTGCAAAAAGATACCCACACCCCTCTCCGCATTTGCAAATAAGGCATTCCCTCATTCATCCTTTTCTCCCACAAGATAAACTTCTCATACAAATGCATCTTGATGTTCCGTGCAACGCATGGGCATCTTGCTAGTAGGTAGAAGAAGTTTGTGTGACACATATCTAGCTATATTAAGGGATAGGTAGATAGCATATGTGTGAGAGACATTAGTGGCTGTGGGTGGGCGGAATTAAAGGGGTGGGCATGTTAGACATAGAGAGCGTGTGTGTTCCTGTGTGAGGGACTTGTAGGACGGGGTAGAAAGACGAATTTAACCCTGACAGAGGGAGAGAAATACACGAAGTGCGCGTGTGTGATTCCGATGACCACAGGGAAATGAGACATGTATGCGTGTGAGAGAGATTGCACAATTCATTCACGTATCACTATCTAGCGATCGTGGACGTGCATCGCTTGAACATAAGTCAATATCTACTTCGTATCGTGGCCAAAGGTACAATATCGATTCAACGCTATAAAGATTGGACACTCACATATCACATTTTTTTTCTATTTAAATAAGCCTTTTTAGTTGTGCATGCCAAAGTTCCAGTGATGTTTCTTCAAACAACCAATGTAGCTATCACACCATTGTTACTCTTACATTCAAATTCATTAGTCTTGGATGATTTAAGTTTCTATTTTGAAGTAATATATGTAATATTCATATATGAATTCAACGGGTACGCAATGTATGAAATGGAGGCTATGTAATCATTTGAGGTAACACTTTTAAGTAGCTGACTACAATATCCATTTCTTTTTGTGCGCCTCTACACTAACACGTCAATGCATTATGTTTAAAGTAAATAACCAATGGCACTAAATTATCTATTTACACGAGAAATACATAGGCTGAGCATTTGATCCCTTTTTTTGTGAATGCGCCACTACACCCGTACGATTGGCCGCGCCAGTGTGAACATCCAAGTTATCGGCACATCATCCCGAGTTATTGTCTTTTTTCTGGGGTGGACTTCACACCAGTTATTAACTGCTGACGCGTGCCCCATGTACACAGTCTATCTTGACCTTCCCGCTAGCACGGTCCAAAATTAGTTGAAACTGGATACAAACGATCCCGCGGGAAGCAAAATCTCCCGCCTCCATCTAAAATTTCCGCCACCTTAGTATTTAGCATGTGAAATCCCCCTTTTTTCCTTGGTGCATGGAGACCAACAGTTACAATACCGCCCTCATCTACATGATAGGTCGGGGCTGCTTTGGTAACTTCCGGTTCCCCCACCACACGGCACCCCCATTTCCTCTCCCCCTCCCGCAAAAACGACTAACTCCACAGCACCAGAGCATCTTACATCACGCCGTCCGTACTTCATCGCCCTTTCTCCCCTCCCCTCTCGAAACCCTAGACTGCTCATCCACCGGCGTACCATAGCCCATTCACTGCCAGCAGCGTCCACCTCGCCGGATCTTCTTCTACGGCCGCATCTACCCCTCCCACCTCCCCTAGAAAAAAGTAGACTGCTCATCCACCACTGTACCACAGCCCATTCAGTGTCGGCCTTGTCCACGGCGCCGGATCTGCTTCGCCGGTACTCTCGTTAACCGCTGCGCATCTGCAGCGGCTCATTCGTACTCCCCATCGGAGACGCTTCGTCCACACCCCCCGGAGCCGCCCCACCGACGCCCCCATCGACGGCCTCTGATCCTATTCGCCGGCACCTTCCTCAACCCTACCAGAGCCGCTTCGCCGACACCTTCCTCAACCATACCGGAGTAGCTTCGCCTATATCATTATCAACCCTACCGGAGCCGCTTTGCCAACTCACAAGTCCACAGCTTCAGATCCGCTTCCTCGCACCCTCATCCAACCTACCGGAGCAGCTTCTGACGGCCCATCCATGGCCGTAGATCCGCATCGTCGACACCACCCTTAACCCAACCACCGGAGCAGGTTCTGACGCCCCGTCCATGGCCGCAGATCTGCATCGTTGACACCATCCTTAACCCAACCACCGGAGCAGCTTCACCTACGCCCTCGTCCATAGCCATAGATCCGCTTCGCCCACACCATAGTCCACCCTACCGGAGCCGCTCCACAAACACCCTACTCGACGGTTCTAGATCTCCTTACCGGACCCCGACAGCCAGCGCAGCGTCATCACCCTCGATGTTTCTAACCTGATTCCCATAGTCTGGAGAGATGCCAAGAACCCGCCACGGCCTAGGTACTTGTCACCATTAAACCTGTCCAGCATCACCTGCCCGATGTACTTCAAATACACTAACCGGTCGCTGTTACCTGTTATGCAGCTGGCAAAAACTACAAGGACGATGTTTCTTCTGGATCTAACAGCTTGGCCAACCAAGATCCTGGACTGAGGCATTGCTATGATCTTGTAAGCGCGTCTCTCTCTCTTGTATTGTTCTGTGCCTGCCAGCGTGCTTTGCTAGGATTTTCGACCAGTAATCCCTTTGTGCAGACAATGATTTCTACTACTGGCTGCTAAATTAGATATGTAGATGTCATACATGATACTACCTCGTACCTCCGTTCCTAAATATAAGTCTTTTTAGAGATTCCACTATAGGCTACATACGGAGCAAAATGAGTGAATCTACACTCGAAAATGCATCTATATACATATGCATGTGGTCCATACTGGAATTTCTACCAAGACATATATTTAGGAACAGGGGCAGTACATTACAGAAAATCATAGGTGGCATGTAGGAATTCTAGAGCACTACATTAGGTTCCCTTAGAGTGCCTGCTAGTCCAACATACAGAGTCATGGCTAGTTTATGGTACGCACACAATCGTTAATTGCTGGTTTAAATATGCGCAAGGGATATGCAATGTAGTATCATGTAGAGATGTCTGAAATTAGCCGTGTCAACTTGCATATAGGGTTACACAATGAAGAAGTACAAGATGTATGTGGCAATTTCATGGAACATCGCAAAAAAGGAGAGGCAGCGGTGAGCCTATACAGTGTGCCATGGTACGTCACTCCTCCATTGCAATCATCGTGACATGTTATTTGTATACCAGTTCTATTAGCCAAGTTTCTTAGGGACAATTATTACAAGTTATCCTAAGAAAATAAGCACCTGTGAATATAAGCTCCATGTAATAAGCCAACCAGTTATTTTCATTGCGTTTTCAGCTTATCTTTGGTATGATCAGTGGAAAGTCTAGATTGCATTATATTTTTTTCATTTTGCTGCCCATATGGAAATTAATTTGACTTGCAAACATCACAAATTGCACCCAGTGCAGTAATTAATATGATAGGAAAACAGACCATCACTATTTGCTCAAAATGCAAATACAAAGACACCATCTACTTGGCACAATCTACTTTGGTCAATGCTTTCCATAGAGATCCCATTGCCTAATTTAAACGAAGAACGCATGACCCACATTTAAATGAAGAACAATTATTTATTGAAATTCGATGGTCCAAGTGGCTGGTTATTATCGTATAGCAGCACCACCTGAAAGCATCATATAGCAGCAGCAGTAGCTCATAGCAACTCATCATACAGCAGCAGTAGTCTGCGATTCATCATATAGCAGCAGGAGAAGCTCATTGCAATTCATCATATAGAAGTAGCAGGAGCAGCTCATAGCAATTCATCATATAGGAGCAGAGGAGCAGCTTGTAGCAACTCATCATATAGCAGCAGCAGGAGCAGCTTGTAGCAACTCATCATATAGCAGCAGCAGGAGCAGCTTGTAGCAACTCATCATATACCAGCAGCAACTCATAGCAATTCATCATATAGCAGCAGCAGCTCATAGCAATTCATCATATAGCAGCACCAGGAGCAGCTCATAGCAATGCATCATATAGCAGCAGAAGCAGCTCATAGCAATTCATCGTATAGTGGAAAGGGGAGAGGAGATGCAAGCGGGCAGGGCAATGAATGCTTGTGTGTTTGTTTTTACTTGAGGGTTAGGTGTGACACGGGCGTCAGCAGTTGCATTTTGAGTGTAATATAGGCAGACAATAGAGTCATTTCACTATTGCCCTTCCCTTCAATTTTTAGTGAGGTTCTACCCGAAACACCCCCCTCCAAAGCGAAATTAGTTAAGCCCAAGCCCATAACTGAAAAATGACTTGTTTACATCTTTTATGGCTTATTTTGACAATATGCCCTGAAGAGGCGGAATCGAACTGGCCCTTAACCTGCAATTCAAACGTGTATCATTATTGTTAGTCCTGTTTTGCCATGTAGTACAAAATAGTGTCTTGTTCGCTTCACTGTTGTAACTATATGTTTGCCCTAGTCATGTGTACTTACAGAAACATTTCAGGATGAAGTGACATCAACGCAAAGATCTGCGAGCAGTGCGGCATGGCCATTACCGAATGATTATGGATTGGAATTGGAATGTGCTAATGTTCTCGAGCATCAACTAGAGGTGGCAAGACAACGTGTACATGATTGTCAACGTATAATCAACAAGTTGAGACTGGACATGCAGGTATTAGATGCAGGAGTCAAAAAAATGAAACAAGACACTGAGGTAACCATGAAGGAATTAGAGATTTTGCAGACTGAAGTTTGTGCTATCTGAATCCGGCCAATCCTATTTTCTGAAGAGATTATAGTTCAATTGGAGTTAAGTTGATGCGCTTCCATGATGTATGAGCTGTATTTGCCCAGTGTATGTAATTTGCTATTTGTGTATGCTTTATTATCACCTGTGCTAAACCATAATGCCCAGTGGGTATAATCGGCTGTAATTTCTCTATTGTATAGTGTAGGATTATTCTACCTTTCTATGCCTTGATCTCTTTGTTGTAATAGTGTAGGCTTTTTAGAGGTGATAGTATTGAGTAGGATAATTCTTTGAATATGCTATATCGTTCAAACGGGGGCCAATTCGCCCGACCATGGCCCTTCACGGGCCGTCGGATCCATGGGCCTTCTACGTCTCATAGGATCCATGGGCCTTCTACGTCTCGCAGGATCGATGGGCTTTCTACGTCTCGTAGGATCCATGGGCCGCCGGCTCATTTATGGGTCTTGTACGGGCCTTTAATGGGCCGTAGATGGGACTTTAATGGAAATCGTACGTTTTATGGGCTGACCACAACGGGTCGTTAATAGGCCGTATTTGGTGATGCTATGAAAATGGCCCAACAGACTAACGATCCGCAAACGGGCCGATAACAACGGGCTGAATTTGGCCCACAAACATAAAATGACAGTAACGGGCCGTAAGTAACCGAATGCTGCAAATGAGCCCAAGAATAAATGGGCCCTCAAAAGGCCGCAAGTTAACTTGGGCTGGAAACGGCCCAACGGAATAACGGGCCGTTAATGGGTATAAAGTGATACACTGTTCATTACGGGCCAGTTTCACCATGTGCCGTTAATGGGTGTAAAGTAATACACTTTTCATTACGGGCCAGTTTCAGCACGGGCCGCTAATGGGCCAGGAGTTACAAAGGGCCTCATATGGGCCGAAAGACGTCATGGGCTATACATGGGCCAGAAGTGAAAACGGGCTGGAATCATATTGGACGGCCTAGATGACGCTACTGGGCCTAATTCGGAAAGGGCATAACAGGCCCTGGATTAGCGGGCTGTAAATAGCTATATGCGAACGTGTCGTTAACAGGCTTTCCATGGGCCGGCCCGCCAACTTTTGACCAAGTCAAATGGGGCAGCCTTTTCACAGGAATGGGCCACTGTTGGGCCGTGCCACTTGTCGACGTATCATAGGCGCCTTCTGTCCAGTGAGTGGATGACATCTGTCCCAACGATGAGCCGACATGTGTTTCCTCTAGCCAATGATGATTTTACACATGGAAACTCCCCATTGGTCGGTGCTGTTAACGGGTTATCGGATCCAAAACCCGACCCAATAGCTTAACGGCGTTTCGTTACGGTGGATGCCACGTGTCGGTCACCCTTGACGAAACCACTTATGTGACGCGCGATTTATCGTCATGGAAGTGGACACTTCCGTGATGATAATTTTGTAATGTCATGGAACACTTCTACGACAGCACAAGTATGACTATCTTGATTCTGTCATAAATTTCTCATGGATGTACATGCATGACAAAAAAAAGCGACCTACTGTGACAAACACGTATCATCACGGAAGTGTATTTTTTTGTAGTGTGCAGAGCCATTGAGGGTGATGCGCTGGCGTTGGCTGGCCGTGCACGGATGCATAACTTGAGTGGCAGCGGAGCGCTATGATGCGGTGGACGAGACCGTTGGTGAAGCCCCAACGGCCTTGGGGGGCGGAGGTGCGACGATGTGCTCGGTGAAGTAGCCCCGATGAGCTGGGAGATGGCATCGGTGAAGCGCACCTGATGCGGTGGAACTCGGTGTCTGTGAGGCACGTCGGTTGCGGCGGCCGATGTTGTCGGTGGACCACCCGGTGCGGTGGACGAGGGCGTAGATGAGGTAGCTCCGGTGCGGTGGTGAAGCGCGACCGTCGTCTTCTTCGTCGTCGTCCGGCACAGAGGTGGGGAATGTTGGGGAAAGAGACGAGACGAGGGGCGATTCGAGGGTTGGCGGCGAATTAGGGATTTGAGCAATCTGGCGCGGAAGGGGACGATGGAGAAGAGAGATTTTGCAGGGATGGAATTGGGGCCGCCAGATATTTCAATCCAAAACATGGAAGCGTGAACTTATATTGTCATCGTCCTTTTTTGGGGCGGGGGGGAGGGGGTGGGTGACTGGGTGCTACGCGGTCCGTCCGACACACATGACCACCCCGACAGGACTATGCTTTGGTGCCTTAAGGCACCTACCTTTGTGTCCATGACATATGGGCCCAACAGGTGGCTGGCCCACATGTCAGTGACCCAAAGGCAGTTGCCTTTAAGGCACCGAAGCAGCGTCCACCCCGACATGACCCTGGTTTGCCTGGAGCGCCTACATTTGAGACTGCAAACGAATCTTCTTTCATTTGCAAACAAATCTGTATGTATTACCATGCCCGTGTTTTCCTTGCAATAATTAGTCATTCGAAACGAGATACTCCATCCGTTCACTTTTGTAAGTCGTTTCAGACAACTTAAAATGAACTGTTTTGCACATTGTCTAAAATGTCTTCAAGGTCTTATAAAAGTGAACAGAGGGAGTACTATAAATTAATTAATGAGGAGTTATTTGAAAAAAATTCGAAACGGTACCCACGCTAACATGGATTAGAGTGTGTGTCACATAATTAGTTATTTGAATTAGAGTGTGTGTCACGTAGTTAGTTATTTGAATTAGAGTGTGTGTCATGTAGCGATCTTCAATTCTAAGGTGGATTTCGCATTTCACTGTATCCACGCTACTTTTTTAATACAAATTCATATGTATATGATGAACACCATGGTAGTGAGAAACTTTTGGATGGATTCATACATATGACCTATAAAATAGCACAGCAAACTGAGTCAATGTCAACTTTTCGAAACTTAGTATGGCACGAATTCGAAATAATTACCCGTATGTCTGGTCCTCGGTTCAAATCTTACAATGTACACCAAATTGAAACATCGATATTAAGTCTCATACTATGTACATTTAAATGTTGTTTTTAGCCCCCCCCCCCCCCGCACAAACGCTACATATACTTCCTATGTCGGTCAATCTTCCTCTCCTAACCACCTTAGGAAGCTATTGGTTTCCAACAAATGTTCATTCTTTCTCTCCATGTTTCGATCTCTAAGTCTTTCAACTACACAACCCCTTTTTCCACTCTGTTACCAAATGTATTTACCTCACACACCCGCCATTGCACCCCATGCCGAGCTCTCTCTCTCTCTCCCCCTCTCCCTCTCAGCCTCTCGCGCTAAATACATGCATTGCCTATCCACCTTGGCTGCAGTTCGCACTTCATATACCAAAGTCCTTACAAAAACCGACATGTCCACCTTCTTGGTAAGCATTGGCTGCCAAGGTGCTTCGTTCTTTTTTCTTTACATGTTGTTTCACATGATTCACTGTGTTGATCTAACTGTTTGGGTATGTCTTCTTGTTTGCAAACAAAGAATTCCTAGAACAACGAGGGAGTCGTTCAATAATCCGGGCGACCGCGGCCAAGTTTCTCTTACCATGCGCAGCCTTGGTGTGAATGAACCTGCTCAATATATCATAAGTACAAAGGATGGTCGCATGATGATTGATGCTAAAGTATGGTCAAGGTTCAAATCTAATTCATATCTTGCGGTAGGGGATGATGTCAAAAATGAACTTTCTCGGCAAGGAGAGCTGGTCCAAATCAACTTTGAAATTCTTCAGTAGCAGCACGCAACTGCCTAACTGATCTATCCTCTGAGAGATTTTGATGTAATAATCTGGCATGGTGAAACAAGTGTCCTGTGTGTACAAGTAGTACAATAGTATTATTTATCACATGGTATATCGTTGATAGAATTGCAACTCTGATTGCTGGTTAGGAACTGTCATTCGATTTCATTCCAACAGCTACCGTGCTTTATTCAATTTTGTGTATTCGCATTGCGACAGCATCTAAAACTAGCGCCGTACCGATTGCTTGCAATATGAAAAGCGCTGAGGTAGAACACATGGGCCCCCAAGCATGCATGGTCGGTCTGCGGCCCAAAGTCCAGAACCTGGTTTTGAGAAGCACTAGCTCAGTGCAGAAGTGGCGTCCTCCTCCTGCTGTGGGTTGGGCGAAGATGAATGGTGATGCTGCGTTATCTCGCAATGGTGAAAGGGGAGCCCTGGCAGTTATGAGACGGGATCATACAGGCTTCTTCCTTGGAGCATCGCCACTGGTGTGCGAAAGTGTTACTGATCCAGAGATCCTAGAGGCAATGGCATGTTGTGAGGGGCTATCTCTGGCTCTTGACTTAAACCTGCAACAAGTTCAGATTAGCACCAATTGTTCAGCAACAGTCAAGCATATCGGAGAGGCATACTTGGGGCCCAGCAAAGTTATTATGTACGAGATCAAGATGAAGAAGAATATGTTCCAAACCATGGAGATCATACATGAAAACGCGAGTGTAATGTTGAAGCGCATGTGCTCGCAAAAGCTGCTACTTCTTTGCCATGTGGATGCCATCTTTGGCTCACAGGAACCCCAGAAATTATTTGTATACCTATGACTGTTAATCTTCAATAAGCAGCTTTTATCCCTCAAAAAAATCTGAGTATTATATTCTCAGCTGAACCCCCATAATGCCCGTGCGTTGCAGAGGGAGTATATTTCTCAGCAAGGTGAGCCTGTGATATAAAGGATTTGTATATTTATTTACAAAGGGAGTATCTCTCTGTCAAAAATTATATTTATGTGTAACTAGTTACTCCTGTCTTTCTACTTCCTTTCGCTGATATGTGGGGCAACCAGCAACGGGGTCCATGTGCCATATGCACAAATTAGAGCACAACTTCACGGTAGACACACCCCTGTCGTAGCCCCGCAGTAATGCCCAATGAGCCGTCAAATCACAACCCCTCCTTTCCAGCTTTAGCAGTAAGCTGGATGGACGAAGCGGCAATATTTCACTGGGCCTGAATCCCCTTCTCCCTCGTCTGCTTGTTCAGAGAAAACCCCCTCTCGGCGATTGCATAGGGTTTTCTCATGGAGAACCAGGTACGAATTCTTCATCCATCCCCGATAAACCCAAGTCCCTTGGTCGCAGGTAATCCTAGGATGGCAACCGCCACCGTTGATGCATTTTTATTCCTACTGAATCTAGTGTGTTTCATTTGCAGTGCCCAAAGTGCAAGTACCCTACAGGTTTCTGCGCCCTCGGCGAGACGCCACACTTGTTCCTTCTCATCCTAACACATCATTTTGAAACGCGCATAGTATGTTCCTAGAATCCTCTTTTCTATCCGGGAGGGTGGGGTTTTTTTGAACATGCTGTGTTCTCATATTATTTTTCCTGCAGTGTATTATTTGCTCTGCCAGAACACATGTACTCAAGATGCTCGGCCTTGCCATAATTGAATACACTAGTTTAATGGTCATAGTGAAGACAAACCATGGATATAAGTTCTGAGTTGGGTTCATGAACCAAGAAGATCGCTGCTTTTTTATGGCCAAACTTGGATAAACTTTCTCAAGTGTTACGGACTGAAAGTTGGCGCACGAATGTTGAAGGGAAAAGCAGAACCTGGTCTCATCTTCACTGCGATCTTCCACCCCGACGTCGTTCCAATTGTTCATCCATGTTAGTTTTGTACCTGGTTCTTGCTTGTTGCCTCGATTACTTCTTCATCCACCTATTCTGTCTAACTAATCAAAATTTAACTTTAGAAGTAGCAACGAATCTCTCACGAAGATGGTACTTCTAACTAATATTTTCTTATAATTGGTGGCACGTGTAGGTTTTTTTAGAGTTAAGCAGTCTGCTCGTTTGTTACTCTGTAATAACTCGGCTATTACTAATGGCACTGAAGTTGACTGGATTGACATCCACAAGTTCCTACACTTTATTGATCATCTTGAGGTCCTTGTGGGGCGTTTCAGTGGTGGAAGGCCACGTGGGATATGTGTGCCACTGCTGCACTCATCGAACAGGTCCAACTGTGTCGAGAAACTTATGGTACGGGCTGTTTTCTGTTATATGTGTTGTTCATAAACTATTGCTTATACACAGTTTTACAGTTGTGATCTTCTTGAAACAGGAACTGCCGAGTTCTATTGTTCCTATACAGATACCTAACCATGGTCGGGTCAGACTTGCGCTTGGTCACAACATGATGTTTATGTCGACCTACTCAATTCCCCTTGGAGGTGAAAAGATACTTATTCATGGGTGGTCTCAAATAACGAAGGCCTGTCCATCTTGGAGAATAGGACAGAAGATTATGTTCATGCTTTTCCATGGCTCTAAAGCGAATATCCTATTTATTGACCACGTTGCGAGATGAAGCCGCTTTCTAAAGGTTGTGGATGCGCGGGGTGGCGCCTGGGCCTTGTCCTGGGGCTTGGCGGCCTCATCCTTGGTTAACTGTAGGCAAAGTAGCACTGTTCGAGGCGTGCTTTGTACGGTTGAACCTGTATAAGTACTCATATTGCTTTCAGCTTTGGTTGTTAAGTGCCCCTGCTGGTTTCAGTTAAGGTTGTTAAGTACTCCTGCTGCTTTTACAGTCTGTCTTGTTTCTTCAGTCCTGTCTTCCTCCAGCCACCAAAACCAAACCAGCGCCGGCGGGGCCGCCTGCTTCCGCCTCCCACGGCTGGCTGCGCCTCAGCGGATGCATCGCCGCCCCACCGTCTCCTAAATCGTTAACGCCGACGTCCTCCGCACGCTTTGGTGCACTCGCCGCGGCGCCTCCCTCTCACGTTGTCAACATGGTCAACAAACAATAGGAATCGACAGAAGTACATGGAGAGGATGATAGTAGGGGCCCACCACGTCAGCGTATGGAAAAATAAAATGCTTCCTCCTAGTGTTTTCCTGGCATCTGGGACCCACGACATTGTGAGCGTATATAGTCAATAGACAAGAGAACATCACAAGATCGGCTGACACCTGGGACGTAGCTACTCGAGCCGTATTTTTTTTGTTTGGTATTGTTGAGACGCAGCAGGATTTGAACTGGGCTGTGGCCCGTCTAGCCCAGGCTTATATTTTATGTTCACCATGTGACCAGCCCATCTATTTTTCTTTGTGAAAATGAGCCCAGTTTATTTTTTCTGAAGTATACCCAATCCAGGCCTACTTATTTTTCTACGCCCTGATGGGCTGCAACTCTTTCAAGACGCCTGCAAATCTTGAAAGTAATATGAAATGGGTTGTAAATATAAAAGCAGATGACAAATTGGCAATTACTTTATAATTTCTGAATTTTATTACATTTTCAGATTCCTATTTCACTGGGCATTAACCTAATTTAAATGTATCTTCAAAGTACTTTAAATCTGGCTGGACATTTCGGTATTAAAAATAGTTTGGAACCCACAGAAATATGCAAAATTGGCCCTGGCCAACCAAAAAAACGACTGCAATAAATTGCATAAGAAGTTGCCATGAGCTATATATAAATTATTAAAAAAGAGGGAGTGGTTTGACTTGTGGGCCTGTTTAGTTGACGCGTATGCAAGATTTCTTTAGTTATTATATACGTCAACAACGATTCTAGCAGATGTAACCGTTGGATGTCAATCCAATGGCCGTCGTGTTTCTTCAATCTCTGATCTTCTTGCTCCAGCCGCCAAAACAGCGCCGGCGGCACCGCCTACTCCCGCCTCCCGTGGCCGGCTGTGCTCCCGCTTAGGCCTCAGCGCCCCCTACTACTCCCACCGCTGGCCAGGGCATCCCTCTACTCACCCACACCCCTTGTTATTCTCTGCGACGGCAGCCTCACACCGCAGCCGAACCGGTGAACACTCGTACTCCTCTCCGCGTGGGCATCCACTGCCGCGTCTTCCCCGGCACCGCGTCGTCCCATTCCTATGCCTCGCCGTCGTCCACCGCCGTGGTGCTCTCGGCGCGGCGTGGTCAATGTGGTCAACGACCAACTTCCATCGGAAGAGTACTGTACGTGGAGAGGCTGACAGCTGGGTCCACGGCAGCCGCAAGGAAGTGCCTCCTTATTACGCGGAAAATAATTATTCCTCCACCTGACAGTGGGGACCCACCGGACGGGCCACCAATATTTTGTGAAAAAAATCGTTTCCCCCTGACTACTGGGACCCACCAGACGGGCCACAGTATTTTGCGAAAAAAATGTTCCCCCTGCTGTCAGCTCGGACCCACCGGAAGTGCCTCCTTATTACGCACAAAAAAATGAATACTCCGTCGGCTAGCTGGGACCCACCTTGGTGGGAGGCTGACTTGTGGGCCTACTAAGTTGACGGGGACGAAGGGCTTTGTCAACTTAGTCAATATGAACGATTCTAGCTCCAGTGACCGTACGATGTCCATCCAACGGCCGTAGTGCTTCTTCAACCTCTGGTCTTCTTGCTCCAGCCGCCCAAAGCAGCGCCGATCGTGCCGCATGATCCTGCCTCCCGTGGCCGGCTGTGGTGCCGCGGAGGCCTCACCGCCCCCTACTATTCACACCGCTGGCCAGGCCCTGCGGCGACGGCAACTCACACCGCATACCAGTGAACCCTCATACTCCTCTCCGTGTGGGCTTCCACTTCTGCGTCTTCCCCGGCTCCGCGTCATGCCCTTCCTAGGCCTCGCCATCGTCCACCGCCGTGGTGCTCTCGGCGTGGCGTGGTCAATGTGGTCAACGACCGACTTCCATCGGAAGAGTACTATGCGTGGAGACGCTGACAGCTGGGTCCACGGCCGCAGCAAGGAAGTGCCTCCTTATTACGCGCAAAATAATTATTCCTCCACCTGACAGCGGGGACCCACCAGACAGGCCACTGTATTTCGTGAAAAAAACGTTTGCCCCTGACTGCTGGGACCCACCAACTACATCTTCGCACGCAAGGAAGTGCCTGACAGTCGAGATCCACCAGGTCGAAGCGTACGTAGCGTTGTCATTCTGGTCGCGAACGTGTACGTACATATATACTGGTCGATGTAGAGGCGCGCACGTGTCGTAGTAGAGGCGCGCACATAGCCTTTACATGTGCGTACAACGGCCAGGGTGCAAGAAAGAAAATACGGCCACGTATGTGTACATACGGGCGGGGTCTCGAACGCCTACTCGCGCATACGTACGGCCAGGGCTTGTGTACATGGCTGGGTCGGAACGGAGAAACAGCGTCGTCGTCGTGTTCATGGGGAGGCAACGGAATGCGTCGTGTTCATGGGGAGGCAACGGAATGCGTCCTGTTCATCGAGAGGGCTTGGACGAAACAGGCGATGGAAACGAGGCCTGGCGTACCGCCGAACGGAGGAAACGGCCTTGTGTTCGATCGGCCACATTCGAAACGGGATCCTCTTGATTGGGAGGGGTCTGGCGTACCGCAAAACGGAGGAAACGGACCTCCTACGGTCGAAACGGGGGTCCTGTTCATCGGGAGGGGTGTGGCGTACCACAAAACGGACGAAACAGACCTCCTATGGTCGAAACGGGGGTCCTGTTCATCGGGAGGGGTGTGGCGTATCGCAAAACGGGATCCACGGGATACTGTTCATCTCCACCGTCGACCCCCTACAGCCTCCACGAGCTACTGTTCATCCACTGTCGACCTCCTCCAGCCTCCACCTGCGACTGTTCATCCATGGGCTCCTGTTCATCCAGCCTCCACCGCGCGCTACTCCACCGGCTACTGTTCAACCAGCCCTCTCCATGGGCTCCTGTTCAACCACCCCTCCACGGGCTACTGTTCATCCTGCCCTCCACCGTCTACTGTTCATCTTGCCTTCCACGGGGTGTTCCTGTTCATCCAACCCTCCAGAGGGTCCTTGAGGGAGTCCTGGATTAGGGGGTGTTCGGGTAGCCGGACTATACCTTCAGCCGGACTCCTGGACTATGAAGATACAAGATTGAAGACTTCGTCCCGTGTCCGGATGGGACTTTCCTTGGCGTGGAAGGCAAGCTTGGCGATGCGGATATTCAAGATCTCCTACCATTGTAACCGACTCTATGTAACCCTAACCCTATCCGGTGTCTATATAAACCGGAGGGTTGTAGTCCGTAGGACAGAATCAACTCCATACACAACAATCATACCATAGGCTAGCTTCTAGGGTTTAGCCTCCTTGATCTCGTGGTAGATCTACTCTTATACTACCCGTATCATCAATATTAATCAAGCAGGAGTAGGGTATTACCTCCATCGAGAGGGCCCGAACCTGGGTAAAAACATCGTGTCCCTTGTCTCCTGTTACCATCCGGCCTTGACGCACAGTTCGGGACCCCCTACCCGAGATCCGCCGGTTTTGACACCGAGATTGGTGCTTTCATGGAGAGTTCCTTTGTGTCGTCGCCTTTAGGCCTGATGGCTCCTTTGATCATCAACAACGATGCGGTCTAGGGTGAGACTTTTCTCACCGGACAGATCTTCATCTTCGGCAGCTTCGCTCTGCGGGCCAATTCGCTCGGTCACCTTGAGCAGATCGAAAGCTATGCCCCTGGCCATCAGGTCAGGTTTGGAAGCCTAAACTACACGGCTGACATCTGTGGGGACTTGATCTTCGAGGGATTCGAGCCACAGCCAAGCGCGCCGCACTGTTTCGATGGGCATGATATAGCTCTGCCGCCGAACAGCGCTTTAGAGGCCGCACACGCACCGGTTCCGACCATCGATTCGGAGCCTACTACGCCGATCGAGGATCAGCGGTTGGACGCTGCCTCAGGGGCCGCGATCTCAGAGGCGCTCGAGCCAAACTCCAGCCCCGCACTCTACACGACCCGTGACTCCGAGGATCCAGACTCCTTCCCGGACTCCGAACCCCCCGCGCCCCTGCCAATCAAATACGATTGGGCACCGATAATGGATTTCACCGCCGCAGACATCTTTCAGCATTCGCCTCTTGGCGACATCATGAATTCTCTTAAGTCTCTCTCTTTATCAGGAGAGCCCTGGCCGAACTACGGTCAGCGAGGATGGGATACGGACGATGAAGAAATTCAAAGCCCACCCACCACCCACTTTGTAGCCACTCTCGACGATCTAACCGACACGCTTGACTTCGGCTCCGAAGACATCGACGGCATGGACGACGATGTAGGGGACGAACAGGAACCAGCACCTGTAGGGCGCTGGAAGGCCACCTCATCATATGGCATATATATGGTGGATACTCCAAAAGATGGAGATGGTGATGGAACAGTGGGGGATGATGCCCCCAAGAAACAGCCAAAGCACCGGCGTCAGCGGCGCTGCTCTAAATCCCGCCAAAGCAAAAAGGTGATTCTGGCACGGGAGATAATACTACCCCGGATAGCGCCGAAGAACACCCACCTCAGCAAGATTCGGCACAAGAAGATGGAGGAGCCGGCCCTCATGAGGGAGCGGCAGACCAAGAGGTCGAGGACGATAACTATACGCCTCCCTCCGAAGACGAGGCAAGCCTCGATGACGACGAATTCGTCATACCATCAGACCCCGCCGAACAAGAGCGTTTTCAACACAGGCTTTTAGCCACGGCAAGCAGCCTCAAGAAAAAGCAACAACAGCTTAGAGCTGCCCAAGATTTGCTAGCTGACAGATGGACTAAAGTCCTTGCGGCCGAAGAGTATGAACTCGAACGCCCCTCCAAGAGTTACCCAAAGCGCAGGCCGCAACACCGATCAGAGGAGGAAGCACCTACATCACCAGCGCACGACATGGCAGACCGGCCACCTCGCGGCCGCGACAGAGAGGCCTCTCGGCCCTCCACCCAAGCCATGCCCCGACGCCGCTCAACTAAGGCACGGGAAAATGTGCCCGACCTGCGAGACATACTGGAGGATAAGGCAAGATAAACAAGATCGATCTACGGATCGCACAGGCGCCCTACGACATGTGACAATGATCTTCACTCCGGATACAACAAATCCGGCCGGGCCGAACACAACAGACATAGCTCTTCCAAGCTGCGTCGTGATATAGCCCAGTATAGAGGCGCCGCACACCCGCTATGCTTGACGAATGAAGTAATGGATCATAAAATCCTAGAGGGTTTTAAACCCGTAAACATCGAATCATACGATGGCACAACAGATCCGGCGGTATGGATCGAGGATCATCTCCTTCACATCCACATGGCACGCGGCGATGATCTACACGCCATAAAATACCTCCCGCTCAAACTTAAAGGACCGGCCTAGCATTGGCTTAACAGCTTGCCAGCAGACTCAATCGGTTCTTGGGAGGACCTGGAAGCCGCATTCCTCGACAACTTCCAGGGCACTTACGTGCGACCACCGGATGCCGACGACTTAAGCCACATAATTCAGCAGCCAGAAGAATCAGCCAGACAATTCTGGACACGGTTCCTAACTAAGAAAAACCAGATAGTCGACTGTCCGGACACAGAGGCCCTAGCAGCCTTCAAGCATAACATCCGCGACGAGTGGCTTGCCCGGCACCTGGGACAGGAAAAGCCGAAATCCATGGCAGCCCTCACGACACTCAAGACCCGCTTTTGCGCGGGAGAAGACAGCTGGCTAGCTCGCAGTAACAACTTATCAAAGAACCCTGGTAATTCGGATACCAAGGACAAAAGTGGCAGGACACGTCGGAATAAGCAAAAACGCCGCGTTGGCAGCAACAGCAATGAAGACACGGTAGTCAATGCCGGATTCAAAGGCTATAAATCCGGTCAGCGGAAAAAGGCATTCAAAAAGAATACTCAGGGCCCGTCCAGTTTGGACCGAATACTCGATCACTTGTGCCAGATACATGGCACCCCCGAAAGGCCAGCCAATCACACTAATAGGGATAGTTGGGTGTTCAAGCAGGCAGGCAAATTAATGGCCGAAAACAGAGACAAGGGGCTGCACAGCGACGACGAGGAGCCCAAGCCGCCGAACAACAATGGACAGAAGGGCTTCCCCCCACAAGTGCGGATGGTGAACATGATATACGCAACCCACATTCCCAAGCGGGAGCGGGAGCGTGTGCTACGGGACGTATACGCGATGGAGCCAGTCGCCCCAAAGTTCAACCCATGGTCCTCCTGCCCGATCACTTTTGATCGAAGGGATCACCCCACTAGCATCCATCATGGTGGCTTCGCCGCATTGGTTCTCGACCCAATCATCGACGGATTTCATCTCACAAGAGTCCTCATGGACGGCGGCAGTAGCCTGAACCTGCTTTATCAGGATACAGTGCGGAAAATGGGCATAGATCCATCAAGGATTAAGCCCACAAGAACGACCTTTAAAGGCGTTATACCAGGTGTAGAGGCCAACTGTACAGGCTCAGTAACACTTGACGTGGTCTTCGGATCCCCGGACAATTTCCGAAGCGAAGAGTTAATCTTCGATATAGTCCCGTTTCGCAGCGGCTATCACGCCCTGCTCGGACGAACCGCATTCGGAAAGTTCAATGCGGTGCCGCACTACGCATATCTCAAGCTCAAGATGCCAGGCCCTCGAGGAGTAATTACGGTCAACGGAAACACCGAACGCTCCCTCCGTACGGAGGAGCATACGGTGGCTCTCGCAGCGGAGGTACAAAGGAGCCTTCTCAGGAAACTCTCCAGTCCGGCCATTAAAATGCCAGACACTGCCAAGCGCGCCTGGAATAACCAACAGCAGGACCGCCTGGCACACCCTGAGCAAGCGTAGCAATGCGGCCCCAACCCCAGCTTTCGCGACATAGCGAAACCAGTACCTCGCGTACATAACTACGCCCTTGAAATACCATGGGCACAGGGGAAGGGGCACAATAACGGCACGCCCAAAATACGGCTTAAAACGTACTAGGGGCTGCCGGATTCTTTTTTTTAATTTTTTCTTACTTTCAGGACTCCACACTTCGGACGACCTGTTCGGCAATTCGACTGCCGCACAAATGATGCAAGATCCAGGGAGGCAGACAAGCCATGCCGCATTATGGAAACTCCCAGGTGGTCTCTGTTACGAGCGGTATACCTGTTTTAAATACAGTTCCGCGGCCTGCCCCTGGTCAGGACATACTGAATAGTCCAATATCTTTTGCTTACCGCACTATTTGTATCGTTCGGCTTTGATAAATAGCCTCTCTATAAACAATGCTTAGCTTCTTGTCTATTTTTTGCATTTTCTTCTTTTCACATTTATGTCTATTAAATGACATGATTGCACCCGTACACTATGGTACAGCAAACACGCCAGGGGCTTCAGTACCCCTCATAATGGTGTGAGAAGTCCGTACACTTTCACAAGTGCGGCACCCCGAACTTATAGCACTATATGCATCGGCTCCGAATCATGATTTGGGTCAATAGTTGGGTTTGCCCGGCTCCTATGTTTTGGTGCCTTACGTTCCGCTCTATCGGCTAAGGTAGCACTAGGAGAACCACTGCGATTGTGCCCCGGTTGAGCTGGGTTAAGCACCTCAGTGGAGAAAGCTAAAACTGACTGTCATGATGTGGCGAGAGACCGGTCGCTATTCGAGAAGTTTTTCGAGTCCCTAAAGGCTTATTCCGCTTCGAGCGAGGAGCTGGCTTTGTCCGGCCAAGGCATGGATAGCGCCCCGAACTCGGTCTTCCGAACTAGGGGCTTCACCGAAATTTAAAATTATAGAGTTCCATGGCTAAGTGAGAGTGTTCAAGCATTATAGTCCGATTGCCTAGTTCGTTGTGCTGAGCGCCTCCCTCGAAGGACCCAACTATGGGAAAAAGAGCACTTAGGTTTATCCCGAACACCCTAGCACTAGTGGCATGGGGGCAGAAGCCGACGACTGGCCATCTCTCAATTTTTGATAAACGGCCGCACAGAAAGTAATATTTTAAATTCAATAAGCATTGCTTAGCGCATATGAACAAGTTTTCAGCGCACAGGATAACAAGAGCGAGTTCATTCAAAAATTACATCCTTTGTACATTCATCCGCCACAAGGCGGGCACCAGCAAGAACATCCTTGTAATAGTTCTCGGGCTTGCGATGCTCCTTCCCCGGCGGCGGCCTGTCCCTCACAAGCTTCTCACCATCCAGCTTACCCCAGTGCACCTTTGCACGGGCAAGGGCCCTACGGGCACCTTCGATGCAGACGGAGCGCTTGACGACCTCGAGCCTTGGACAGGCCTCCACCAGTCGCCGCACTAGCCCGAAGTAGCTCCCAGGCAGGGCCTCTCCGGGCCACAGCCAAACTATGAAGCCCTTCAGGGCCTGTTCGGCCGCCTTATGGAGCTCGACCAGCTGCTTCAGCTGGTCGCTCAAGGGCACAGGGTGTCCGGCCTCAGCGTACTGAGACCAGAACACCTTCTCCGTCGAGCTGCCTTCCTCGGCTCGGTAGAATGCGGCGGCATCGGATACGCTGCGGGGAAGATCTGCGAATGCCCCTGGAGAGCTCCGGATTCGGGTAAGTAACAAGTAGTTTACTTTTATATGTCTGCTTTGCATATAGAATGCCTTACCCACCGCTATCGTTTTCATCTCCTCCAACCCCTGGAGGGCCTTTTGGGCTTCGGCCTTGGCAGACTTGGCAGTCTCAAGAGCCGCCGCGAGCTCGGACGCTTGCGTCTTGGACTCAAGCTCCAAACTCTCATGTTTTTTCATGAGAGCCTGAAGCTCCTGCTGCACCTCGCCGACCTGGACCTCAAGTTTCTCTGGCTCGGTGCGCTCCGCGGCCGTTTTCTTTTTGGCCGCAGACAGCACCTGCTTAAGGGTTGCCACCTCAGTCATGGCCCCTACAATAAGCAGTACAATCCTGTTACTTTTTTTGCAATCAAGCCTTTCTATAGGCACTTTTTTCTGTAAGGTATTTCTTACCTTCTTCCTCTTCGAGCCGCCGCTTGGCAAAGCCGAGCTCTTGCTCGGTCCGCTCGAGGTCCTGCTTCAGGACACCCACCTTCGCAGTCAGTGCGGCGGTGGATAGCAGCAAAGCCTGCATACGTATATTGACTCTTTTTTGTTAGACTCCTGCGATATTTAATAGATCCTCTATTCGGCTTTTATTTCCGAACGCCAAACAGAGCATCAGGGGCTACTGTCTATGCGGTAATATTTTACATATTTTTACTTACCTCGAAGCCTGTTAGAAGGCTAGCGCAAGCTTCAGTCAGTCCGCTCTTGGCGGACTGAACCTTCTGGATCACCATACTCATAATAGTACGGTGTCCCTCGTCGATGGATGCGTCGTCAAGAACCTCCAGAAGATTGTCTGGCACCTCCGGTTGGACGGAGGACGCCGGCTTAGAAGGCTTGCTCCTCTTGGAAGGAGTTCGCCTACCGCGGTCCGGAACTGTGGAAGATTCCAGCGCGGTGTCCGGCACAAAGCCGGACTGAGAGCCCTGGGGAGCCTTATCCCCTTCACTCCTGGAGTCTGGGAGGTTGCCTTGCGGCTCCTCCGGGACCACCTCCTCCTGCCCCAGAGCTTGTCGCGACGTCACTTCGGCGTCGTCTGCAGTGCGGGGGGAAACAGCGGGCGGAACTGAGTTCACGTCCGATGAGTCCAGGGAGCCGCCCGACGATTCGTCGAATTCGGCCTGGGGCGGACTGCATAATTACATTTGACATTAGGGAAAGCTGTGCAACAAAGGAACATCATGAGTTACTCTGATATCCGAACTTACGACTTCGCCAGACGCTTGGCCCTGTTTGGCCACTCCTCTTTGCCCTCTTCGGCGTTGGGGGCGTAGTCCGGCGGAGGGGTCTTCCTTTTCCTAGACCCCTCGGCCTCCCCCGTTGGGGCGGCCTCCCTCTTCTCTCCTCCCTCCGATGGGGGAGGAGAGTTTTCTTCTTCCTCCTCCTCCTTTTCACGGGAGGAGGGCATCTCGGACTCGTCGGATGACGAGTCCGACACCACCATGTTGCGGGCACTCTTTCGAGTCCCCGTGGTCTTCTTCTTCTTGGCCTTCTTCTCCGGCACCACATAAGGCGCCGGAGCCAGCAGCTTCACTAGTAAGCTGGGGCTGGGTCTTCGGGCAGCGGAGCCAGACAGTTAATCGGTTCGGCTATCGCCCGCACAGCGTGTCAAAGGTAAGGGAGTTTAGATCCCGCATAGAGTCAAACTATGAAAAAAGTTTAACATCCTGTAAAAGGTGTAGATGGCATACCTTGCTAGCGTGATGCTGCGAGCTGTATCCGCGGTCCTCGGAAGCGGATGCGGGAGCCTCGGCGCCCTTGAATAGCATCTTCCAGGCATCTTCGTACGTCGTGTCAAAGAGCCTGCTGAGGGTTTGATGCTGCGCCGGGTCGAACTCCCACAGATTAAAATCCCGTTGTTGGCACGGGAGGATCTGGCGGACGAGCATAACCTGGATTATATTAACAAGCCGGACTGGCTTGTTCGCCAGGGACTGGATGCATGTTTGCAATCCGGTCACCTCTTTTTCGTCACCCCATGACAGGCCCGTCTCTTTCCAGGACATAATCCGCGTGGAGGGTCCGGATCGGAACTCGGGGGCTGCTGTCCATTCCGGATAGCACGGCTCGGTGATATAAAACCACCCGACTTGCCATCCCATTAGGGTCTCCACGAAAGAACCCTCGAACCATAGGACGTTGGCCATCTTGCCCGCCATGGCGCCTCCGCACTCCTCCTGGCTGCCGCACACCACCTTGGGCTTGACGTTGAAGGTCTTGAGCAAGAGGCCGAAATGGGGCGGACGCGGAGGAAGGCCTCGCACATGACGATAAACGCCGAGATGTTGAGGATGAAGTTCGGAGCCAGATCGTGGAAATCCAGGCCGTAGTAGAACATGAGCCCCCGGACAAATGGGTGGAGTGGAAACCCAGTCCGCGGAGGAAGTGGGGGAGAAACACTACCCTCTCATGGGGCCTTGGGGTGGGGATAAGCTGCCCCTCTTCGGGAAGCCGGTGCGCGATGTCCTTGGACAGGTATCCGGCCTTCCTTAGCTTCTTTACTGTACCCTCCGTGACGGAGGAGACCATCCACTTGCCTCCCGCTCCGGACATTGCTAGAGAAGGTTGAGGTGGGAAGTGCGGGCTGGGGCGCTGGAGCTCGGGTGCGCAGGAGATGGATAGGCAAAGGAGGAAGAAGGCGTAGGTAAAAAGGTGGATCCTTGTCCCCTTATATGGGCGGATGCGGTTGTGCGTCCCCACCTGCCTAGTAAAACTCGCTTGCCTCCCAAGCGCCGTGATAAGTGGCGCGGTTGGGCTACCCACGACCGTATTGATGAGAATCCCGTAAAAGGGGGTACATGATCTCTGCTTTGACAAGACGTGCCAAGGAAACCGCCTCGCAAAACATGCTGAGGTGGAAAAGTAAAAACGATTCGAGTGAAGGACTTGGCTGTAGTGTGATGACGCACTTTGGAATACGTCAGCAGATTTGATTTGTGTTAATATTATTCTCTCTATGGCAATATGTGGAAACTTATTTTGCAGAGCCGGACACTACTCTTGGTGTTTACAATCTTCTATGAAGGACTTGGAGGAGGAACCCGCTTTGCAATGCCGAAGACAATTTGCGTGCCGGACTCGTCGTCATTGAAGCCTGGTTCAGGGGCTACTGAGGGAGTCCTGGATTAGGGGGTGTTCGGCTAGCCGGACTATACCTTCAGCCGGACTCCTGGACTATGAAGATACAAGATTGAAGACGTCGTCCCGTGTCCGGATGGGACTTTCCTTGGCGTGGAAAGCAAGCTTGGCAATGCGGATATTCAAGATCTCCTACCATTGTAACCGACTCTATGTAACCCTAACCCTATCCGGTGTCTATATAAACCGGAGGGTTGTAGTCCCTAGGACAGAATCAACTCCATACACAACAATCATACCATAGGCTAGCTTCTAGGGTTTAGCCTCCTTGATCTCGTGGTAGATCTACTCTTGTACTACCCATATCATCAATATTAATAAAGCAGGAGTAGGGTATTACCTCCATCGAGAGGGCCCGAACCTGGGTAAAAACATCGTGTCCCTTGTCTCCTGTTACCATCCGGCCTTGACGCACAGTTCGGGACCCCCTACCCGAGATCCGCCGGTTTTGACACCGACAGTCCTGTTCATCCAGCCCCAACCGGCTCGATCGATCGGGGTCTTGTTCATCCAGAGGCAACACCACGGGGTCCAGTTCATCCACCCCCACCGGGAACTGTTCATCCACCCCCCCCCCCCCCCCCCCCTACAACGCTCACTGTTCATCCAGAGGCAGCATCGATCGGCTTCAGTTAGCAGCAGTAGCGAAGGAATCACTCGATCGGGTTCAGTTAACAGCCATCGATCGATCACTCGGGTTCATTAACGCGTAGCCTGCAGTGCAATCGCTCGGGTTCAGTTAGAGCCCAACGCCTCGCTCGGGTTCAGTTAGAGGCAACGCCTCGCACACACGCGCGTACGTGTACGAGAGAAACGCGCATCGCTCGGCCCCCGACCTCCCACCGTAACCGGGAACTCCCCGAAATTTTCCTCGCCCTCGCTTCTACCACGGTTTTTCCGTCATGGACGGCCCAAAGAATGTCATGCAGCTGCGTCTCCGGCCTGCCCAGGACGAAAAGCCCATTATCTGTCATGATTTTTTGTCATAGAAGTAGGAGCCCACCACATCTATGATGATACCGGGTTTTGTCACAATTATTGTCATAGAAGTGTCATATGTATGATAGAAATTTTTTTCGTTTGGCCCAAAATGTCACGGATGTGTCTTTTTTTGTAGTGCCTCCTCAGCCCGGTAAAACTCCGCGGCATCCATCACACTACGGGGAAGATCTGCAAACGCTCCTGGAGAGCTCCGAACTCGGGTAAGAAAAAGGAAAGTCTCCTTCGCATGCTTGCTTTGCATATTGAATGCCTTACCCGCTGCTATCTTCTTCGCTGCATCAATCTCCTGGAGGGCCTTGTGGGCTTCGGCCTTGGCGCTCCGGACGCTTTCGAGCGCCTGCACAAGCTCAGACTCTCGCATCTTGGAGTCAAGCTCCAAGGACTCGTGCTTTTTGCCGAGAGCCTTGAGCTCTTGCTGCACCTCGCCCACTCGGGCTTCTTGTTTCCCCCATTCAATGCGTTCTTTGGCCGCTTTGTCTTCGGCCGCGGACAACGCCTTCCTTAGGGTCTTCACCTCGGTCGTGGCCCCTGATAAATTCATGATATCCTATTACTTTACACCGAACTTCTTTTTAACTATATAAATTGGGGTATATCTTACCTTTGCTCTCTTCGAGCTGCCCCTTGGTAAGGCCGAGCTCGTCCTCGGACCACTTCAGGGCCTGCTTCAGCGCAGAGACCTCCGTAGTACGTGCGGAAACGGCCAGCAGGGAAGCCTGCACATACACATTGACATACTCTAATTAGTCTCCTGAGTTATCATTTGATACTCTATTCGGCTTTTCTTCGCGAATGCCGAACAGAGCATCAAGGGCTACTATCTATGCGGTAATATTTTTATATTTTGAATGCTTACCTCAAAGCCTGTTAGGAGGCTGGTGCAAGCTTCGGTCAGTCCGTTTTTGGCGGACTGAACCTTCTTGACCACCGCACTCATGATAGTGCGGTGTTCTTCATCGATGGAAGCACTGTGAAGCGCTTCCAGCAAGTTGTCCGGTGCCTCTGGTTGGACAGAGGACACTGGCACAGATGGTTGGCCCCCCTTAATGGGGGACCGCCTGCCGGAGTCCGGAACCATCGAAGGTTCCGACGCGGTGTCCGGCTGGGGCCCAAACTTGAAGCCCGTAGGAGCCTCGCTCCCCTGGTACTCAGTGTCCGGGAGGTCACCGTGAGGCGCCCCCAGGATCACTTCCCCTTGGGTCGGTGCCTTTTGAGACACCACCTCGGCGTTGTCTGTAGGGTGAGGGGTGGAAGCCGTCGGAGGAGAACCACTGTTCATATCCGACGAGCCCAAAGAGCCTCGACGAGGGTACGTCGAGATGAGCTCGGGCCGGACTGCATAATCATGTTCGGCATGAGCAAAGGCAGTAGAATAAAACATACCATGAAGTACTATGGTGTCAGGACACTTACGACTTCGCCAGGGGCTTATCCCTAGGTAGCCACTCGTCGCCGCTGTCGGCGGCCGTCGTGGTACAGTCCGGAGGGAGGGTCTTCCCCTTCTTGGACCCTTCAGCCGCCCCGGATGGGTCGGCCTTCCTTTTCTTGTCTCCCCCGGCTGGGGGGGAGTTTTCTCCTCCTCCTCGTTTTCGTGGGAGGAGTGCGCGTCGGACTCATCGGACGATGAGTCCGACAGAACCACCTTGCGTCGGAGACCCTTTCGGGTCCCCGCGGCCTTCTTCTTGGCCGTCTTTTCCGGCACCTCATAAGGTGCCGGAGTCAGCATCTTCGTTAGAAGAGCGTTTGCAGGATCTTAGGGTAGGGGGGCCGGGCAATGAAGCTGCACCACTGTCTTTATCCAGTCCTGTTAATGACATGAAAGCTTAGATCCAGCACATAACCAAACCAGGGTACATAAATGCCCTGAGAGATATAAAAGCCTACCGGATGGGCGCGGTGCTTTGCGCTGAGTTCGCGGTCCTTGGAGAGGGAGGGAGGCATCTCGGCGCCTTTGAACAGCACCCTCCAGATGTCCTCGTGCGTCGTGTCATAGAGCTCTCGCAGCATCTAGTGCTGGGCCGAGTCGAACTCCCACAAAAGAAATGCCCGTCTTTGGCACGGAAGGATCCGGCGGAAGAGCATAACCTGGACCACGTTGACGAGCTTAATTTTCTTGTTCGTCATGTTCTGGATGCAGGTCTGGAGTCCGGTCAGCTCTATCGAAGAACCCCAGGAGAGGCCCTTCTTTTTCCAGGAGGTGAGCCGCGTGGGGATTCCGGATCGAAATTTGGGGGCCGCCACCCAGTTGGAGTCGCGCGGATCGGTGATGTAGAACCACCCCGATTGCCAGCCCTTTATGGTATCCACGTAGGTACCCTCGAGCCAGGTGACATTAGGCATCTTGCCCACCATGGCACCTCCGCACTCTGCTTGCTGGCCACCCACCACCTTCGGTTTGACATTGAAGTTTTTTCAGCCATAGGCCGAAGTGGGGCCTGATGCGGAGGAAGGCCCCGCACACGACGATAAACGCCGAGATGTTGAGGATGAAGTTGGGGGCCAAATCATGAAAATCCAGCCCGTAGTAGAACATGAAACCGCGGACAAACGGGTGGAGAGGAAATCCCAGTCCACAAACGAAATGGGTAAGAAAAACTACCCTCTCATGGGGTTCGGGCATGGGGACGATCTGCCCCACATTCGGCAGCCGGTGCGCGATATTCGCAGCTAGGTATCCGACTTCCCGTAACTTTTTCATATTTTCCTCCGTGACGGAGGAAACCATCCACTTGCCTCCTACTCCAGACATGCTTGGAGTGGTTTGATAAGAAGAACGCGAGCTTGGGCGCTAGAGCTCGACTGTGCGGGAATGGGTAAGCGAGAAGGAAGAAGGCATGGGTTTAAAAAGTAAATCTTTGTCCCTTTATAAGGGCGGAGGAGGCGATGAGTCTCCCCACTTGCCTGGCAAAACCGCTTATTCCACAGGCGCCGCAATTGATGGCGCGGTTGGGTTACCCACGTCCGTATTGATGAGAATCCCGTGATAAGGGGAACACGATCTCTGCTTTGATAAGACGTATCAAGAAAACCGCCTCGCGATATGTGCGGAGCTGGTTGAGAAAAGCGGTTCGAATAATAACCGGGCCATGAAGTGATGTCATACTATCAAAACATGTCAACAGATTAGATTTGTGGAAGTATTATTCTCTCTACGATGGCATGTGGAACTTATTTTACAGGCTCCAACATTATCCTTGCATTCAAACTCTTCCATGGTGTATTTGGAGGAGGAACCCGCCTTGCAATGCCGAAGACAACACTGCGCCCCGGACTCATCGTCATTGAAGTCTAGTTCAGGGGCTATTGAGGGAGTCTTGGATTAGGGGGTCTCTGGACAGCCGGACTATATCCTGTGGCCAGACTGTTGGACTATGAAGATACAAGATTGAAGACTTCGTCCCGTGTCCGGATGGGACTCTACTTGGCATGGAAGGCAAGCTAGGCAATACGGATATGGATACACTAGTGCAGAACCGGGCAATAGCACTGGTTTGTAAGGCCCTTTAGTGCCGGTTCGGTAACCGACACTAAAGTGTGGGCACTAAAGCCCCCCCCCCCTTTAGTACCGGTTCAGCACAAATCAGTGCTAAAGGGCAACCACGTGGCACGAGCCAGCTCCGTGGGCGCGTAGGACATTAGTACCGGTGGGTAACACCAACCAGTACTAAATGTTTGGGTGTGTTTTGGTTTTATTTTTTATTTTTAGTTTAATTTTGTGTTTTCAATTCAATTTAGTGATTGTTTTACATTATAATGAGTTGTTAAATCATTATGTGAATGTACCGCGGATTAGTTTGACTGGATGCATGTGGATCCTAGCTAAGTCATCAAGTATATGTCATATCCATATTATATATACTTGAGCACCTAATTAAGTGATCGAGGTAATATGGATATGGCATATACTTCATCACTTAGCTAGAATCCATCCAGTTGAAACTAATCTGTGGTTTCTTTCATAAATGATATAATAACTCATCATCATATTAATATAAAAACTCTTGCATCATATATATCATCACCAACAACACTAGCTTAAAGAAGAAACATTCACTTGTACCAGAAGCAAAGATATCATCGAGTTCAACATGGTAATGATATTATAAGCGTTCATAACACCACAAAAGCAAAATCACTCTTTGAGATTAAGTTCAGGACGAAGAACACGGACATGAGAGGACAAGTACTAAGAGCATGAACTAGCTAATTAATCACTCCTGCTGCTCTCTCTCAGGTAAAATAGCATAGAACATGTATAGCTTTCCCGCTTCATCATATTGGAGCATGCAGATGAACCTGTCTCCTAATCGTGGGTTGCGCTTCTGACTGCTGCCCCCTAGTACTTCTCTGCGATCGTTCACAATTTTGCTCCAGTCTTTTACTATTAAGCATTCCTCGCTATTAGAAATCCTGAATGCACTAAAGTGCATTGTAGGATATCTTGGCCGTAAGCTAACAATATTCATGGTACCTTTAGTCTCGATCCAATCAGGCACAACATTCATAGGGAGTCCCTGTTGAAGAACATCGTATAGTAACATACTTAGCAATGAAGTTTAGCTTAAAAAAATAATGTATGCAAAAGATGCACTGAGGAGAAATAGTAGAAATCGTACCATCATTCCTAAATATATGTGACCGTAGTTCAGTACGAACACTATTGGTCGCACGTTTTGAGTACTAACATTTCTAAGTGCAGGAAATTTTTTTGTCTTGACAGCATCAAGATCCTCAAGCCATGAAACATAATGACTTGTCTCCTCGCAGTTTAGTTCAGCCCCGGGACAATGGACGGTCCTGTCTACCAAGCGCCGGACATGTTTGCTTGATTGAAAATAAGCTGTCAATATAAATTGAGATCTATTAATTCAACTCGTTCAAATAATCTCATATCGAAGACATAAATATGGTTGAGAAACTCACATAATGGTAGAATTGGAGGCGTCTGCACATCGACCCAGATGTCTCTATTACCTTCAATATCATCTTCCGGACGAATATCAAAGGTGATAACCATATCAGGCTCAAATGCATAAGCCTTGCGTAGTGCGTGCCAAGTTTTGCATTCAAAATAGGTGTATGTGTCTGCATTGTATAATTTGACGTTGAAGGTACAACCATGCTCGGTGTTCAAGTAAACTCTTTTTACCTCCATAGTTTCGTTAGGACTGAAACATATCTTATCCAAGACAAAAATCCTTCCATGGCAGGGGATACGGTAGTAGAATAGTGAAAAATTAAAATTAAAAGTTGAAGCAAATGAAGCATAAGTCATGCTTAATTACAAAAAAAGACTTGTCATTGTGACTTACTGTATCCACTTCGAAGTTCTCATCCAGCTTGATGCTGAAGCGTCTATCATCAACTAGAAAATTTCTGCCGCACAGGCCGCGCTGGTCTTCGCAGTATTCGCACATAATGAAATCGTGTTCGTCGTCAGACGACATTCCTATATGTTCATAGGTGAAACATTAAACACTTATTAGTTCTATTAATTCAACTAGTTCAACTAATTAATTCAACTAATTCAACTAAGCACTTACAAAAAATATACCTAAATAAAGTAGCTCAACTAATTCAACTAACTAATTCAACTAACTATTTCAACTAATTAATTCAACTAAACTAGTTCTATTAATTTTATTACTAAAAATAAGGTAGCTAGTTCTATATAATAAAATGTTAATTAGATAATCAAATCTCACATAACTAAATTACATATATATCTAACATATAATTTATATGTAATTCATCTAACATTTGACATTAATATCTAACATATGTTCATATATAGGTGAAACATATGTTCTTACTAAAATAAAGTAGGTAGTTCTATATAGTAATATTTTGATTAGATCATCAAATCTCATATACCTAAATTTTCTTACTAAAAATAACTAGTTCTATTAATTCAACTAATTCAACTAAAAATTTACTAAAAATAAACTAGTTCTATTAATTTTCTTACTAAAATATATAAAGTAGCTATATATAGTAATATTTTAATTAGATTATCAAATCTCATATACCTGAATTTTCTTACTAAAAATAAACTAGTACTAATTCAACTAGCTAGTTCAACTAAGCATTTACTAAAAATAAACTAGTTATATTAATTCAACTAGTTCAAATAATCTCATATACCTAAATTTTCTTACTAAAAATAAACTTGTTCTATTAATTTTCATACTAAAAATAAGCTAGTTATATTAATTCAACTAGTTCAAATCTCATATATATACCTAATTAATATCTAGCTAATACATATAAAATTGACATTAATATTTAACAGAAAATAAGTAAAAACAATGTTTGTGTGTGTGTGCGTGTGTCTGTATGTGTGTGTGTATGTGTGTGTGTACGAGCGGGGGGCGGCGGCGCGAGACGACGATGCGACGGGGACGGCACGACGACGAGCAGCAGGCCAGGGGCGACGGTGCGAACGAGACGACGACGTAGTACGGGGGGGCGGCGATGGGCGGCGGAGGCGGCGGCGGTGACGGCGACGATGGGTGGCGAGGGCGATGGCGGTGACGGCGACGACGGGCGGCGGGGCCTGCGAGGTCGGCGTGCGATGGGCGACGGCGCGGCGACGGCGGCGATGTCGCGCGAAGAAATTGGACAAGAAGTTGTGGTCGATGAAACTGAATTTTTCGTAAGTGTCATACATATAGGAGGGGCCTTTAGTACCGGTTGGAGCCACCAACCGGTACTAAAGGCCAATTTTCGCCAGGCCAAGGGGCGGAAAACGACCGCTTTAGTATCGGTTCGTGCCACGAACCGGTACTAAAGGCCCAATCATTAGTATCGGTTGGAGCCACCCACCGGTACTAATGGTTGTGCGCTGCCACCGGCGGTGCACAATGTTTAGTCCCACCTCGCCGAGCGAAGGGCAGCCGTACTGGTTTAAAAACCCAGCCGCGGCTGCTACTTCGAACTTCTCTATATAGCAGGCTTCTGGGCCTAACTAGGGCGCGCTGCCCTGTGAGTCTGCTGGCCCTTCTGGGCCTGCATTTGCACACCCTAGGTCTGGCAGGCCCACTGGACAGCGCCCCAATAAAATTTTTTGTATAGTTTTTTCTTTTCTGCATTATTTATTTTCTTCTATTTATTTTGGTGTAATTTTTTATATAGTTTTTTCTTTTCTGCATTATTTATTTTCTTCTATTTATTTTTGAGTAATTTTTTATATAGTTTTTTCTTTTCTGCTTTATTTATTTTCTTCTATTTATTTCTGAGTAGTTTTTTTGTGACCCTCTCTACTCTTTCGCACATGCTATGCGGGTGAAATGATAATACCATTGCAAGTTTCAATATTTTCAGAATTCATTTTGTAGTGATTTTCAATTTCACGGTCATTTAGCTCTCTAAACAATTAGGTAAATGTCTGAAAACAACAAATGATGTCACAACATGTTGGAAATTGATGATGTCGCTTTGAATGCTGCATACTGAACACAAAAGAAGTCCGGAGTTCAAATAAGTTTAAAAAACATTGAGGTGCCTGTGTAACAGATGAGTTCTCGTCCGAAACCCTGATACTCCGAAAGAGATTGTCCAGTTTGTACACGAAGTGCGTCCAGTTTTTGCCGTGACCCTCTCTACTCTTTCGCACATGCTATGCGGGTGAAATGATGATACCATGCCAAATTTCAACATTTTCACAGTTCATTTTGTAGTGATTTTCAATTTCACGGTCATTTAGCTCTCTAAACAATTAGGTAAATGACTGAAAAAACAACAAATGATGTCAGAACATGTTGGAAATTGATGATGTCGCTTTGAATGATTCATACTGAACACAAAAGAAGTGTGGAGTTCAAATAAGTTTAAAAAACATTGAAGTGCCCGTGTAACAGACGAGTTCTCGTCCGAAACCCTGATATTCCGAAAGAGATTGTCCAGTTTGTACACGAAGTGCGTCCAGTTTTTGCCGTGACCCTCTCTACTCTTTCGCACATGCCATGCGGGTGAAATGATGATACCATGCTAAGTTTCAACATTTTCACAGTTCATTTTGTAGTGATTTTCAATTTCACGGTCATTTAGCTCTCTAAACAATTAGGTAAATGACTGAAAAACAACAAATGATGTCAGAACATGTTGGAAATTGATGATGTCGCTTTGAATGATTCATACTGAACACAAAAGAAGTGTGGAGTTCAAATAAGTTTAAAAAACATTGAAGTGCCCGTGTAACAGACGAGTTCTCGTCCGAAACCCTGATATTCCGAAAGAGATTGTCCAGTTTGTACACGAAGTGCGTCCAGTTTTTGCCGTGACCCTCTCTACTCTTTCGCACATGCTATGCGGGTGAAATGATGATACCATGCTAAGTTTCAACATTTTCACAGTTCATTTTGTAGTGATTTTCAATTTCATGGTCATTTAGCTCTCTAAACAATTAGGTAAATGACTGAAAAACAACAAATGATGTGAGACATGTTGGAAATTGATGACGTCGCTTTGAATGCTGCATATTGAAGACAAAAGAAGTCCGGAGTTCAAATAAGTTTAAAAAACATTGAAGTGCCCGTCTAACAGACGAGTTCTCGTCCGAAACCCTGATACTCCGAAAGAGATTTTCCAGTTTGTACACGAAGTGCGTCCAGTTTTTGCCGTGACCCTCTCTACTCTTTCGCACATGCTATGCGGGTGAAATGATGATACCATGCTAAATTTCAACATTTTCACAGTTCATTTTGTAGTGATTTTCAATTTCACGGTCATTTAGCTCTTTAAACAATTCGGTAAATGACTGAAAACAACAAATGATGTCAGAACATGTTGGAAATTGATTGTGTCGCTTTGAATGCTGCATACTGAACACAAGAAGTCCGGAGTTCAAATAAGTTTTTAAAATTAAAAAAAGGTGCAATGCTGATTAATTTGCTTCAAGCCTTTCGGAATAGTGTAGACTGCATTGCACATAGCTCAGTGCAATCTATGCTATTCCGAAAGGCTTGAAGCTAATCAACGTGCAGGTGAGCATTGCGCCTCTTCGTCATTGTCTCTGCACTCACGGCTTATAAACCGCTCATACTGCCTCTCTCTTGGCGAGGTGGGACTAAAAATCAGCTTACTAAGAAACTCTAGTACCGGTTCATGCCATGAACCGATACTAAAGGTCTTCGTGGGGGCCCCAGCCTGACCACAGCCTGACACAGCCTCATTAGTACCGGTTCGTGGCATGAACCGGTACTAAAGGTTGCCCACGAACCGGTACTAATGATGCCCGCCCGCCTAGCCGTTGGAACCGGCACTAATGGTCACATTAGTGCCGACTCAAATTCAAACCGGCACTAATGTTCTTCACATTTGACCCTTTTTCTACTAGTGATATCTCCTCCTTTGTAACCGACCTTGTGTAACCCTAGCCCCCTCCGGTGTCTATATAAACCGGAGGGTTTTAGTCCGTAGGACAACATACAATCATACCATAGGCTAGCTTCTAGGGTTTAGCCTCTCTGATCTCGTGGTAGATCTACTCTTGTAATACTCATATCATCAAGAACAATAAAGCAGGACGTAGGGTTTTACCTCCATCAGGAGGGCCCGAACCTGGGTAAACATCGTGTCCCCCGCCTCCTATTACCATCCGCCTTAGACGCACAGTTCGGGACCCCCTACCCGAGATCCACCGGTTTTGACACCGACACCCATGTAGGCCCATTAAGCCCCTCCCCCCCCCCGGGGGGGAGGGGGGTTCCGGTAACCCCCATACTCCAGTATATGTCCGAAACCTTCCGGAACCTTTCCAATGTCCGAACATAGTCGTCCAATATATCGATCTTTACGTCTCGACCATTTTGAGACTCCTCGTCATGTCCGTGATCATATCCGAGACTCCGAACTACCTTCGGTACATCAAAACACAAAAACTCATAATACCGATCGTCATGGAACTTTAAGCGTGCGGACCCTACGGGTTCGAGAACTATGTAGACATGACCGAGATGCGTCTCCGGTCAATAACCAATAGTGGAACCTGTATGTTCATATTGGCTCCCACATATTCTACGAAGATTGTCGGTGTCAAAACCGGCGGATCTCGAGTAGGGGGTCCCGAACTGTGCGTCTAAGGCGGATGGTAACAAGAGGCAGGGGACATGATGTTTTACCCAGGTTCAGGCCCTCTTGATGGAGGTAATACCGTACGTCCTGCTTGCTTGTTCTTGACTACCACGAGATCAGAGAGACTAAACCCTAGAAGCTAGCCTATGGTATGATTGTATGTTGTCGTACGGACTAAAACCCTCCGGTTTATATAGACACCGGAGGGGGCTAGGGTTACACAAGGTCGGTTACAAAGGAGGAGATGTACATATCCGTATTGCCTAGCTTGCCTTCTACACCACGTAAAGTCCCATCTGGACACGAGATGAAGTCTTCCATCTTGTATCTTCATAGTCCAACAGTCCGGCCAAAGGATATAGTCCGGCTGTCCGGAGACCCCCTATCCAGGACTCCCTCAGTAGCCCCCGAACCAGGTTTCAATGACGTCAAGTCCGACACGCAGTATTGTCTTCGGCATTGCAAGGCGGGTTCTTCTCCAAATTTTGAATGTTTGTCAAGCAGTGTCCAGCACCATGAATGTTGGACTTCTTGGCTTCTGTGCCAAGTAAGGGCTATCTTCCACGTGTCGAATGAATACGAGGAGCCAAGACGTTTTTACATTTGCCCCCCTAGCCAGATAAATAAATTGTCTATTAAAGGGATGGGGATTCTTAGATCCAATCCATACCATCCTCCCACAGTGAGAATCCATCGGAGCGCGCTTCGAAAAAATCCACTGCAACATGGCCGACCCCCGCAGCTCCTCCTCTCGCCCCCGTAGCCCTAAGCCCGGTGATTGGGAGAGGTGTTTTGTCTCGCACAATTGATTAGTCGAACTACGGACTCAGGGATTTCTCCCTCCAGCGTATATGGTTCCCGTCCGAGCCGGGCTCGCCACCTACAATGGCGGGGAGCAAGCGGAGAGCTTCCCCAGCCCCTCTACGGGGGAGCGGGTGTGCCTTGTTCCTTACTTATGAAGGGGACTCGGATTTCCAATTCATCCGTTCCTCCGCGGGCTCCTGGAGTTTTACGGCCTCCAACTGCATAATTTCACCCCTGCTTCCATATTACACATCGCCGGCTATGTTGCCCTTTGCGAGTTATTCCTGGGTTGCGAGGCTCATTTCGAGCTGTGGAAAAGGTTATTTTGCCTCGTCCCCCGCACACAGAAGGGGTCAGTTTATCAAGTGGGCGGAGTCGAAATATGGCGCATCGCCGAAACCGGATACCTATCCGGTACTCCGAAGAAGACGTCCGAAGACTGGCCTTCGGAATGGTTTTATATGGAGGACGTCCCCCTTCCGGACCCTGTTCGGCGGGGTCTTCCTGAGTTCAACAATGCTCCTCTGAAGAAACGCCGAAGCTGGCGCCCACGGAGCCCCCAGGAGGAAGACAACGGAGAAGTCCTTTACCTGATGAACCGGATTAAGGCGCTGGCTCAATCAGGATTGACAGTAATCGAGGTTATGTCAATATGCATAATGCGGGGAGTGTAGCCACTTCAATATCGAGGGCATCCCCTGTGGTGTATTAATGGGGAAGATGATGCCACCCGTTGCGGGCGTACGGGACCGGACACCCCTACTGCTTTAGCCAAAATTCTGTCTGATTTGTTCAAGGGAGAGGAAGAGGAGTTCATCCGCATCAAGCCACGGGATGGATTCTCCATGTACAACCCTCCTAGCTGGGTGAGTTATATCTCCTTACTCCCATTCCTCCCTCATTCTTTGTCGTAGGTACTCACCTTGCCATTTTACGACAGGAACTGCGAAAAGCCGTAAAGGAGGTCAACAGCCCATCTCCACAACCAGAGGACCCTACCGGGCCCTCGGTCCCAGACTCGAAAAAGATCCAGACATATTCGTGGAGCTGATAGACGGGAAGTTCTATCAATTGAGTTGTGATGACGCCATAGTGGCCATTACGGCCGACTATCCCGGACTGCTCCCTGCGTCGCACGTAAGAAAAACCAAAATCCCAACTCCAAAAAGTAGGATCCCCTTTTAAGCACTTCACCTACCATATACATATGGTGTTTTACAGGGAAGGCCTTCGGGACGCCGTGTCGAACCCGCAGCACCTCACCAACAAGAGGCACCGTGGCCGGGTAGGCCAAAAAGGAAGGCGGTCAGGACGGAGATGCCAGCGCAGAGGTATGACAAAAAACCCCGCTCCGTGGTTGTCGTCTTTCTCAAAATGTAATGACGTCCATGTTTCTTTAATAGAAAAAAATGCTCGCCGGAATATGTCCGGAGAGGCTGCCGATCATGCTTCCACCTGTCGGGCTCCAGGGCCGGACATAGAGGCGGAAGCTGACATGGAGCGGACGCCGGATACTCCTCCTACAGAGGATGCGGATAGACTGTCTGCTACAAATTCAGAAGTGGAGAGCGCCATGAATCATAGGCGTCGCCGGGCCGTACTCCATGACGCTTGCTTCTCACCAGAGGCATTTGATGCCTTCAATTCTGGAGACGCGTACCTCCGTGCTGCTCAAAATGGTCTAGCCAAAGCCACGGACTAGTATGTAAGGGATGTACGGGTAAGAAAATCTGACAATTATATGTATCAGTAGCCCCTAAGACTTGAAACAGTTGGCACAACTGATTTAAGGATCATTTATTGTGCAGGTTCTTACAGAGAAGAATACTCGACTGTCACAGGAGCTAGAGGAATGCAAGACCCAACTTCGGGCCGCCGTTGCCGTATTGAAGGAACCTGAAAAGTCCCTAACTGGTAACATTTGTTTCAAAGAATGATAGGTACCATATAGTGTGCGGCATGGCTGCAAATTTAACAATAGATATTGCAGATGACTCCGGAGAGAATCCGGAGGACCAGCGTGTCGTACGACAGCTAAAGGCTGGCGAACGCGTGCTGACTAAGGTCGGGCGGGATAAAAACAATCTCCAAGACGCCAATACCAAGCTGAGTGTGCAACTGAAAGATGTTCGAGCTTAGCTTGCGGACTCCGAGAAGGAGAATAAGCGGCTTCGATGCGGCATTTTCAGTAAGTGCTTGAACGAACCCTTAAAAGGGTGCGGCGGAGAAGCCGTCTAACAAAGTTATGTCTGTAGGTATGCTGACGGGTCGTCCCGTGGAGGACATGCCCGGGTCTGCCGGTGATCTTCTACCCGAACTCTCACAACTCCACGAACAAGTTCGGCAGGTGATGCAAGGAATTGCCCAGGCCTTGTGGCCATCCGTCTCCCTACTAGCAGGCATTGGAGAGCTTCCGGAGAAGCTCAAGGGAGCACAACGGCGCTTCCGATTATGGAAGATATTGGCCTGCCGTCAAGGTGCCAGGGAAGCCTGGGCCATGGTGAAGACGCGGTATACCAAGGCTGACCCAAACCACATGGCCGAGGTCGGACCTATGGGGCCCGATGGGAAAGGGATCCCCGTTAGCTTAGTGTATGGGCGAGTAGAATTAGCCGCAAAGTATTCCCAATAGGATTGTAGGCTAGACAGCCTGTTGGATGGTACAGAAGAGGAATTTAGTCAGTCGACATGACTATGTAATTAAAGTGACATGTATAATGCCTTCTAGCCGGATTGTAAATTATTTGTCATGGCGGACCTTTTCGCTTCAACCTCGGCACCCGATAGTCCAGAGTGTATCCAAATACCCGCTCGGTTATATAAGAAACGGGGTATGCGTGAAAACCAGGCGTAGGGGTCATTAGTGCTTGAACAGACAAGTACCCAACTAGTTATGTTATATTACATGGGTAGTAAGAAACATCTTCCAGGGAGAATAGTTCCATTAAGGGTTCCTTTCCCTGGGTACGCATGCCCTAAAGTGCATGTCCGGACTGCGAGAGGAGACGCAGGCAAAAACATCTGGGGGCTCATATGAAAAATAAATAAAAGTCATCTTTTGTTCACCGACCGAATATACCCTTAAGAACGCTAGCTTTCGGCTTCACCCAGTCTGAGGTACACATCCGGCTAACCCGGAAGTAACAATCGCAGAGGTGCTCCCCTTATGCCCTAGCTGAATTAATGGGAACGTAGGGCATAAATACAAGAGCCAGGCAACCCAGCTTGGCCAAAACTTAAGTCATATCGACGCATATAATGGCGAAGAAAAGGTACATGCGGAAGAATAACACATGTGCGGGGCATGAAGCCCAGATAAATAATTAAGCTTCTGTGTAAGAAGCCCCCAGGTATAATGAGCGCGGTTAGTGCATCAATAGTTGGCCCTTGAAGGCCTTGAGAAAGAATAAAAGAAAGAAAGAGAAAAAACATATAATGTATATGCGAAAAATGGGCAGAGGAAGGAGACGAACATAGAGTCCGGCACTAGGGGTAGAATCTTCGAAGCCTGGCTGCGTTCCATGGGTTCGGCTCAAGTCGATTAATCGATGCATCCCACAGACGGTACGCCCCACGGGTCAGAACTTGATCAATAATGAAGGGACCTTCCCATTTGGGCTTGAGCTTGGTCTTTTTCTTCTCCGGCAGGCGTAGAACTAGCTCGCCAACGTTATAAGTTTTGGCCCGTACTTCTGTGCTTTGGTACCTTCGAGCCTATTGCTGATAGAATGCGGAACGGGCTTTTGCCATGTCGCGCTCCTCCTCCAGGGTGTCCAGACTGTCCTGCCGATCGAGCTCGGCTTCTCTTTCTTCGTACATGCGCACTCGAGGTGAGTCATGAATTATGTCGCAGGGCAGAAATGCCTCTGCCCCGTACACCATAAAGAAGGGTGTGTATCCGGTAGTACGATTCGGCGTGGTCCGCAGCCCCCAGAGTACGGAGTCGAGCTCCTCTACCCAGTGCGTGTTAGACTCCTTTAAGGACCGCACTAATCTGGGTTTGATGCCGCTCATGATAAGACCATTTGCTAGCTCAACTTGGCCGTTGATTTGTGGGTGATAAACAGAAGCATAATCGAGCTTGATGCCCATGTTGCTGCACCAGAGTTTTACCTCGCCGGCCGTAAAGTTCATGCCGTTGTCAATGATGATGCTGTGGGGGACGCCATAGCGGTGTACAACCTCAGATATGAAGTCTATCACCGGTCCAGATTCGGCCGTTTTAACAGGTTTGGCTTCTATCCATTTGGTGAATTTATCCAGCATGATCAGTAAGTATTTTTTCTTATGGGTTCCCCCTTTAAGGGGTCCAACCATGTCAAGCCCCCAGACCGCGAAGGGCTAGGTAATGGGGATTGTTTGGAGGGCGGTGGGTGCCATGTGGCTTTGGTTTGCAAAAAGCTGGCAACCGATACATCATTGGACCAAGTCCTGTGCATTTACCCGGCCTGTCGGCCAATAAAAACCTGTACGGAAGGCCTTGCTTACAAGTGCCCGGGCTGCGGCGTGGTGGCCGCCGAGTCCGGCGTGAATTTCTGCCAAAAGATTCCGCCCTTCCTCTTCGGAGATGCACCTTTGAAGGACTCCGGTAGTACTTTTTTATACAACTCTCCCTCGTGGACTCTATAGGCTGTAGATCGCCGCACTATGCAGCGTGCCTCATTTTGGTCCTCGGGAAGTTCCTGCCTAGTTAGGGCCTGTTCTGATGTCCCCTAGCTTCCCAAAACTTCACAAATTCAGCTTCTTAGAGTAGCTTCTCACTCCAAGAAGCGATGGAAAATCCGTTCAGCTCCATTTGCAGCTTCTCGCGTCACTACAGCCCAGCTAGGAGGGTTGTGGCATGTTTGGGCTAGTTGGGCCCACTGGAGGCAGCCCAAAATCGGCCTTGTAGAGGAGTAGCGAGGGATCACAGTCGAGGGAACGTGGAACGATCAGTTTATCAAGCGTACCGGTTCGGCTCGTATGACTTGGCGGTGGCAGTTCGCTTGTAATATCGGCCATCTCCAGCTTCACAAATCGGTGGAGCTGGGCCGAGGCTGCTTCACGATTTTACACTACGATCGATCCCTGCTTCCTGAAGCTAGCTTCTAGCTGCTTTTTCATTCGGCTCGTATCTGCTTCAGGATTTTGTGAAGCGTGGAGCAGGAGGAGATCAGAACAGGCCCTTAGGTAGGCCAGGAATGGTTCTGTCCACGGGGCGATGATGGCCATTATTACGTGGGCTGAAGGTGTTATTTCGGTGGCAGAGCCTCCGATTATGTCAGAGTGTTCAGTATCAGGCATTTTGGCCGGGTCCAGACTATTGTTACTGGTGTCCCCTTCCCATACCACGGATGGCTTAAACAACCTCTCCAAAAAGATGTTGGGGGGGTCGACCGCATCGCGTTTTGCGCCGATGCGGGCGAGCATATCCGCCGCCTAATTGTTTTCCCGAGCCACATGGTGAAATTCGAGCCCCTCGAACCGAGCTGACATCTTTAGGACGACGTTGCGATAGGCCGCCATCTTTGGATCCTTGGCATTGAAGTCTCCATTTATTTGGGGATATTGCAACATTCGAATCCCCACGCACCTCCAGGCGTTGAATGCCCATGGAGACTGCCATCCGAAGACCATGTAATAGGGCTTCGTATTCGGCTGCGTTGTTGGAGTCTGTATACAGTATCTGTAGTACGTATTGAACTGTATCTCCGGTTGGGGACGTCAGGGCGACGCCAGCCCCCAGACCAGCCAGCATTTTGTAGCCGTCGAAGTGCATGATCCAATTGGAGTATGCGCCGTACTCTTTAATGAGTTCGGCTTCCGTCCATTCGGCGACAAAGTCGGCCAATACTTGCGACTTAATGGCTCGCCGGGGTTTGTATGTTATGTCGAACGGGAGGGGCTCAATGGCCCATTTGGCAATCCGGCCCGTGGCGTTGCGGTTGTTTATAATATCATTAAGTGGCACTTCCGAGGCTACTGTAATTGAACACTCTTGAAAGTAGTGTCGCAGCTTTTGGGATGCCATGAATACTGCATAGGCTATCTTTTGATAATGTGGGTACCGTGATTTGCATGGAGTAAGGACAGTGGATACATAATATACCAGCTTTTAAAGGGGGAATTTATGTCCGTCCGTTTCTCGTTCGACGACGGGCACTGCGCTTACAACCTGATGAGTTGCCGCAATGTACAACAACATTGGTTCGCCTATGTTTGGCGTGGCCAGGATTGGGTTGGTTGCCAGTATGGCTTTTATTTCTTCCAATCCGGCTGTGACAGCGTCCGTCCACTCGAAGTGTTCGGTGCGCCGAAGGAGGCGATAAAGGGGTAATGCCTTTTCTCCTAAGCGGGAGATAAAGCGGCTTAGAGCCGCCGCACATCCGGTTAATTTCTGGATTTATTTGAGGTCCGTTGGTATAGCCAACTGTGACAGAGCTCGGATTTTGGCCGGATTTGCTTCAATTCCTCTACTGGAGACAATGAAACCCAGGAGCTTTCCGGCTGGTACACCGAAACGCATTTTTCCGGATTGATCTTGATGTCTTATGTTTGGAGGTTGTCGAATGTGAGCCTCAAGTCATGTATTAGAGAGTTGACGTGTTTGGTTTTGACGACCACATCATCTACGTATGCCTCTACTGTTTTGCCAATCTGTTTATCTAGACATGTCTGAATCATGCGTTGGTATGTTGCGCTGGCGTTTTTGAGCCCACAAGGCATTGTGACAGAAGGGGCCGTATGGTGTGATAAATGCCATTGCGGCTTGGTCGTACTCCGCCATATTGATTTGGTGGTAGCCGGAGTATGCGTCGAGGAAACACAATGAATCGTGTCCTGCGGTAGCATCGATAATTTGATCGATGCGGGGGAGGGGGAAGGGATCCTTTGGGCAAGCCGCATAGGCGCCAGGATTTGTCCTTCTTTGGTACCATCATCAGGTTTGCTAGCCAGTCCGGGTGTTTTGTTTCTCTAATGAATCCGGCCTCCAATAACTTGGCTAGTTCCTCTCCCATAGCTTGTCTCTTAGGTTCAGAGAAACGCCGAAGAGTCTGCTTGACCGGCTTGAATCCCTTTAGAATATTAAGGCTGTGTTCGGCCAGCCTGCGTGGGATTCCTGGCATGTCTGAGGGGTGCCAGGCGAATATGTCCCAATTCTCGCGCAGGAACTCTCGTAGTGCGGCGTCCACAGCTAGCGGGGTTTAACTGTGCCCCGATGGAGGCTGTTTTTGTAGGGTCCATTGGGTGGACTTGAAATTTGACTATTTCATCCGCTGGTTTAAAAGAGGTGGACTTGGATCTCAAGTATCACGTCGTCCCTGTCCACTATGGAGCGCAGCGCAGTTAATTCCTTGGCCGCAAGGGCTTCGGATAACGCCTCGAGGGCCAATGCGACTGTTTTGTTTTCGGCGCGGAGTGCTGTGTCCAGATCACTAGCGGGAGTGATGATTCCGTTGGGCCCGGGCATTTTGAGCTTCATGTACCCGTAATGGGGTATAGCTTGGAAGATCGTGAACGCCTCCCGCCCTAAAAGGGCGTGGTATCCGCTACTGAACGGGGCCACTTGGAATGTAATTTCTTCAGACCTATAGTTCTCTAGCGTGCCGTATACCACATCTAGTGTGATTTTCCTAGCACAATGTGCTTCCCGACTGGGGATGATTCCTGTGAAGGTTGTGCTGTTTTGTTCAATGCGGTTCCAGTCTATTTCCATTTGTTGAAGAGTTTCCTCATAGATGAGGTTCAATCCACTGCCGCTGTCCATGAGTACTTTGGTGGGTCGAAAGCCGTCCACAATTAGACTGAGGACCAGTGCAGCTGGTGCTCGGGTTGTTCGGAATTTAGGTTCGTCACTGGCATTGAAGGTAATAGCCGTGTCACTCCATGGATTTATTGTTGCCACGTGGCAGATTTCGGCAAGGCTGCGGAGTGTTCGCTTGCGCCTATTATTTGATGAGAAGGTTTCAAAGACTGTTAATACCGTATTGTTATCCCCGGGATGGTGCTCTGTGGCATCTGGGATGAGAAGATCCTCACCACTTTTGGCCACCTGCCGGAGTACCCAACATGCTCTAAGGCTGTGTGTTGGTATGGTATCTGCTGTACTATGAATTTTGCAGGGTCCGTTGAGCCATCTCTCCAATACGGTTCCATGCCCTGTAGAGGGTTTTCGTTTCTTTGTAATTAACTCAGGTGTCTTATGATAGTGCACCCTTTTACTTCGGACTGGGTGTATATTTGGAGCCGGATTATCCCAAAATTTCGTTTCGGTTTTCCAGGCGCTTTCCATCGCACAGTACTTTCATACTATGGACGCCAAGTCAGCGAAGCGTGATATGTCACGGCGACTTAAGGCGTTAAGGATTCCCTTGTCCGTGCAATTATTGCAGAAAAATGAGACTGTGTCTTCCTCGCGACAGTCCTTAACCTTATTCATCACAAGGAGGAATCTGGCCCAATAATGATGTACTATTTCATGGGGCTCTTGCTTGATGTGCGAAAGATCTTTTAAGTCTGGGTGGGTGGGTGGATTTGAGTCCGAACCCTTACCCGATCTGAGACCCAGGGGCCGAGGAGTTTCCAATATTGGAAGTTCGGATTCCGGGATGTTGCCCGATAAGTCTGGCCCGCTGCCTGACTCTAGGTTTAGGGCTTGGGTGATGTCCTCCCATAAATGGGTATCCGGCTCGGAGAGCTCAGGAATCCGGACATAGTTAGTCTTCAAGATAGAGGAAGAGTCACCGCATTGTTCCTCCACCACCGCAATATGATGGGTGACTGGTGGATAGTTAATCTCCCTTTGATCGGGTTTAAGCCCAATCCGATCATAGTCCGTAGCGACTCCCAAGGCGGCGATGCGATCCAAGAGCTCGTTTAGGGATGAGAGCTCCATTGGATCCATCTTCTCGGCAAATTCCGAGCCGACGTGGAGGCTGTTTTCGATGACCCGAGAAGTAATCGTCGGTGCAGCAGCCGAACGGGTGGTCATGATGAAACTGCCTAGCCAGAGAGTTTGACCGACAGCCAGGGCTCCCCCGACAGTAATGATGTTTTTAACAACGAGACGAGGCATCCTTCCTTACGGTGACGGCATAGTGGAACTCTCAATGAAAGCACCAAAGTCGGTGTCAAAACCGGAGGATCTCGGGTAGGGGGTCCCGAACTGTGCGTCTAAGGCGGATGGTAATAGGAGGCAGGGGACACGATGTTTTACCCAGGTTCGGGCCCTCTTGATGGAGGTAATACCCTACGTCCTGCTTGATTGTTCTTGATGATATGAGTAGTACAAGAGTTGATCTACCACGAGATCAGAGAGGCAAAACCCTAGAAGCTAGCCTATGGTATGATTGTATGTTGTCCTATGGACTAAAGGGGGTCGAGGAAATACTAAGGAAAAATTTTTAGGTGATGCTCAACTCAAAATCCTACACCTACCAATCCCTTCGAGTGAAGCCATTGGAAATCTCATACAGTCCAGTCATATTCTTCAGTGACAGAGACGAAGTTCTTCTAGTCTCTAAGGAATTTGTTCTGACTGGGGAGTTAGGAATTCGTCAGTGCGGATTTCCTACACAGTGAGGAACATGATAGACCTGAGGATTTTGCTACTCAAAATTCCGACCGTTGCTGTGCTATGCGCCAGCTGTCCCAAAATATCTATCCACCTAACGGTCACATCATTGAAGGGCATTTATGTCTTATCATGTCGGGCTGCTCCCTAGGCTATAAATAGCTGCCCCCTACAACCACTAGCTGGTTGGCTGCTCCGAGAGAAACTGACACTTGTCATTTGAGAGCAACCCATCCTCCAAGGACTTTGAGCGAAAATCATCAAGTGAGGAAAAACCAAAAACCCAAAACCCAAACACCTACAAACCCCAAGTGATTGAGCATCACTGAAGAGATTGATCTTGCGTGGATCCGATGCTTGTTACCTTTGAAGACTGTGCTTCTTCCAGACGGTTAGGCGTCATGGTCTAGAGCATCCAAGAGGAATTGTGGATCGCCGAGTGACCAAGTTTGTGAAGGTTTGGAAGTCACCTGAAGACTTACCACGAGTGATTGGACGAGGTCTGTGTGACCTTAGTTCAAGGAGAATACGGTGAGGACTGGGTGTCCTGAGCTGCGTGTTCAGGACTGGGTGTCCGGGACTGTGTGTCCTCGAGTTTAAATACTCTGACGCTCCAACCAGACGTACAACTGAGACAACAGTTGGAACTGGTCTACCAAATCATTGTCTTCACCAAGCTTACTGGTTCTATTTCCTCAACTCTTTCATTTCCTCATAACTGTGTTGTGTGCTCGTTCATATCTGTGTTTGAAGACTTTGACTGAAGACTTTCTCAATTTCCTCAGTTCAATTTCTTCAGTCTGTTTGTCTTCATCCTGTGTTATCCTATGTTTACGATTCTGTACTCTGTGCCTGTCTTCATTTCATCATGATGACTATGCTTGTATTCTATTATGTTTACTTTTGAGTACTCATTCCGCTGTTGGTAGTTCTTCGCTAAGGAATTTCCTCACCAGCAAATTCCTCAGTGAAGAATTTCATAAAAATCGCCTATTCACCCCCCCCCCCCTCTAGTCGATATAACGCACTTTCAGTCAACAAGACCACTAGTTTCAAGAAAAAAGGGTAAAGGGAAGAAGAAGGGGAACTTCAAGAAGAACAATAAGCAAGTTGCTGCTCAGGAGAAGAAACCCAAGTCTGGACCTAAGCCTGAGACTGAGTGCTTCTACTGCAAACAGACTGGTCACTGGAAGCGGAACTGCCCCAAGTATTTGGCGGATAAGAAGGATGGCAAGGTGAACGAAGGTATATGTGATATACATGTTATTAATGTGTACCTTACCAGAGCTCGCAGTAGCACCTGGGTATTTGATATTGGTTCTATTGCTAATATTTGCAACTCGAAACAGGGACTACGGATTAAGCGAAGACTGACTAAGGACGAGGTGACGATGCGCGTGGGAAATGGTTCCAAAGTCGATGTGATCATCCCCTTCCCTAGCCACCGAGCCCTCCACCTGAACTCCCCCGAGCGTGGCTCCCTTCATGTGCCTTGCCGTTGGGTCATGGACGCCCGCTGTTAGGTACTCTCAGGTAGGCAGCAGGATTTACTCAGCATATGGAGGTTTGAATCGAAGTACAGCCACTGGATACAAGCACAAGTGTGCTAATTAAAATGGAAGAAGCACCGCGTGACAAATGTTGTAAGTAATTCAAACTAATCCAAAAAAAATGGAAGAAGCAAGAAGAGGAAGGATCAAGAGCCGGCCGGGGGTGGGAGAGAAGGAGCCGCCGTGCCGTTTCAGGCCTGATCCTCTCGATAGTTTGCTCATTTTGTTCTTCCTCATATATGTAGTCCAAGTGTCGCTAGGGCCGGCGGTGGGTTTGGCCTTGGTCTGCTGCTGGGATGCCAAAAGGGAAGGTCCAGTTCAACAACTTTGCAAGACGGCGAAGTCCAGGCCGCCACGTCTAGCCCGATTTGTCCCACGAGACACGTTAACCCACCAGAAGAGCATCATTCGGCCGATTGGCTTCATCTAATAAGAGAGGAAAAAACCTGTTTCGAGATTGCCGAGTGTGTCATCACCAACATATATAGTCATATATAACACTCATTAATTTAGTCGTCCTGATTGTAAAAATTCCCCGGTGGATCAAGCAAGCTCTATCACTTTTCACAAAATATACTAGTATATTATTTCATGGTCTTCGCGTTTTCCCAAACAATAATGATCTAGGTTATGCAGTTCAAAAGTACCCAGGCTATTTAAATTGAAACCTATAATAAGTTCATAAAAATCATTTGTGTTTGAATTACATAGCCTTACAGGGTCGAATACGCAAATCAAATTACCTATCTTTGGAACTACAAGTACGTAGTACAAAGCTTTTAATATTTACCGATGTAAAGAAAAGCTTTTCATATTTACACTCCTCGTAAGATAGAGACCTCGCTTCTCGTTCCCCTCCGTTTCTTCTCCGACTATTTTTCAGCGCTCAAGGCGTCCTCCACCACCCACGCGTTGCCGCCTCGTCCAGCGACTACTCCCCTCCTCGTCCAAACCCTAAACCTTAGAGCCGCGCTCGACCTCCTCCACACCATCACGACTAGATCGCGACTGCTTTGGATGAGATTTCTCTGCTTCCCCTGATCCATCCTGCTTGGATCGTTCTACTGTTCAACCTGGTTCTGGAATAATCGGCAAACGCTGCGAAGATGGCTTCCGGGGGAGTCCCTCCTAAGATTAGGAGGTGCAATGGGCGTACTGGATTCTCCAAGGTAAGAATATAATCATGGCCCCTTCTTGTTTCCGCTATCATCAGTTATTCTGCCATCAATGAGATCTTATTGTCCTCTTTCGTATTTGCAGGTTCACATGTCAAAATCATTGCAGGTACTACTTCAATTCAAATTTTCCTTATGCTACACTTTTTTTTGGAACAAAAAGATGTATCTGCTACAGATAAATTATTTAGCTATTCTCACTCCTACATTCTCTTATCCACATTAAATCTGTAAGCTACGGCTTTCTATCATAAGACAATGTGCTGACTACCTGTACACTGTATTTATGCAGCTACATCATCAGGGGGTGCCTTTGTTGTTCTTGTGTTGATGGTGGCTACCGCACTCTATCTTTCACTGAAGACAAGATATAACAGAGAGATACATTTGAAGGTTGAAATGTTTCTCAATACACATGGAAAATCAAAAACCACAAGGTACACTTTCGCTGAAGTTAAGAAGATGGCGAGACGGTTCAAGGTTAACTTAGGACGTGGTGGATATGGAAGTGTATACAAAGGCGAGCTACCAAATGGAGTTCCTGTAGCTGTCAAGATGCTAGAGAACTCTATAGGAGAGGGACAGGAATTCATCAATGAAGTTGCAACTATTGGACTAATCCACCATACAAATATTGTCCGCCTCCTGGGATATTGCTATGAAGGAACAAGACGGGCTCTTATTTATGAATTCATGCCTAACGAGTCACTGGAGAAATACATATTCTCTCGCGACTCTAATATTTTTCAGACTCTCTTAGTACCTGAAAAAATGCTAGATATTGCTTTAGGCATTGCACGAGGAATGGAATATCTACATCAAGGATGCAACCAGCGCATTCTCCACTTTGACATCAAGCCTCACAACATCTTGCTGGACTACAACTTCAATCCAAAGATTTCAGACTTTGGCCTAGCAAAGCTGTGTGCCAGGGACCAAAGCATCATTACATTAACTGCAGCAAGAGGCACAATGGGCTATATTGCACCGGAGCTATATTCCCGGAACTTTGGGGGCATATCCCACAAGTCAGACGTGTAGAGTTTTGGCATGCTGGTGTTGGAGATGGTGAGTGGTAGGAGGAACTCAGACCCAAGGACTGGGAGCCAGAACGAGGTATACCTCCCGGAATGCATCTATGAGGAAGTTATCGCTGGCCAGGACTTGGCGCTTACAGGGGACACGGCAGAAGAAGAGAAAGAAAAGGTTAGAAAACTAGCCACAGTGGCACTGTGGTGCATCCAGTGGAACCCAAAGAACCGTCCCTCGATGACAAAGGTGGTAAACATGTTGACAGGGAGGTTCCAGAATCTACAGATGCCCCCAAGGCCTTATGTCCCATCCGAAAACCATGCTATCCCTTAAAAAACATGGAGAAAAGCATCACCATGATTTTAGTCTACATGTTGGTTGGTATTGGACAGCACAAGCATGCACCTTATTTCTATCTGTCTACTCTAGAACCTGTTGTACCAATAATCAGTTGTGACCATGTCATAGTTGAAACATATGTGATTCATATTGAACTTATTCAGTAGTATGGTTGCTTGTCACTGTGCATGTATGCCATAGTTCTATCCTGACAGCTGAGATACAAAAAATCTGTCGATTACCTTATATTCTGTAGTTTCAGTGATATGGGAATCCCCCACATCCAATTTTTCTGCAGTGCAGTCATCCCCATGAAGAAGATGAAGGCATGACCTCGTCACTCCGGAATCTACAAAACCAAAATTCTCCCGATATAAGAAAATGTTAAGGCTGCACATGCTTTGCCTCCAAGAATACACACCTTCCGTCCATACAATTTTTGGATCTGTAAATAAATGACACTGTAGTTTTCTAGTACTAGATCCGTACCAAACTAATACACTCTCATGGTTTGTAAAAATGGGTTTTATTGCCACCTAGTATAATAGAGCAAATTATCAGAGACTTGCCTTAGTTGTGCCCGGGCTGGCATTTCACCGAACACCTGAAGGGCGCATCGCACAGGCACAGGAGCAGAGCGGATTGATTCCCCTCGACCTCGTGCGTCGGCCGGACCCAGGGTCCGCGCGGCCTACACCGGCGGTGCCGAGTGTCGACCGGGAGGAGCGCTTGGTGCCGGAGATCATGCCGGCAACAACTACTTGAGACGGCAGCGAACGAGAGAGCTCTCTGTGTGTCGGCTCTGTTGCTGCGAGAGAGGGACGGAGTTAGGCGTACTTCAGGAATGCGCCTCCACTACTATAAGGCGTCGTCTCCCGCTGCAATAGGTGTGCAATACGTTACTACCCTTGAGATCCAGGCCTCCTAGGTCCTAGCTAGGATACTCAACAGAGCCACACTCTATCATGTATGGACTTTTTCTTGAGGAGGGAAAGTTTTGTCCATTTTAGACTACATGGACTTTTTGTTTGCGAAATATTAGGAGCTCATATCGGAATCTCTAAAAAAACTTATATTTAGAAACGGATGGATGGAGTAGTTTATTTCTGCCAAGTGTTCACGTTATTTTTTCCTTTTAGTATTATTCACTATATTGTCATAACTTTCAGACATACATTGTATATGCGTTTATGCATGATAAAGAATACCCATATACGTATTTATTAGATAATCTCATTAATGCGATTGCAAACTACACATTCTTCTTTTTCTGAATTTATTTATCATGTGATCAGCTTTGCATACAACCTGAAAGTTAGCAACTCCTCCCCGCGTTCTATAAGCTAAGGAAGCTCAGCGTGCGTGATATCTTTCTTGAATTCGACCTTTTATGGATGACAACGTTTCTTCTGGCGGCACCATGCACCGAAATATTGCATATTGAGGTGATGTCTTTCTCAGTATTTTTCTCCTTACTTATATTGCCTTTCTTTCCTTTTCAACATTTAGAGCTCAATGTAGGTTTGGGAACATATATGTGATGTGGATGACAAATCCAGACAACTGTACCCCAAAAGAAGGACCCCTCAATGGGAAATTCACTTTGACGACCCTAAAAACAGCTTTTTGAAAGAGCTAGAATTTACTGGACCTAGGTCACTAAAACAACAATTTACATTTATAAAATCCATGCTGGAGCGAGCTCTGAATTTGCAAACGATAATTCTGAAAGGAGATGAGCGATGCGAGTGCTGGCATGCTCTTGATACACCTCGACCTTTGAAATTTCCGAAGAAGGATGAGCAAGAAATTGTGGTTCAACAAATTCGAGATGGCATATTCTCAAAACAGGCTTTCGCCCCACTTTATAAAGAAATCAACAACCAAACAAAGTAAATGGTTTAAAGATACAAGATGGTGAGGTAGTCCTCTTACAAAGTTGATCCCAGGATAAACAGAAGACGCAGACAGCTAGGGACTACGAGACCGAAAGATAATACATGAAGATATGAGAACCCCGCACACAACACCCCTAGAACACCTAAGCTGCACGACAACGCCCTCAAGAGAGGGAAAGGCGTCAGAGAAAATAACGACCTCACCCGAAACCTAGACACGGAGCAGAGTACCATGACAACGTCTTCAAGAAAATAACGACGCCCACAAGCGTCGCCGTCATCGATGGCCAAGCGCAGAGCTTTCACTCGGTAGCTCCCCATGCCACCATGAGGTCTTAAAGAGCGGCGTGGCGAGTCTAGATCCCCAACTCTAGTTTGGAGCGCTTCCACTATCGGAGACAAATGGTCCACCTGAGCCATCCGCCGGTACACCTCTTATTGCCCACATGACCAAGAAGTATAGCCACAACCACTGCCATGGTGCCCGCCGAAAGGCCAAGCAAGCGGACCACCTTCCAGGGCCGCCGCTCCAGCTTCCAAGCCATGAGACCCCGCCCACCGTCCGCTTCACAGTGCACTAACTGCGGCAAGAGAAGCCCGGCATCACCCACCGAGCCAGGGTCAGTGCCACCATCGTCAGGGCGCCCACGCCTGCATTCCCTCCAATCCTGATGGACCGGAGGGACGTGACCCAATGGCTGCCAACAACCATCATTGAGCAACCAACTCAGACGACGCCAAGTCCGTGGCAAGAGGCACCGATCCAACCATCGACACACGGAAGCCCCGACCACCACTACCATGGACCTCCGCCGATGTTATAACGTGAGGACACCTCTCTACGGACCACAAGAACCCACCTTGGCATAGCCAGAGGCTCGTCCACGGCGCCAGTGCACTGCCAGCACACACCACAGTGAAGGCGGTCACCGGCCCAACCTATGGGGGCTGCACATGGCGGGTGGCAACTCCGGCCACCTAGCAGCTTTTCCGGCAACCCCACCCCACTGCGGCTCTGCGCATAAGGTCTAGTCACCCCCGCCCACACCCAGGCCACCACCAGCCAACCACAGCCCCGGCCGCGTCCACGCTCACGGCAAGACTCCGTAGCACTGTTGGAGTTGTGTCGAATATAGTGTACAAGTTAGGTTACAGTTGAACTCTGAGTTGTATTGTGTTTAGATAGGATATGGAATCGTGTCCTACTAGGACACTTGTATCCTAGGCCTCTCATATATAGCGGCGCTAGACACACGATGTAACCTATGCCAACATAATAGCAGCGGAACGCAGGGGAAGCCGGCGGCATGTGCCGGTGTCCAGGGCGACCAGGTGCAGAATTGTAGCGGTGTCATGGGAAGGAGCGCCCATAGTCAGACCCCGGGGATGTAGCCATATCGGTGAACCTCGTTAACAAATTTCTGTGTCGTGCTCGTGTGATTGCTTTGTCCTCGAATGATCGACGGAGTGCCTCAGATTTATTCTAACAAGTGGTATCATGAGCTAGGTTGTTCGGAGGTCGCATTGTATGGATTTAGAGGATGAAGAAGCAGTCACGTGGTTGGATGTCTTGGCGCCGGCAAGTTGCGGGCTTTTGAGCAGCAGGTTGTTTGGTCGATTCGGTGGATCCGATGAGTTCTTGGTGAGATCGGTTAATCGATTCAGGCGTGGACTCGGTGTGATGCAATCGGCGGCGGCGGCGTGTCGCGCGCAGGCAGGGAAGCAGGTCGATTGATCGATCGGGGGTGCTGGCTACGCCCAAAGGCATGTGCGTGAGCAGCGACCCAGCTAGCGGAAGCCGCAAGGCTGCAGGCGGCGAGTGGACCAAGCGGCAGATCATGCACTGGATCCGGTTGCGTACAACAGGAAAGAGCGGTCAAACTTGAGATTTGTTTTGTACACCAAAAAAAGAGGACCAAGTCCTCATGTACGTCACGGCAACAGGTTGATTTGACCGGAAGGAAAATCCATCAGACGTGATACGGCAGTACATCGGAAAGCACACACAAGGCAAAGCAATAGCAGCATCGGGAGATGAGCCAGGAGCCATCACGTGAAGACCAAAGCAATGTATTGGTTAAATTTGCTAGTACTAGTATATGTGCTTGAAGTACTTGGGCATTGCGTTTAGAAGCTCGGTTATTTTTTAAGGTCAGCCATACGAAGAATCGTGACCCCATCGGGCATCCGGTTTGAGGTGGAGAAGTTCAATGAAACTGGAACCTTGGGTTATGGCAGATATGGTTGAAAGATTGTGGGCACAACAGAGATGCTTGAAGGCGTTGCAGGAAGTCATGTGAGCTAAGATGGAATTATTATGTGATGGATGGAAATTCGTTAGACGGTTTGGGAGCCTTGAGTGTGTCGTACAATCGAACGAGTTCGGCTGGGTCGGACTAGGCAGTCTGACGGATCGACATAAGTCGGTTGGTACAGAAGACGGTGGTGAGATCGGCGACAATGACGTAGGAGCGTGATGCTGATGGTGACCGACTTCTGAGCATGGAAACACATGGCGCGGGCCCCGAGGGTTTGTGTGGCTTCGACAAGACTATGGCACGGGGTTGATTCAAGACGGTGCACATGGGAGCTTGGAGTCGACGGGGCACGGGGTGGCACGTACAACCACCATGAAGTCATGTTGAAGGTGGAGCTGGAGTCTGAAAGACTTCACTCGGTGCTGATTGAGGGGCTACGGCGTAAGTCGATAGAGAGTCGAAGCCTATTCAGCGGGAAAAGCGAGTGACATACAGTTCGGACTGGAGCCCAGTGGTCTGATGGAAGCGTGAAACTCGTCATCGGTCGGTGATGATCGGTGGTACTCTGCAGCGGGGTTGAGTGGTGTGGTTTCACGACCCCTGAGACTCGACCGGGACAGCGGAGGCTTGACGCGGTAATAGCGGCAAGGCGTGCGGTACGCACGGGTAGGTACGCACGGGTACCGCACGGGGCATGGAGACGGGCCAGGGCTCTGGTGGTCATACATATGGTGAGACAACTGCGAATTTGACTCGGGATGACTACACGCAATGGTGAAATTCCTTCAAGTTTCAGACAGGCGGTCAAGAAAGGAGCGGTGATGTTGAGTTCAGGTAACTCTTATGTGTGACACCCAATATGTGAGTTGTTCACTTTCACGTAAATCAGTGATCAGTGTGTGATGGTGTTGGACAGATAATCTGGAAGTTGGAAGCACAAATCGAGTAACAAGGAATTTAATTTTGCTCGAGTGTTGACTGTGGTCAGGAAAAGAAGGGACCACAAGTTGCAGGTGGAGTCACATGGAGTCTTTGGAGTAGCAGTGGTACTCATGGGATAAGCTCAAGTTCAATGTACATGAAAGTTTGACGCATGGACAAATCCAGGGTGTTGGAGTATATTCGCCAAGGTGGAGTTTGTTGGAGTTGTGTCGAATATAGTGTACAAGTTAGGTTACAGTTGGACTCTGAGTTATATTGTGTTTACATAGGATATGGAGTCGTGTCCTAGTAGGACACTTGTATCCTAGGCCTCTCATATATAGCGGGGCTAGACACACGATGTAACCTATGCCAACATAATAGCAGGGGAACGCAGGGGAAGCCGGCGGCATGTGCCGGTGTCCAGGGCGACCGGGTACGGTATTGTAGCGGTGTCATGGGGAGGAGCACCCATAGTCAGGCCACGGGGATGTAGCCATATCGGTGAACCTCGTTAACAAATTTCGATGTCGTGCTCGTGTGATTGTTTTTTTTTTGAGAAATCTCGCCTTCTTTACTGCTCAATAATTAAAGGTACAATGTTTTGGTCATGAGGAGACCCCAACCAAACATGACGACCTACACCTAAATTACAACCAAACTTGGCGAGATTATGCACTTCGAAATTAAAAACTCTATGTTCATGAGTGAAAGTACATGAAATCATATCATTTTTCCTAGAAATTATTTCCTGGATGATGGCACCATGATATCCTCCCGACCCTTGCTTAATGTCCTTCAACACTTCCTCACAATCTGAAGCAACGTACATCATCTGAATTCCCAGGTCCTCTGCAAGTGCAAGAGCTTCTCTACACGCAAATGCTTCGAGAAGAGTCGGGTCAATAATATATACCTGCATACACAACAAAAGAAGAGCCCAGGTAAAGCCTGGTGCTATCCCTGCATATTGCTGCAGCCACTCCACAATGGCCATGCCGACCTACAGCTCCGTCGACATTGATCTTTGCTTTTTCCCCCATCGGAGGCAGCCACCTCTGGACTTCTACCACCCTAGGACCCGAGCTCGCACCAGGAACCTGCTTGTTGCTGGTTTATGCAGTCCTCGCAAATCCATCAAATATGAGTTAATGAATGAATTTGTTTGACTTGGGCTCTGAAAAATAGCTTCATAGACTGCTTTCCGTCTTGTGTACCAGATAGACCATAGGGTAACAACCATAGTTGTAAACTGGTCATGGCTCAACGACTCCTGCATGTCGAAGAGAAAGTTCTTGGCACCCGGCTCCTGATTATCTCCCATACGCTGCACCACCTCTGAATCTGACAAGGCCCAAATACAACGCGCCATGGTGCAACTGATTAGTGCGTGTCTCCAAGAGTCTTCCCTCCCACACAAAGGGCATGCATCAACCGTAGACATGTTCCGTTTCTTTAGCACATCTGTTGTCGGCAGTGAGTGGCGTGCGAGTCTCCACAGGAATATTTTCACTTTAGATGGAACCGAGAACCTCCAAAGCGTAGTCCAATCTTCCTCCTATCTTGAGTTATTCGACGCACCACTTCTCCCTTCAAGCCAGTCTTCCCGCTGCATTTTGGTTTTGATAATGAATTTGTATGCAGAGCTAACAGAGAAAACACCCTTCCTATCTGGGTGCCACGCCCAAAAATCCTCCATATTCCCCGTGCACACCGGAATTTTCAAAATAGTGTCCGCATCGACAGGCAGAAATACACTACGGATGTAGTTCACATTCCATTGTGCTGTAGCTGGAATTAACAACTCTGAAACTTTAGATGGAGGATCAGCCACACGACATAAAATTGGTCTTAGTGATGATTCTTTTGCTAGCCAATTATCTGTCCAAATATCTGTTGATTGCCCATTGCCAATCCTCTTGATGATACCTTGTTTCAAGATTTCTCTGCCGTCAAGAATTGCCCGCCAAATTTGAGAGGGACGGGAACCAAGTTCTGCCGACAGAATAGACCCTTCTGGATAGTAGCTCGCCTTGAGAATCCTAGCACTCAATGATGTAGGCTCCTGCAACAACCTCCACGCCTGTCGTGATAATAATGCAAGGTTAAAAAGTTCCAAATCTCGGAAACCTAGCCCTCCCAAATACTTGGGTCTCGTCATCACTTCCCAAGAAACCCATGCAGGTTTTCTTTTTCCTTGCTTACATCCCCACCGAAATTTCCTGATAATGCTGTTAATATGTTTGCATAGTCCCCGTGGCAACCTAAAACATGACATAGAATATACCGGGATCGCCTGTGCAACTGATTTAATCAAAACATCTTTGCCACCTGCCGATAATATCTTACCCATCCATCCTTTGACTTTATCCCAGATGCGATCACTTATATATTTGAAAGTATCCTTTTTTGAATGACCTACATCAGTGGGCATACCCAAATATTTGTCAGTTAAAGATTCATTTGGTACTTGCAAATGCCCCTTTGCCGCATCACGAACAATCTGTGGACAACCTTTACTGAAAAATATAGAATATTTTTCTCTATTCACCCTCTGTCCTGATGCCAAACAATATGTTTCCAGTAGGTTTGATACCTCCTCCGCTCCATTAACACTTGCCCTGAAAAATAGCAGGCTGTCATCCGCGAATAAAAGATGATTCACCGACGGAGCCGATGGGGCCACCTTGATTCCACTGAGCTGTGATGACTGATTTTGAGATTTCAATAGGCACGAAAGGCCCTCCGCTGCTAACAAGAAAAGATATGGAGAGATAGGATCTCCCTGCCGAATTTCACGAGATGGCTTAAACTCTTCTAATTTAGTTCCATTGAACATAACAGAAAAAGAAACAGAGCTCACCAGACTCATAACAACAGAAATCCAAGGTGCAGCAAAGCCAAGTTTCTCCATCATTGCCCTCAAATAGCTCCACTCAACCCTGTCGTATGCCTTCATCATGTCCAACTTGAGTGCACAGTAGCTGTTGTTTTTCGCCCTACTTCTCTTCATAAAATGTAAGCACTCATAAGCCGAGATAATATTGTCCGTGATCATCCTCCCCAGGACAAAGGCCGACTGTTCCTCAGAAACTATTTCAGGCAAAATCTCTTTCAAGCGATTAGCCAACACCTTTGATGCTATTTTGTAGAATACATTACAAAGACTAATGGGACGAAATTGAGATAAAAGTGCTGAGTTGGATACCTTCGGGATTAGGACCAGGAGTGTGTCATTAATGCATTCCGCACTTTCCTCTCCCCGAAGAATACCAAGAATAGCATCAGTGACAGAAATGCCACAAACATCCCAGTGTCTCTGAAAGAAGTGCAGCGGGAAGCCGTCCGGCCCCGGTGATTTTGTAGGGAACATCTGAAACAAAGCTTTTTTCACCTCTTCCCGTTCATATGGCGCTGTCAACATCTCATTCATCTTTGTCGTCACTTTAACCGGGACATGATTCAAGACCTCTTGAACTCCTTGCACTCCTTCTGACGTATAGAGCACCTTGTAAAAATCAAGTGCTAGGGCCTGCATCTCTGTCGGGTCTTCAGTCAATTGTCCGTCCGGTCTCTGTAATGCTTTAATGAGGTTTTTCCTTCTCCTCATCGAGGCCCTGAGCTGAAAAAAGCGTGTATTCCTATCTCCTTCTGAGAGCCACTGAATCCGAGACCTCTGTCTCCACATCAACTCTTCGCGAAGATAAAGCTCAATGAGCCTGTCATTTACTTTTATTTCGACATGTGTTGGACCCGTCCTAGCTGGGTCGTTTCTCAACCTGTCCAGATCGCTTTTTAGTTTCTTTATTTCTCCTCTGACACTTCCAAACGTGCACTTACTCCACTCCCCCAAGTTGCTAGCTAGGGACGCTAGCTTAGCACGTAATGCACCGGCCGATGAGTTTTGACCATTTAAGTTCCATGCAGCATCCACGGCTTGCTTCAAGTCTGGGTGGGAGTCCCACATAACCTCGTACTGGAACCTCTTCTTCGATCGTTGGGCTGGCACATCTAATTGGAGCAGTACTGCCGAGTGATCCGAGGTTGCTGTAGTAAGATGTTCCACCATGAAGAGAGGGAATTGAGCGCACCATTCAGCCGACCCAAGAGCCCTGTCTAGGCGTACTCGAGTGTACGTCCCGCCCATGACTTTTTTCTCAAAAGTCCAAGGCCTTCCCTGGAACCCCAGGTCTACCAGTCCACATATATCAACCGCGTCGCGGAAACCTTGAATCTGAGTCCGACTCCTCTGGCCAACGCCGTCGTGCTCGTCAAAACGAAGCACCTCATTGAAATCTCCAAGGCACGACCATGGAAGATTGTTTAAGGTAGCCAAGTTCTTCATAGTGTCCCAGGTATTATATCTCAAGTGTGTTTGAGCTTCTCCATAGAAAAAAGACACCCTCCACGGGGTATCACCCAGATCACTGATTTTTACATCTATGTCGTACTTGGAATAACCCAAAAAATCTCAATTTTTATTTCATTGTTCCAAAATATAGCTAAACCACCACTTCTACCAGTGGCGTCCACAGCAAAAGAGCAATCATAACCTAGAGTGCTAGATAGATTTTCAGCTCTAACTCTATCAATTTGAGTCTTCACAATACAAAGCACTTTAGGGGCAAACTTAGTCGCGATCTCGCGTAGCTCTTGAACTGTCGGGGCGTTGCCTATCCTTGACAGTTCCAGCAAACTAGACTCATTGTGCCCGGCGGTCCTCCACCGAGGAGGCCGCCGCTCGTGTGATTGCTTGATCCTCGAATGATCGACGGAGTGCCTCGGATTTATTCTAACAAGCACAACCCCAGGCCGTCGGCCGCTGACCAGGAGCCCAAGCCCATCGGTGAAACCGCAAGCAGCGGCACCGGAGCCAGCCAGACCGAGGCCAGCCCGTGCTTGCCACCCATGGCTCCCCCGACGGAAGCTTGGATCCGCCGGGGTGACCGCGCCACTCCCCTCATCCACTACAAAGGAGGGATGCCCGCAGAACATGCATGCCCCCTCACCACCCAGCTTCCCCGCCGCCACTGTCGTGCCGCCCGTGTGCAGCCGGCCGGACATGACCCCGATCTGGATTGAGAGTCCCAAGCCCGCCGCACCGCGTAGGCACGCACCACCTGCCCGCGCAGCCACCGTAGCAAGCACGCACGCCTACACCGCCAGCGCACCCTACGCACCTCACCGCCGCCGCGCCCCACGCCGAGCACAGCGCCCCCGCCGACCACTACGTTCCATGCCACACATTGCCAAACGAGGAGGAAGGAGAGCCCCACCGCCACCGACGCGGACTAGGCTTTGCCCGGCTGCACCCTCCGATGGCTGCGAGGGGAAGGGGAGGCGGAAGGTGGACTAGGGCCGGCAGCGCCTAGGGCTTCGCCCCTCGCGGGAGCGGACAGGACAAAGCGGGTTTTTTCTCTCGGCTAAAGCTATCGTGTTGTAGAGATGGCATATTCTCGCCATGGATAATTTTCTATGAATAAAGGGCTGTACTAAACTAGTTAAAGAGGGCATATCTCAGGTGAAATGATATTCAATATTTATGTAGTACTGTAAGAAACATTATGTATGCTCTAGGTGTGCAAATGAATTTTCATTTACTGAGTACATGCAACCAAACACGCTCGTGCGAAATGTAATGCAATAGGCACATGGGGAAGTCACTAGTAGATTCCCCCGAAAAAAATGAAAAGAAACCAGCAGATGATTGTCTGCAAAACGATTCACTAAGCCATCGAAATGAGAGCTGGACACGTACTTTGATAAGGCAGTCTGCAAAAACTTTATTTTGTTGTCCCTGCTAGCACTGACCGGGCACTCCCCATATATCTAACTATGTCCGCAACTTTAGAACCCATATCCTCACACTCAATTCCATACAAGTCATGCAACAACGTAACACGTAGATCAACACCACAAACAAGTTCATCAAACAGAGAAATATAGATAGATTCAGGCATAGATAGTTCATCCGACAAACTAATCGGACCCAAAATAGAGAAAGTTCAATGGATTAAACTAGATCAAATAAAAAAGACCATGCCAAGGGTGATATTACCACTTCTTGGCAGGGCCCTTGCCCTTGCGGTCGGCGACGGGAGTATCGTCGTCGCCGTCTGAGCTGGTGGTGCCGCTCTCCGACACGGAGGAGATGTAGTCCGCCAGACGATGGAAGGTGCTGCCCTGCTCCCAGGTGTGGCGTGCTGCCATTGCCTTGGCGCTCTCCTTCTCCCTCGTGAGGCACTCCGAAGCCTCGAGCTCTGTCAAACAATAGAATTGGGGGAACCGGCTCAACCCTCTAGGGGTGGCCTATCTCATATATATAATGAAGGGGTACAAGTTACATCATACGTACATATACATATACAACTACAGAAGCTATACAGTCTAACATCCTCCCTCAATCTTAGCCACTTCCTAAAGAATCTAGAAGGGTAAGATTGCGCCGACAAGTCTCGAACTGTGGAAGAGGTAATGGCTTGGTGAAGATGTCTGCAAGTTGATCCTTTGAAGAGATGAACTTGATTTGTAGTTGCTTTTGAGATACCCGTTCCCGTACAAAATGATAGTCCACTTCGATGTGTTTCGTTCGGGCATGGAATACCGGATTAGCAGATAGGTATGTAGCATTGATGTTATCACACCAAAGAATAGGAGACTGTGATTGAGATATACCCAATTCTTGAAGCAAAGACTGTACCCAGATAACTTCTGCAGTTGCATTAGCCACAGCCTTATACTCAGCTTCAGTACTGCTACGTGAAACAGTAGCATGTTTCCGAGCACTCCAAGCGATCAAGGTAGAACCAAAGAACACAGCATAGCCGCCCATGGATCGCCTATCATCCGGACTGCCAGCCCAATCCGCATCAGAATACGCCGAAATGACTCCAGAGGGATTCGGTCGAATGTGCAAACCATAGGACAACATGAAGCGAATGTAGCGCAAGATGCGCTTCACCGCAGACCAATGAGTGTCACGAGGTGCCTGAAGATACTGACATACTCTGTTAACAGCAAAGGATATATCTGGACGTGTGATCGTCAAGTACTACAGCCCACCAACATGTTGGGTAACGTAGCATAAATTCAAAATTTTCCTACATGTCACCAAGATCTATCTATGGAGTCATCTAGCAACGAGGGAGGAGTGGATCTACATACCCTTGTAGATCGCGCGCGGAAGCGTTCAAGAGAACGGGGTTGATGGAGTCGTACTCGTCGTGATCCAAATCACCGATGATCCTAGCGCCGAACGGACGGCACCTCCGCGTTCAACACACGTACGGAGCAGCGACGTCTCCTCCTTCTTGATCCAGCAAGGGGGGAGGAGAGGTTAATGGAGATCCAGCAGCACAACGGCGTGGTGGTGGAAGTAGCGGGATTTCAACAGGGCTTCGCTAAGCGCTGCGGGAGGAGGGAGATGTGTCACGGGAGGGAGAGGGAGGCGCCAGGCCCTAGGTATGGTTGCCCTCCCTTCCCCCCACTATATATAGGGCCAAGGGAGAGGGGGAGGGCGCAGCCTTGCCCCTTCCTCCAAGGAAGGGTGCGGCCAAGGGGGGGAGGAGTCCATCCTCCCCAAGGCACCTCGGAGGTGCCTTCCCCCTTTAGGTCTCTCCCCTCCTCTTGTCCCTTTGGCGCATGGGCCTCTAGGGGCTGGTGCCCTTGGCCCACGTAGGCCAAGGCGCACCCCCTACAGCCCATGTGGCCCCCCGGGGCAGGTGGCCCCACCCGGTGGACCCCCGGGACCCTTCCGGTGGTCCCGGTACAATACCGGTGACCCCGAAACTTGTCCCGATGGCCGAAATAGCACTTCCTATATATAATTCTTTACCTCCGGGCCATTACGGAACTCCTCGTGACGTCCGGGATCTCATCCGGGACTCCTAACAACTTTCGGGTTACCGCATACTAATATCTCAATAACCCTAGCGTCACCGAACCTTAAGTGTGTAGACCCTACGGGTTCGGGAGACATGCAGACATGACCGAGATGACTCTCCGGTCAATAACCAACAGCGGGATCTGGATACCCATGTTGGCTCCCACATGTTCCACGATGATCTCATCGGATGAACCACGATGTCAAGGACTTAATCAATCCTGTATACAATTCCCTTTGTCTAGCGGTACGATACTTGCCCGAGATTCGATCGTCGGTATCCCGATACCTTGTTCAATCTCGTTACCGGCAAGTCTCTTTACTCGTTTCGTAACACATCATCCCGTGATCAACTCCTTGATCACATTGTGCACATTATGATGATGTCCTACCGAGTGGGCCCAGAGACACCTCTCCGTCACACGGAGTGACAAATCCCAGTCTCGATTCGTGCCAACCCAACAGACACTTTCGGAGATACCTGTAGTGTACCTTTATAGCCACCCAGTTACGTTGTGACGTTTGGCACACCCAAAGCACTCCTACGGTATCCGGGAGTTGCACAATCTCATGGTCTAAGGAAATGATACTTGACATTAGAAAAGCTTTAGCATACGAACTACACGATCTAGTGCTATGCTTAGGATTGGATCTTGTCCATCACATCATTCTCCTAATGATGTGATCCCGTTATCAACGACATCCAATGTCCATGGTCAGGAAACCGTAACCATCTGTTGATCAACGAGCTAGTCAACTAGAGGCTTACTAGGGACATGATGTTGTCTATGTATCCACACATGTATCTGAGTTTCCTATCAATACAATTCTAGCATGGATAATAAACGATTATCATGAACAAGGAAATATAATAATAATCATTTTATTATTGCCTCTAGGGCATATTTCCAACACAACAATACTCCTGTACTGTGTCGCATCAGCAGAAGGCAGGAGGTCACCATCAACAGTAGTAATCCTATCAGTGGCAGACATTGGTGTAGTAGTCGGTTTGCACTTAAGCATCCCAGCCCGCTGCAACAAATCCAAAGAGTACTTCTTTTGGCGTCATAACAAGACCATTGGGAACAGAAGCAACTTCCACACCGAGGAAGTAGTGAAGCTGCCCAAGATGTTTGACCGCAAAGTCAGCACCAAGAGACCGAACAAGAGCAGCAGCGACCGACTGAGAGGAACTGACGAGGATAATATCATCCACATGGACCATCAGATACATGGTAACTTCGGGCCTTTGTAGAAGAAATAATGAAGAGTCGGCAGCTGATGATGCAAAACCATGAGCACGAAGGGCTGTCGCAAGACGATCGCATGCCAAGCACGAGGAGCTTGCTTCAGACCACAGAGTGCTTTAGTGAGCCGACACAGATAATCAGGACGATCAGGATCAGAGAACCCAGGGGGCTGCCGCATATATACCTCCTCTTCCAGAACACCATGGAGAAAAGCATTCTGCACATCAAGTTGACGAAGAGACCAACCCCGAGTAACTACAATAGAGAGAAGAAGCCTGATAGTAGTAGGTTTAACCACTGGACTGAAGGTGTCTTCATAATCAAGACCATAACGCTGCCGAAAACCTCTAGCAACCAACCGCGCCTTGTAGCGCTCGATAGAACCATCAGAATGCTTCTTCACTTTGAAAACCCATTTAGAATCAATGACATTAACACGGGGTGGTGGCGGAACAAGGGTCCATGTCTGGTTACGAAGAAGAGCATGATACTCCTGCTCCATGGCCTCTCTCCAATGAGGTATACTCATAGCAGCTTGATACGTACGAGGCTCAGAGGTAGGATCCGCACGAGCAGCAGCCAGACATGCAGCCAACCAAGCAACAGTACCATCAGTGCGCTGTTTGGGCTGAAAAACACCACTGCGACTCCGTGTGTGTGGTCGTTGAGGAACCATAGGAGCCACAGAAGCCGGAGAGGACTTAGGTGATGAAGACGACGAGGGCGATGACGACTCGGCCAGCGACGGGGAGGCCTCAGAGAGCACCTGTGAGAGCACACTGGAGGCAGGTGAGCTCGGCCCAGGCGAGGACGGCCCAGGCGAAACCGGCGAGACGGGCCGAGAAGGCGATGGGGCCGGCGTGACCGAGCGAAGCGGCGAGGCCGGCTCAGGGGCCAGGGGCGCCAAGGCCGGTGGAGCCGAGCGAAGCGGCAAGACCAGCTCAGGGTCCAGGGGCGCCAAGCCGGTCGGCCCAGCCAGCGACGCAGGCAGCCCAGAGGCCTGGGGGGCCGAAGCACACGGCGCGATGGGCAGCTCGACCGAACGTGCATGGGCACGAGGATCGAAGCCATGCAGGGGAACACCCTGATCGTTGTGAGCCACTGGTAAGACCAGCGAGGGAGGCGATGGCGCCTCCAAAATTTGCAAACGAGCCCCACGTCCAGTGCCTGCACCATGGTTAGGCAACAAAATAGGAGAGTATGCAATATCATCAAATTGGTCAGATGCAACAGAGGATGAATGCAAAGATGGTGGTTCAGCAGTGGACACAGGGGTCTTGGCAAAGGGGAAAACATGCTCATCAAACACAACATCCCGAGATATATAGACACGATTTGTGGGAACATGAAGACATTTGTATCCTTTATGAAGAGAGCTATAGCCAAGAAAGACACACTTCTTGGAACGAAACTCAAGCTTGCACTTGTTATATGGGCGAAGATGTGGCCAGCAAGCACACCCAAAAACCTTAAAAAAGGTATAATCAGGTTGTTCATTAAGGAGAACCTCAATGGGAGTCTTCATGTTCAAAACACGAGTGGGAGTACGGTTTATGAGAAAACATGCAGTGGTGAGAGCATCAGTCCAGAATCGAAACGGAACCGATGCATGGGCCAAAAGAGTAAGACCAGTTTCAACAATGTGACGATGCTTACGTTACACAGAACCATTCTGTTAATGTGTATGTGGACATGCTAAACGGTGAGCGATCCCAAGCGACTGAAAGAAGGAGTTGAGGTTGTGATATTCGCCCCCCCAGTCTGACTGAACATGAACAATTTTTTGCTTGAGAAGGCGTTCAACATGTTTTTGAAACTGAACAACAATGTCAAACACATCAGATTTGCGTTTAATAAGATAAAGCCAGGTAAAACGACTATAAGCATCAACGCAACTGATATAATAATTGTGACCACTGACAGAAGTCTGAGCAGGACCCCATACATCTGAAAACACAAGTTCTAAAGGATGTTTCACCTCACGACTAGACTCCGAAAAAGGAAGTTGATGACTCTTCCCCTGCTGACAAGCATCACACACTGCTACATCTTTATTACTAGACATGCTAGGAAGCTCATGACGACTTAAAACATGACGAACGATAGGTGTGGCCGGGTGACCAAGACGAGCATGCCACTGTGACGGAGATACCCGAACTCCACTGAAAACACGAGCGACACCAGGATGCTCTAGACGATAGAGGCCCTGGCACAACCGCCCGCTAAGAAGAATGTCCCTCATGCCCCGATCCTTAATAAAAAGATCAAAAGGATGAAATTCACAAAGCACATTATTATCACGTGTGAGTTTAGGAACAGAAAGAAGATTACGTGTCACAGAGGGAACTCTAAGCACATTACGAAGTTGAAGACTCCTATTTGCATGCCTAGTGAGAAGAGATGCTTGACCAATATGAGATATATGCATACCTGCTCCATTGGCGGTGTGGATCTTGTCGGAGCCATGGTAGGGTTCGGGAGTATGGAGCTTGCCCATCTCACTCGTCAGATGCTCCGTGGCCCCAGAGTCCATGTACCAGTGGGGATCAACAGAGTAGGACTGAGTGTGCCCTTGCTGTTTCATGGACACCGGCCGATCTACCATGGCCACCTGACGCGCAAAGTTGCGCGTGTCCTTACCATCATTGCCGAGACCCAGAAAACTCTTCTGAAAGTGTTTGTGACACTTAGAGGACCAGTGCCCTTCAATGCCACAGAGCTGACACACACGCTTACCGCCAGCCCCTGGTAATGTCGCGGTAGCAGGGGGGCCGAGGCAGGCAGCGGTGGTAGCCCCGAAGGGGTCCGGGATGATGAAGAAGAGCGGCCACCCTTGGTGGCGGCGTTGGCCGAGAGAGAGCCCCCACTGACCCTGGAGCGGCGCGACTCAACCCGCCGTTCTGTGAGAAGGAGACGGGAAAAGACCTCATGCGCCATCATGGGGTTCGAGTTACCCCGCTCGTTGATGATCTCGACCAGGGCGTCATACTCCTCATCGAGACCATTGACAATGAACGAGTTGAACTCAGAGTCGGTGAGGGGCTGCCCGATGGAGGCCAACGTGTCGGCAAGGCCCTTGACCTTGTTGTAGAACTCAGTGGCCGTGGAGTCCATCTTTTGAACTCACCAAGCTGGCAACAAAGCATGGAGACACGAGCCTGTGACTACGCCGCAAACGAGCGCTCGAGAATGGTCCATGCCTCATGAGATGTCTTGGCGAAGACAACAAGTCCAGCAACAGCCGGAGTGAGCGACCCCTGGATGGAGGAGAGGTTCGCCTGGTCCTGCCATGTCCAGACACGGTGCGCCGGATTGTAGACCAAGCCATGCATGCTATCCACCAGCGCAGGGGGACAGGGGAGAGAACCGTCGACGTAGCCCAGGAGATAATGACTCCCGAGGAGCGGGAGGACCTGTGCACGCCAAAAGATGTAGTTGTCTGATGACAGCTTGATGGTGATGAGGTTCCCGAAGTGAAACGACGGCGGCGGCAAAGAGCCCGCAGAGTAGACTGCCGGAGGCGTATACGCCGTAGAGGCAGAGACCGCGGTTGCAGCCACAGTCACGGCCGTGGGTGTCGTAGTCGCCGGAACGAACGACGAGGGGGCCGAGCCTGAGGCAGCGAAGCCAGCCATCAGGGCCGACGAGGACGTCGTCAGCGCGAAGGATTGGCCCCCACTAGACGGGGCGATCGGCGCATCGCTGAAGGAGGCGGACGAAGGGGCGCCCACTGTGGCACCAGCGGGATACGGCACGATCGCATGACTCGGCGACGAGGAGAAAAGGGACCCGAGGCTCCTCGTCCCGATCGGAGAGGTTGAAGCCGCGGCGGCGTCGAGAGGTCGGGAGAGAAGAGCCGCGAGGGAGGCCAGCAAGAAGCTAGCCGTGGAGGAGCCGGATGCGGCAGGGCCCGACATGGCGACGGTGACGCGATCGCAGAGATGGCGGCGGCACGGCGCAAGCGATAGGAAACCGCGGCGGTGGCGGGTTGGAGGGTTTGGGCGGAAGCGTGTTGACCTAGGCTGATACCATGTCAAACAATAGAATTGGGGGAACCGGCTCAACCCTCTAGGGGTAGCCTATCTCATATATATAATGAAGGGGTACAAGTTACATCATACGTACATATACGTATACAACTACAGAAGCCATACAGTCTAACAAGCTCAAGGCAGATCACCTTCGCGTTCTTCCGCTAGAGCTCTTGTGTCGGTCTCCACTGTGGTGAGCGAGCGTCGCATCAGCCCACAGAGGAGCGCCTCCTCCAGATCCACCGGCACGGAGCATGCACGCTGTCGGGACAAGTCGGGCTTCGTCATGGCCGCCACCCGTTGCCGCTCGCGCCGGGTAGCCTTCGCATCCGACTCCGGCATGCGCATGCGCACCGGAGCCGCAGGCACAAGCACCCAACGCTGCCTGGGCGGTGCCGGAACCGAAGGGGAATGAGCCGCCCTACTCTAGATCTGGAGCAGGGCAGAGCGAGAAAGGCAACCACGGGCAGTTTTGCGGCGATGTGACCTAGAGGAGCTGGCGATGGAAGCCACTAAGCTTGACTTTTCGCCGGTGTCTAATCGTGACCGCTCAATGGAGATGCGGAGAGCGAGCTCCTTGTAGTCGGGGTGCATCGCTGTGGGAGTGCTCATCCTTCATGAGGTTGTCCCAATCCATTGGATTGGACTCGCTACCGGGCGTCGTCGGAGTTGGCCCTGTTAGAGGAGACGGAGATATTCGGGTGAGAGAAGTGGAGAAGACGAGAGGAAAGCGGAGAGTGGGAGTGGACTAAGAGTTGCTAGGGTTCATCCGAGAGTGTGGGGACAGTGGTGGGGCAATGCAGGCCATAGCGAGCCAGGCTTATGTGGCGGGCGTGCCCCGACGCGTCCTGGTGTCCCCATATCCGCCCCAGATATGGGCCGAATATGGAGAGTGTCTGTTAGTCCAGGCATTTAAGCTGGATATGGGTAGACCAGTTGGGTGTTTTTTTGATCTGGACAATGACCGCGCAGCCCGTCCGGGCGTTTATGGTGGGTATGGGTCCGGTTTGTAGATGCTATTATGCAGTTCAAAAGTACGTAGGCTATATGATTCCGAGGAGAGTGGACGACCACATGAATAATGCACTCACCAAACCGTTCACTGAAACAGAAGTTAGTGATGCTCTCTTCCAGATTGGCCCTCTAAAGGCCCCTGGACCGGATGGATTCCCGGCCTGGTTTTTTCAGAAGAATTGGGGCGTGTTGAAGGAGGAAGTGATTCAGGGAGTTGTAAACTTTTTTGCTGATGGAATTATGCCAGAATGTATCAATGAGACTACCATCGTCTTGATCCCGAAGAGCATCAAGGATTACCGCCCAATAAGCCTATGCAACGTCATTTATAAGGTCATCTCGAAGGTGCTGGTCAATAGGTTACGCCCCTTCCTTGATGAACTGATTTCTGAATCACAGAGCGCTTTCGTCCCCGACAGAATGATCACTGACAACGCCATTATCGCATTCGAATGCTTCCATAAAATTCAGCACGGTAAAAATCAGAGAGATACATATGTAGCGTACAAGTTAGACCTCGCAAAAGCCTACGGTCGAGTCGGCTGGTATTTTTAGAAGGTGTTCTAAACAAGATGGGCTTTGATGAGAGGTGGACGAAGTGGGTGATGACATGTGTCCGAACGGTCATGTTCTCGGTCAATTGCAATGGAGATATGTTGGAATCCTTCACTCCCTCTAGAGGCCTCAGACAAGGTGACCTACTGAGTCCTTATTTATTTCTCTTTGTGGCCGATGGTTTAGCTACCCTGTTGGACGGAGAGGTAAGAGCTGGGCGTATCACGCCCCTGAAGGTGGCTCGGGGCAGCCCAGGGATCTCAAACTTGCTTTTTGCCGATGATAGCCTCCTCTTTTTCAAGGCGTCGGTAGACCAAGCTGTGAGAGTGAAGGAGGTTCTGGATGAGTTCCAATTGGCCACCGGCCAGCTGCTAAGCAGAAACAAATGTTCTATCCTATTCTGCGAAACGAGCCGGCTACAGGATAGAGAGGACATTAAAGAGATCCTAGGCGTGGAGACTGCTTCTTTCGAGAGCAAGTATTTGGGACTTTCTACATCGGAAGGTAGAATGAAGAATGGTAGTTTTCAGCCTATAATGGATAGATTTGGAAAAAGGTGCAACCTCTGGAACGAGAGGTTCATGTCTCAGGCGGCAAAGGAAGTAAATGTCAAGACAGTGGCGCAATCTCTCCCCACCTACGTAATGGGTGTTTTCAAATTAAATCAGAGCTTATGCGATAATTATGAGAAAATCATCAGAGATTTTTGGTGGGGGGACAAGGATGAGAAACGGAAGGTCCATTGGATGTCATGGGAGAATATGACGAAACCGAAGAGAGATGGTGGCATTGGATTTCGAGACATGCATATGTTTAACCAGGCCCTCCTAGCAAGTCAAGGTTGGAGGTTGGTTCAGAAACCTGAGAGCCTGTGTGCTAGGGTTCTCAAATCCAAGTATTATCCTAATGGTAACCTACTGGACACGGTTTTTTCTTCCGATGCCTCTTCGGCCTAGAGAGGAATTGAGTTTGGCTTGGAACTCCTGAAGAAAGGGCTCATTTGGCGCATTGGTGATGGAAAGAAGATTCAAATCACAAGAGATCAATGGATTCCAAGATCAGACGGCTTGAAAGTAGCTTCTTTTATCAAAAGAACGAGACTAAGGTGGGTTAACCAATTGATCGACCCGGAGACCAAAGAATGGAAAACAGAGCTAGTGAAACAGATTTTCCATGTTCGATGCGGAAGAGATCTGCCACCTTAAAATTCCAAAGTCTAATATGGAGGATTCAGTGGCTTGGCACTATGAAAAATCTGGTGTATTCACAGTTAAAAGTGCATACAAGTTAGCAGATTCACTTAAAAGAGATAGCAACAGCTCGGCATCTAGCTCTATTAGTGAGCCTGCAAATCAAAGTATTTGGGACGTCATTTGGAAGTTAAATGTACCGGAGAAAGTAAAAATCTTTGGATGGAGGGTCGCCACTAATTCCCTGGCCACCAAGCACAATACCTTCAGACGGACAATTACTGTTGATAATACCTGTGATATTTGCAGAGTAGAAAAGGAGGATGAATACCATGCTGTTGTATAATGCACAAGGAGCAGGGCGTTGAGACATGCAATGAGAGCACATTGGAATCTCCGAAAGGAGCCGGAGCTCAGGTGTACTGGCCCTGACTGGTTGCAGATGCTGCTCCTTGTCAATGCCAAAGAAGTCAGAGATAAAATCATGCTAATTTTGTGGCGGTCATGGAGTCTTAGAAATAATGTGATTCATGGGGATAGGAAGGACACAGTAGCAGGATCTGTGCAGTATCTATTACAGCTACATGATGAGATGTTTGTGGCTGCAAGTAATCCGGTGATGGATGCAGACAAAGGAAAACTGTCATTGTCGCCGACCAAACCATCAATGCCACCAACCCCAGAGGACAATCTCTGGGTCGCCCCCCCTCCGGGTATGGTCAAGTTAAATTTTGATGCTGCTTTCCTAGGGAAATCTGGAGACTCGTGGGGGGAAGCTGTGGCAAGGAACCATATGGGGATGGTGCTCATGTCCACTGGACGGCGCCTAGATCGGTGCAGATCAGTGGAAGAGGTGGAAAGCGCCGCGATCTTGATGGGACTGTCAGAGTTTGTGAAGCTATACAGTGGACAGATGATTCTAGAAACTGACTACGCCTTTGTTGGGGGTGAGCTGCAGCCTGGGAGTCATAGCAAGTCTGCATGCCGTGCTATTATGGCAGATGCAAGAAAGTTGCTTGCTGGTTTTGCCTCCTCAGAGATCAGCAATGTAAGCAGGAGTAGGAACAAATGGCCCATGAGCTCGCTGCCTATGCAAGAAGTTCTGGCGATTTCCTTATAATCGCGGACGTCCCGGCGAACGCTAAACATTTAATGACAAAGGAGTGCATTCCCACCGTGGTCTAAGTTGTAGCCATGGTTTCCTCAATATATATATATATATATGTATATATATATATAAGTTCATAAAAATCATTTATTTTTGAATTACGTAACCTTACATGGTCGGATATCCGAATCAAATTATCAATGGAACAACAAGTACAAAGCTTTTCATACCTACACTCCTCACAATTGAACAATTGGACCCACCTCGCTTCTCCTTGCTCTCCTCTTCTTCTCCGACTCTGCTTCAGCGCTCAAGGCGTCCTCCTCCTCTTCTTGGACTCTGCTTCAGCGCCGCCACCTCGTCCGGCGACCTCTCCCCTCTTGTCCCACTCCCACAAGTGCAATTACCCAACCAAACCCTAAACCTTACTACGGTGCTCGACCTCCTCCACACCATCACGACTAGATCACGACTGCTTTGGATGAGATTTATCTGCTTCCCCTGACCCATACTCCTGATCCTTATACTGTTCAACTTGGTTTCGGAATAATCAGCAACGTTGCCAAAATGGTTTCTGGGGGAGTCACTCCTAAGGTAAGAATATGATCATGGCCCCTTCTTATTTCCGGCTATCATCACTTGTTCGCCGAGCCTCTTTGTTCAAAATTTGTTGTCCAACTCCCGTACTAGATTTATCCTATGTAGAATTTCCTAGGAACACACAAAGATACAAACAACCTTTTCTGTTCTTAGCAACTGGTGTTTTTTGAACTACTTATGTATTGATGGATATAGACATTCATTAACTAAATAGATCCATAATTTCGCAGCAACTAGAGAAGGAAGATCGACTCAGCATGTTGATGGATGACATTTTACTGTCCATCTTGGGGAGAATCGATCTAAGAACAGCTGCCAGGACAAGTGCGTTGTCTACACGGTGGAGGTGCCTTCCTTGGTTGCTGCCCGAGCTTAGCATTGATGCCAAAAATTTCCTATCTATTCCACACCCGAAGCCTATCGAGGAGAAGGATATGGATGAAGCAACTCGGAGCTTCTTGGTTAACCGACATGGAGAATCCAGCATCTCAACTTTGCAACTTAAGATCTACTTGATCAAGAATTTCTTGTGCGAAATCTGCCAACTGGTAGGTGATGCAGTTGATAGTCGTTTGTTGAAAGAATTAGATCTCGCTATTCTTGATATTCGGGAGAGGAACTCTAGTGAGGAGTATATGCAACAGCGAGCCTGACAAATAGATGGGTTTTTCAGTGCCTACCCTATTGTGCTCCATTGCCTCACAAGGCTGTCCCTATACAATGTATGCATTGACAAATTGGATGCGCACCATCTTCTGTTTGATTGCTGCAAGCAACTTAAGCATCTAAGCCTCTTTCTGTGCATTGGTGATGGCTCCTTGTTTAAGATTGATGCATCCAATTCAAAACTCCGTGTTCTAGAAATCATCAATTGTGGTTTTGAGAGACTTGAATTGGTCTGCCTTCCAAAATTAGAAAAGTTCACTTGGGATAATTGGGTGTTTTACTGTGTGCCATGGGCCGCCTTTGGTTTTTTTTTTGAGACAAACTGCAAAGCTTTATTACGTCGTCACAATATTTACAGGGACAAAACCAAGATCGTTGGGTTGGCCTAACCAAACATGACGGCCAACCCTAAGAGATAAAGCGTGCTTTGCTAGTTTGTGAGCCTCAATATTCGTGCTCCTAAATTCATGAAGTATATTACAAGCCTCAAATTCAGACCTATGTTGTATAATTTCATGCGCAATTGCCCCATAGCTTCCTTTGTTTCGCTGTTGGATGTCGTCGACGGCCACTTTACAATCAGAAGCAATATGTACCCTTCTTACATATATGTCATCTGCCAACGCCAGAGCCTCCCTGATTGCGAGCATCTCCAAGGTGCCGGGATCTGAAAGATGGGAGAAAACCACCGCCGAAGCTCCCAAGAAAGTTCCATCTCGGTCTCTACAGATTGCTCCCGCTGCACCTCGCGCCCGGCCTACTGCGGCATCTACATTGATCTTGACCATCCCCAATGGCGGTGCAATCCAGTGATTAACTCGATTTTGTGGCACCCTAATGCCAGCCACCCCCGGCTCCTTGAGGGCCTTGAGTTCTGCAATGTAGGAATTTACGAACCCACTGATGGCATAAGGTGTTTGGAAGATATCCTTGTACATTGCCTTCCTTCGAGCACCCCATAACGCCCATAGGGTGACGACAAAGACATGAAAATCATCTTGGTTGAGCGCTTCGTGCATGACGAACAACCATCTTTTTGCGTTTTCCTCTCTGCATGTGCTCATTTTGTCAAGGATCGCCTCTGAAGACAGTGCCCAAGTGCTCGTAGAGACCGTGAAGTCCACTAGAGCATGGCGCCAGGTGTCAACAGCCCCGCAAAGACAGCAAGCTCGTGAAGTTGACATATTCCGATGATGGAGTAACGCTGCTGTGGGGACAGAATGCTTGGCGAGCCTCCATAAGAAGAATTTCAGCTTTGAGGGAACCTTGATCCGCCACAATTCGGTCCAACCCTGGTCAGCACCTAGGGAGTCGAAAGAGGACCCATCTTCATCCAACCATGCCTCGCGACTTAGCTTTGTTTGCTGGATCTTCTGGTACGCCTATCGCACAGAAAACATGCCCTTCCGCTCCTCGGACCAAGCCCAGAAATCGCCAGTCTAGCGTGTACAAAGGGGTATTTGCAATATGGCTGCTGCATCTATCGGTATAAACACCGTCCGGACCAGATCCTCCTTCCAGGATGATGAAGTATGGTCTATCACCTCAGCCACTCTCATTGGTGGGTCCTAAATTAGAGAAGTGATCGGCCTCTTCATGTTTGGTCTCGGCAACCAATTATCCTCCCATATATTTGTCGTTTCACCGTCTCCAATTCTGCGCACCAGTCCCTAAACCATGATATCTCGTCCATCCAAAATGGCCCGCCAAATCTGCGAGGGGTGAGACCCTAGTGTTGCGCCAAATATGTCCGAGTTAGGGTGATATACTGCTTTCAAGATCCTCGCACTCAGAGACAGGGGGTTTTGCAGCATACGCCAGGACTGCCGTTCTAGCAGGGCCAGGTTGAACATCTCCATATCCCGAAAACCAAGACCTCCAAGATGCTTTGGTAAGATCATAACATCCCGTGCCACCCAACTCGGTTTTCGTTTCCCCTGCTTGCTCCCCCACCAGAATTGTCTGATTAGCGAAGTAATGCTTTGACATAGTCCCCGTGGGAGCCGGAAACATGCCATCGAATATACTGGAATTGCTTGAGCCACTGCTTTAATCAGTACCTCTTTCCCTGCTGAAGATAATAGCTTTCCATCCATCCTTTAACCTTTTCCCAAACTTGGTCCCTCAAATATTTGAAGGTCCCGTTCTTCGAGTGACCGACCTCTGTTGGCATTCCCAAATACCTGTCACTGAGGGACTCATTATGCACATTCAGAACATTTTTCATATCCTCTCTTACCGCTTGTGGGCAACCTCTGCTGAAGAAAATCGAAGACTTATCATGATTTATCCTCTGTCCCGAAGCCAAGCGGTACGTTTCCAGTAGGTTTGATACCGCTACTGCCCCCTCATTCCCTGACTTAAAAAGCAGCAGGCTGTCATCTGCGAAAAGAAGGTGGTTAACGACCGGAGCCGTGGGTGCCACCTTTAGTCCAACAATATGTGATGACGAAGAACTGGTTTTCAGGAGGCACGAAAGGCACTCTGCTGCAATTAAGAAGAGATAGGGGGATATCGGATCTCCCTGCCTTATACCTCTGCTCGGCATGAAATGATCAAGCCTTTCACCATTAAAAAGCACTGAAAAGGATACAGACCGCACCATGCTCATGATTGTTTTTATCCAAGGGGAGGGAAAACCGAGTTTTCCCATGATTGCCTCCAAATAGTCCTATTCCAGTCTGTCATATGCCTTCATCATATCGAGTTTAAGTGCACAATAATTGTTAGGCCGCCTTTGGTTTTGTCCCATTTCTTGGCAGGGCCGGGCCCATAGTGGTGCCAAATGTGCGACCCGCACAGGACCCATAATTTTGGGGGGGCCCAATTTTTTTATATAGACCTAGTATTTCTGAAAAAAAAATGTGTAGCAGCTGCCGCACTAGGCCGCTAGGCGCTAGAGCTGGGTCTGAGTCGAGGCCATCGAGCGCTGGAGCTCGTCGGCTCGTCGCTTGACTCGATCAATCTTAGAAAAAAGTGCTCTGTAGCGATGGAAACGGGATCGTAGGTAAAAAAAAAAGGATCGCTATAACAGTCAACCAGGATCGCCTCGATCGGAAAACTAAGGCCCTGTACAACGGCAGGTGCTTACATAGGTGCCTGAAAAAAACCCGGTTTTTTTCCTAAAAATGGATTACACTGGTGCTTAGGTCAGGTGGCAGAAGCAAAGTTTTGCTTCCGGTGCCAGCCGGTGCTTACAAAAAATTACCGCTCATTCAAGTCACGATGCCTTGGCTGAGTGCCTCCATCGGCAGGAAAAAAAATGGCCCAGCTAGCACCCGTACCAAGCACTACGCTTTGTGGATCAAAGAAATTGTCTAGGCGCGACGCAGCTAGCACCGATCTCCAAGCACCAGCATTGTACAAGGCCTAACAGGCCAACAACAGTCCCATCCGCGCCGCTACAAGAGTCAGGAGACGAAAAAAAGAGACGAGATCGTCTCGTCGGTCGTCGCCTTTGCCTCATCAGAGCGATCAGATTCAGGCCGTTGTCGTTGCTTTCCTAGCTTTCTCTCCTAATTTTCAGACTCGTCGTCTCGTCAGATCAACCGTGCCCGAATGACCGACTCAGCCTCCAAGTGCTTAGTGAATCCTTTAGTTCATACTCCTAAATTCTAATTCTTAATTTCCTAATTAATTTTTGGCAGGGATCATTACTTCGTTAGAGATTGTTTCTTACCTCCTCGATTAAAGATCACATTGTAGCAGTTCAACCAGACAAGACCCAAAACTAGGTGAGTTAGATGATTCGTCTAATTGCAAAACATTGACATTTTATTATTTACATTATAAAAAAATTCGTGAGATATATATACATTATAGTTGCTCGTTAATTTTCCCCGCAATTTTCTTGTGCTTGTTAGTTCTTTTTTAGCGAGATAGGGCCCAATTTTTTGTTTCGCACAGGGCCCCGGATTTTGCCGGCCCGGCCCTGTTTCTTGGAGAGCTGGTACTCTCACATGATGCGGTATGTGGTCAATGCGAATTTAAATTAAGCGAGGTTCTACGTGGAACAACTTCCATACATACTCTCTCATTGGATTTCAAAGGGGAAAATGTTTTTTCGATAAAGGGCGCTTTTATAATCTTGAAATGTAGCATCAAGCGGATACAAAGCATTATGAGTAACACCCGGCCTCTGCGCATAACTAGGATGCACACAGCCAAATACGTAAAGTCTGACAAAATGAAAGAAAACAACGACAAAGGGGAAAATGTAAGTGGTTTATTTATGCCAAGTATTCACATCCTTTCCTACTTCCGTGTTCATTATGTTTGTCATTATTTTCAAAGATCGATTGTATATGTGTTTATCCATGCACTAGTAGAAAAAGGGCCTTTAGTCCCGGTTCGTAAGGGCCTTTAGTCCCGGTTCTTGAACCGGGACTAAAGGGTCGGTACTAATGCCCTGACCCTTTAGTTCCGGTTCAAACCAGAACCGGGACTAAAGGCCCTCCACGTGGCCGGTCCATCTTTAGTCCCAGTTGATAACACCAACCGGTACGTTTTCTGATTTTTTTTTTGAATTTTTTTTTGAATTTTTTTTATTTTCAAATTTCTGAATTATTTTAACCTCTAATCTCTAATCACCCCTCATCACTGCTCAATTTAATCTCTAATCACCCCTCATCATTCCAAATCATCTAACTTCCCGGACGGTCACCCATCCTCCCACTCCCCCAGCCTGAGCACGCTTAACTTCCGGGTTCTATTCTCCCTCGTTTCCAAGTCTGCACTCGTTTTTTTCCTGACAATAGTAAGATGTCAATCATATTAACCCTCAGGAGTTTAGCTTGAGCATGAAGTCACACATTTCACTGTTTGAGTTTGAAACTATTGTTCTAAAAAACAATAATTTTTTAGTAACACTAATATTTCTTGAATAAGTAGTTTGACCATTGTTTGACCACAGTTTGACCATAGTTTGACCAGATTTGACCAAAATTCAAAAAAACTGAAATAATTATTTAATAAGACTAATATTCTTGAATAATTATTTAGTAACACTAATACTTCTTGGATAAGTAGTTTGACCATAATTTGACCAGATTTAATGAAAATTTAAAAAAACTGAAATTTGAGCATAACTTTTTTTCCTTTTGGAATTTGAGGATTCTACAAATTTGCAAACAGGTCGTAGGCGGTCTCCATCGGATGTAACTTTTCGAGTAGATGATTTTTCGTATAAAAAACTTTTTAATCCGAGTTCGTATGCAAAAGTTATGCCCATTTTACAAATTCCAGAGAGATTTTGTAAATAAAGTCGAAATTCATATTTGTAAATTTTCCCAACAACTAGACCACATATCACATGGGAAACTTATTTTATTTTATTTTATTGACATTTCCATCATTTTCTTTTGTTTTTTCTAAAACTGAAAAGGCGGTCCACGAGGGGGGGGGGAGAGTTTGAAAATGGGACCTTTAGTACCGGTTCGTGCCATGAACCGGTACTAATGCCTCAAAGCCCATTAGTCCCGGTTGGTGGCACCAACCGGTACTAAAGCACCAACCGGTACTAAAGGTATAACCTTTAGCACCAACCCCTTTAGTACCGGTTGGTGCCACCAATCGGGACTAATGGGCATCGCACCCTTTAGTCCCGGTTCGTGGCACGAACCGGGACTAAAGGGCCCAGGTGAACCGAGACTAATGCCTTAGCTGCACGAATCGGGATAAATGCACCCATTGGTCCCGGTTCTGGACTGAACCGGGACTAATGGGCTTACCCGGCCTGGACCAAAGCCTCCTTTTCTACTAGTGATGGTCGACAATCAACATAGCTAATTCTTTTTTTATAATATCATCACCCTTCTTGTATATTATACATTCTTTTTTAATCCTCTGATCAGCTTTGGATTCAACCTGAAATGAAGCAACTCCTCCCCGAATTCAGTAAACTAAGAAAGTTGTCCGTACGTGGTATCTTTGTTGAATTCGACCTTTTATGGACGACAATGCTTCTTGTGGCGGCACCATGCATCGAAGTATTACATATTGAGGTGAAGTATTTTCTCCTTAATTATATTGCCTTCCTTTCCTTATCAACATTTAAGGCTTATTGTAGTTCTTCACATATTTTTGAAAGAAAGATGTTTAAAACCTACATACGCTTACTACTGAACCTAGTAATCACATCTAGCCTACAGTGATACACCATGGATACGGGCGACTCCACGGGCGGCGGCCGCGCGTCCCCGACGCCACCAATTCTGCCGGAGCCACCGCCGGTGATCTCGACGGCGGACGGGGCAGGGTTGGGGGCCAACGGGAAGGGGAGATCCTCACCGCCGCTCCACCCGGTTGTCACGTCCCGCGGAGCAGATCTTCCGCCACCGTCATCTCTGCGACTTTCGCCGGATCCGCTCCTACTCGATGAGTGGCGGCCGGCGTCGGTGGCGGCGCCTGATCTTCTTCCTTCCATGTCGTCCAGCCCGGATCCCTCGACGGCAGATCAGGATTGGGAGTTCTTGAATCATTCAAAATGGTACGTGCGTTTTCAGGATGATAGAAAGGCGGGGCGATGGATCAATGGCCTGATCTACTCGCATCCGTCCCGTTGGATTACGATCCGTGACGAAGACGGAGACATATTGGCCGGACGACATCTCAACGTTGGCGAAGATATTGCGATTGGTAGGAGTTTTATTATCGATGTTTTCCATATCGAGGTTCTTGAGTGTGTGCAGGCACCCATAGAATGCGAGGAGCAAATTGAGGTCGTGGATCTTACGAAGGACGCCGAGGAACCCAAGCCTACGCAGCAGGTTGGGGGACGTTTTTGGATTCTAGCTGATGAAGATGAAGACGATGATGATCTGCCGGAAGCGACGGTTCGGTTACCATCTACACTTGGCGTGGCTACATCTACCTCGGGGTCTAAATCTACGGTGAGTAGTAAGAAATCGTGTTCGCTGGGTACTCCGATTCCTTCGCAGAAGTCGAAGGTGAAACCATGGAGGGGACCGTTGCCAAAGGACGGGCCGTCGGCCATCACGTTGTCTGATTTTTTCCGTCCCGAGTGCTGGACGAGAGTGACCCGGCGAAAGAAGAAAGATGGTGCTTTGGTGTCACAGTGATCGCCGGCGGTGGCCGTGCCGTGTGACATTTGGGCGGCCCGATCTGAGCGTTTGAATGATCTATTGGGCTCAGTTGGGCTGCCTGTGGGTGCCTGCGACGTAGGCTTGGTTAGTACTAGGCTAGAGGCCCAGGGGGCTGGCCAGGCAAGCGACGCAGCGGGTGCGGGCGATGTGCATGAGGAGGCCTCGGTTCGGTCGCCCCTACATGCACGTTCTCCCTCTCCCCCACCGCCTGTTTCTGCTAGGGTTCGGCGTCGCGGGAGAGTTGGTTTCCCATTGCCTCCTCGCGCCGTTCTTCCCTGCGTTTTGCCGGAGCCGACCGGCGCCCGCCACCTGTTTCGCTTCTACTGGCCATGCGGCCCAAACCACCTCCGCCGCGGGTGCCGCCGGTGGTGAGGAACCAGACCGGAGCCGCGGGCGGCTCAGCCACTCCGGCTGCGGGTGCTGCTGCGCCGGGCCCTGCGCGTGCGGCACCTCCACCCCAGGCGGTTCCACCGCCGCCTCGGGGGGCGCCTCCACCGCCGCCAGCTAGGGCCTTGCCTCCGCCGCCTCAGCAGCCTAGGGCTGATCCGCCGCTGCCGCCTAGGGCCGAGCTGCAGCCGAACCAAAGGCCATGGCCGCGGCAAATGGCGGGCGGCCGCGGTGGCCCTGGCCAAGGCTCGATCGGCCGTGGGGCGGGTGCATCAGCGGGAGATGATCGGAATCCTCCGCGTGGTCAGTGGGGCGATGATGGGTATGATGCTTACGGTGTTGGGCTACATCGGGGTTCTTCGTCTTCCGGCGGTGGCCGTGGATATGTTTGGACGGACAACGGCCATGCCAACCAGGGTTTTCATGGGCCACCCGGTAACTTTGTGGAGGGGGCGGTCGCCCCTAATAACCGCTCTTTCTGAGGCCATTTCCGCGGAGGTCGGGGCAGGAATAGGCGGAACTATCTGCCTAGGCATCCGAAGACTACGGTTGAGACTGAGGTGGTGGCCGACGGGGGATTGGTTCTACCGCAGGTGGCGGTGGAGACGGTTCAGGCCCTGGCTGGAGTCACGTTGCCGGAGCCCATGCAGACTAGTGATTCTGCTTCTGAGCAAGGTACGGATAAATCAGAGGCTGACAAGGTGTCCAAGTGGGCGGCGAAGAAGAAGAAGCTCACTTGTTTCCGCTGTGGTGACACGGGACACTTTATGGCTGATTGCACTGCGGAATTATGTGACATGTGCAGGAAACCTAAACATACCGCTGCCGAGTGTCCTCTTATACTTGGGCCTAAGCCTACTGTTCAGATTTACGGGGTCTGCTGCTCGGAGTTGATGTTCTTCGAGTCTCCCAGTGTGGCACCCTTGGCACCAGCGGTAGAGACCTCTTTCCCCGGGGTGGTGAAGGTGTTGGGGAACGTAGTAATTTCAAATTTCCTACGCACACGCAAGATCATGGTGATGCATAGCAACGAGAGGGGAGAGTGTGATCTACGTACCCTTGTAGATCGACAACGGAAGCGTTAACACAACGTAGAGGAAGTAGTCTCACGTCTTCCCGATCCGACCGATCCAAGCACCGTTACTCCTGCACCTCCGAGTTCTTAGCACACGTACAGCTCGATGACGCTCCCGGGGCTCCGATCCAGCAAAGCTTCGGGGATGAGTTCCGTCAGCACAACGGCATGGTGACGATGAATATGTTCTACCGACGCAGGGCTTCGCCTAAGCACTGCAACGATATGACCAAGGTGGAATATGGTGGAAGGGGGCACCGCACACGGCTAAGGAACGATCACGAGGATCAACTTGTGTCTTCTAGGGTGCCCCCTGCCTCCGTATATAAAGGATCCAAGGGGGGGTGCGGCCGGCCTAGAGGAGGCGCGCAGGAGGAGTCCTACTCCTACCGGGAGTAGGACTCCCCTCCCGTTCCTTGTCCAACTAGGAGAGGTGGGGGGAGAGAAGGAAAGGGGGGGCGCCGCCCCTTCCTCCTTGTCCAATTCGGACTAGGGGGAGAGGGGGCGCGCGGCCTGCCCTGGCAGCCCCTTCCTCTTCTCCACATTAGGCCCATAAGGCCCATTAACCCCCCGGGGGGTTCCGGTAACCCCCCGGTGCTCCGGTTTTATCCGAAACTTCCCCGGAACCCTTCCGGTGTCCGAATATAGTCATCCAATATATCAATCTTTATGTCTCGACCATTTCGAGACTCCTCGTCATGTCCGTGATCACATCCGGGACACCGAACTAACTTCGGTACATCAAAATGCATAAACTCATAATAACTGTCATCATAACGTTAAGCGTGCGGACCCTACAGTTTGAGAACAATGTAGACATGACTGAGACAAATCTCCGGTCAATAACCAATAGCGGGACCTAGATGCCCATATTGGCTCCTACATATTCTACGAAGATCTTTATCGGTCAGACCGCATAACAACATACGTTGTTCCCTTTGTCATCGGTATGTTACTTGCCCGAGATTCGATCGTCGGTATTCCAAATACCTAGTTCAATCTCGTTACCGGCAAGTCTCTTTACTCGTTCTGTAATACATCATCCCGCAACCAACTCATTAGTTGCAATGCTTGCAAGGCTTAAGTGATGTGCATTACCGAGAGGACCCAGAGATACCTCTCCGACAATCGGAGTGACAAATCCTAATCTCGAAATACGCCAACCCAACATTTACCTTTGGAGACACCTGTAGAGCTCCTTTATAATCACCCAGTTACGTTGTGACGTTTGGTAGCACACAAAGTGTTCCTCCGGCAAACGGGAGTTGCATAATCTCATAGTCATAGGAACATGTATAAGTCATGAAGAAAGCAATAGCAACATACTAAACGATCGGGTGCTAAGCTAATGGAATGGGTCATGTCAATCAGATCATTCACTTAATGATGTGATCTCGTTAATCAAATAACAACCTTTTGTTCATGGTTAGGAAACATAACCATCTTTGATTAACGAGCCAGTCAAGTAGAGGCATACTAGTGACACTCTGTTTGTCTATGTATTCACACATGTAATTATGTTTCCGGTTAATACAATTCTAGCATGAATAATAAACATTTATCATGATATAAGGAAATAAATAATAACTTTATTATTGCCTCTAGGGCATATTTCCTTCAGTCTCCCACTTGCACTAGAGTCAATAATCTAGATTACACAGTAATGATTCTAACACCCATGGAGCCTTGGTGCTGATCATGTTTTGCTCGTGGAAGAGGCTTAGTCAACGGGTCTGCAACATTCAGATCCGTATGTATCTTGCAAATCTCTATGTCTCCCACCTGGACTAGATCCCGGATGGAATTGAAGCGTCTCTTGATGTGCTTGGTTCTCTTGTGAAATCTGGATTCCTTTGCCAAGGCAATTGCACCAGTATTGTCACAAAAGATTTTCATTGGACCCGATGCACTAGGTATGACACCTAGATCGGATATGAACTCCTTCATCCAGACTCCTTCATTTGCTGCTTCCGAAGCAGCTATGTACTCCGCTTCACATGTAGATCCCGCTACGACGCTTTGTTTAGAACTGCACCAACTGACAGGTCCACCGTTCAACGTAAACACGTATCCGGTTTGCGATTTAGAATCGTCCGAATCAGTGTCAAAGCTTGCATCAACGTAACCATTTATGATGAGCTCTTTGTCACCTCCATAAACAAGAAACATATCCTTAGTCCATTTCAGGTATTTCAGGATGTTCTTGACCGCTGTCCAGTGATCCACTCCTGGATTACTTTGGTACCTCCCTGCTAGACTTATAGCAAGGCACACATCAGGTCTGGTACACAGCATTGCATACATGATAGATCCTATGGCTGAAGCATAGGGAACATCTTTCATTATTCTCTCTATCTTCTGCAGTGGTCGGGCATTGAGTCTTACTCAACTTCACACCTTGTAACACATGCAAGAATCCTTTCTTTGCTTGATCCATTTTGAACTTTTTCAAAATTTTGTCAAGGTATGTGGTTTGTGAAAGTCCAATTAAGCGTCTTGATCTATCTCTATAGATCTTAATGCCTAATATGTAAGCAGCTTCACCGAGGTATTTCATTGAAAAACTCTTATTCAAGTATCCCTTTATGCTATCCAGAAATTCTACATCATTTCCAATTAGTAATATGTCATCCACATATAATATCAGAAATGCTACAGAGCTCCCACTCACTTTCTTGTAAATACAGGCTTCTTCAAAAGTCTGTATAAAACCAAATGCTTTGATCACACTATCAAAACGTTTATTCCAACTCCGAGAGGCTTGCACCAGTCCATAAATGGATCGCTGGAGCTTGCACACTTTGTTAGCTCCCTTTGGATCGACAAAACCTTCTGGTTGCATCATATACAACTCTTCTTCCAGAAATCCATTCAGGAATGCAGTTTTGACATCCATCTGCCAAATTTCATAATCATAAAATGCGGCAATTGCTAACATGATTCGGACAGACTTAAGCATCGCTACGGGTGAGAAGGTCTCATCGTAGTCAATCCCTTGAACTTGCCGAAAACCTTTTGCGACAAGTCGAGCTTTGTAGACAGTAATATTACCGTCGGCGTTAGTCTTCTTCTTGAAGATCCATTTATTCTCAATTGCTTGCCGATCATCGGGCAAGTCAATCAAAGTCCATACTTTGTTCTCATACATGGATCCCATCTCAGATTTCATGGCTTCAAGCCACTTTGCAGAATCTGGGCTCACCATCGCTTCTTCATAGTTCGTAGGTTCATCATGATCTAGTAGCATGACTTCCAGAACAGGATTACCGTACCACTCTGGCGCGGATCTTACTCTGGTTGATCTACGAGGTTCAGTAGTATCTTGTTCTGAAGTTTCATGATCATTATCATTATCTTCCTCACTAACTGGTGTAGGTGTCACTGAAACAGTTTTCTGTGATGCACTACTTTCCAATAAGGGAGCAGGTACAGTTACTTCGTCAAGTTCTACTTTCCTCCCACTCACTTCTTTCGAGAGAAACTCCTTCTCCAGAAAGTTTCCGAATTTAGCAACAAAAGTCTTGCCTTCGGATCTGTGATAGAAGGTGTATCCAATAGTCTCCTTTGGATATCCTATGAAGACACATTTCTCCGATTTGGGTTCGAGCTTATCAAGTTGAAGCTTTTTCACATAAGCATCATAGCCCCAAACTTTCAGAAACGACAACTTTGGTTTCTTGCCAAACCACAGTTCATAAGGTGTCATCTCAACGGATTTTGATGGTGCCCTATTTAACATGAATGCGGCCGTCTCTAGAGCGTATCCCCAAAGCGATAGCGGTAAATCAGTAAGAGACATCATAGATCGCACTATATCTAGTAAAGTACGATTACGACGTTCGGACATACCATTATGCTGTGGTGTTCCGGGTGGCGTGAGTTGCGAAACTATTCCACAATTTTTCAAATGTACACCAAACTCGTAACTCAAATATTCTCCTCCACGATCAGATCGTAGAAACTTTATTTTCTTGTTACGATGATTTTCAACTTCACTCTGAAATTCCTTGAACTTTTCAAACGTTTCAGACTTATGTTTCATTAAGTAGATATACCCATATCTGCTTAAATCATCTGTGAAGGTGAGAAAATAACGATATCCGCCACGAGCCTCAATATTCATCGGACCACATACAGCTGTATGTATGATTTCCAACAAATCAGTTGCTCTCTCCATAGTACCAGAGAACGGCGTTTTAGTCATCTTGCCCATGAGACACGGTTCGCAAGTACCAAGTGATTCATAATCAAGTGGTTCCAAAAGTCCATCAGTATGGAGTTTCTTCATGCGTTTTACACCGATATGACCTAAACGGCAGTGCCACAAATAAGTTGCACTATCATTATCAACTCTGCATCTTTTGGCTTCAACATTATGAATATGTGTATTACTACTATCGAGATTTAACAAGAATAGACCACTCTTCAAGGGTGCATGACCATAAAAGATATTACTCATATAAATAGAACAACCATTATTCTCTGATTTAAATGAATAACCGTCTCGCATCAAACAAGATCCAGATATAATGTTCATGCTTAACGCTGGCACCAAATAACAATTATTTAGGTCTAATATTAATCCCGAAGGTAGATGTAGAGGTAGCGTGCCGACTGCGATCACATCGACTTTGGAACCGTTTCCCACGCGCATCGTCACCTCGTCCTTAGCCAATCTTCGCTTAATCCGTAGTCCCTGTTTCGAGTTGCAAATATTAGCAACAGAACCAGTATCAAATACCCAGGTGCTACTGCGAGCATTAGTAAGGTACACATCAATAACATGTATATCACATATACCTTTGTTCACCTTGTCATCCTTCTTATCCGCCAAATACTTGGGGCAGTTCCGCTTCCAGTGACCAGTCTGCTTGCAATAGAAGCACTCAGTTTCAGGCTTAGGTCCAGGTTTGGGTTTCTTCTCTTGAGTAGCAACTTGCTTGCCGTTCTTTTTGAAGTTCCCCTTCTTCTTCCCTTTGCCCTTTTTCTTGAAACTAGTGGTCTTGTTGACCATCAACACTTGATGCTCCTTCTTGATTTCTACCTCCGCAGCTTTCAGCATCGCGAAGAGCTCGGGAATAGTCTTATTCATCCCTTGCATATTATAGTTCATCACGAAGCTCTTGTAGCTTGGTGGCAGTGATTGGAGAATTCTGTCAATGACGCAGTCATCTGGAAGATTAACTCCCAACTGAATCAAGTGATTATTATACCCAGACATTTTGAGTATATGCTCACTGACAGAACTGTTCTCCTCCATCTTGCAGCTATAGAACTTATTGGAGACTTTTTATCTCTCAATCCGGGCATTTGCTTGAAATATTAACTTCAACTCCTGGAACATCTCATATGCTCCATGACGTTCAAAACGTCGTTGAAGTCCCGATTCTAAGCCGTAAAGCATGGCACACTGAACTATTGAGTAGTCACCAGCTTTGCTATATCAGACTTTCATAACATCCGGCGTTGCTCCTGCAGCAGGCCTGGCACCCAGCGGTGCTTCCAGGACGTAATTCTTCTATGCAGCAATGAGGATAATCCTCAAGTTACGGACCCAGTCCGTGTAATTGCTACCATCATCTTTCAACTTTGCTTTCTCAAGGAACGCATTAAAATTCAACGGAACAACAGCACGAGCCATCTATCTACAATCAAACATAAACAAGCAAGATACTAATCAGGTACTAAGTTTCATGATAAATTTAAGTTCAGTTAATTTACTTAAAGAACCCCCACTTAGATAGACATCCCTCTAATCCTCTAAGTGATTACGTGATCCAAATCAACTAAACCATGTCCGATCATCACGTGAGATGGAGTAGTTTCATTGGTGAACATCTTTATGTTGATCATATCTACTATATGATTCATGCTCGACCTTTCGGTCTCCGTGTTCCGAGGCCATATCTGTATATGCTTGGCTCGTCAAGTTTAACCTGAGTATTCCGCGTGTGCAACTGTTTTGCATCCGTTGTATTTGAACGTAGAGCCTATCACACCCGATCATCACGTGGTGTCTCAGCACGAAGAACTTTCGCAACGGTGCATACTCAGGGAGAACACTACTTGATAATTTAGTGAGAGATCATCTTATAATGCTACCGTCAATCAAAGCAAGATAAGATGCATAAAAGATAAACATCACATGCAATCAATATAAGTGATATGATATGGCCATCATCATCTTGTGCTTGTGATCTCCATCTCCGAAGCACCGTCGTGATCACCATCGTCACCGGCGTGACACCTTGATCTCCATCGTAGCGTCATTGTCGTCTTGCCAAGCTTGTGCTTCCACGACTATCGCTACCATTTAGTGATAAAGTAAAGCATTACATCGCGATTGCATTGCATACAATAAAGCGACAACCATATGGCTCCTGCCAGTTGCCGATAACTCGGTTACAAAACATGATCATCTCATACAATAAAATTCAGCAGCATGTCTTGACCATATCACATCACAACATGCCCTGCAAAAACAAGTTAGACGTCCTCTACTTTGTTGTTGCAAGTTTTACGTGGCTGCTACGGGCTTAAGCAAGAACTAATCTTACCTACGCATCAAAACCACAATGATAGTTTGTCAAGTTGGTGCTGTTTTAACCTTCGTAAGGACCGGGCGTAGCCACACTTGGTTCAACTAAAGTTGGAGAAACTGTCACCCACAAGCCACCTCTGTGCAAAGCACGTCGGGAGAACCGGTCTCGCGTAAGCGTACGCGTAATGTCGGTCTGGGCCGCTTCATCCAACAATACCGCCGAACCAAAGTATGACATGCTGGTAAGCAGTATGACTTATATCGCCCACAACTCACTTGTGTTCTACTCGTGCATATAACATCAACATATAAAACCTAGGCTCGGATGCCACTGTTGGGGAACGTAGTAATTTCAAAATTTTCCTACGCACACGCAAGATCATGGTGATGCATAGCAACGAGAGGGGAGAGTGTGATCTACGTACCCTTGTAGATCGACAACGGAAGCGTTAACACAACGTAGAGGAAGTAGTCGTACGTCTTCCCGATCCGACCGATCCAAGCACCGTTACTCTGGCACCTCCGAGTTCTTAGCACACGTACAGCTCGATGACGCTCCCCGGGCTCCGATCCAGCAAAGCTTCGGGGATGAGTTCCGTCAGCACGATGGTGTGGTGACGATGAAGATGTTCTACCGGCGCAGGGCTTCGCCTAAGCACTGCAACGATATGACCGAGGTGGAATATGGTGGAAGGGGGCACCGCACACGGCTAAGGAACGATCACGAGGATCAACTTATGTCTTCTAGGGTGCCCCCCTGCCTCCGTATATAAAGGATCCAAGGGGGGGTGCGGCCGACCTAGAGGAGGCGCGCAGGAGGAGTCCTACTATTACCGGGAGTAGGACTCCCCTCCCGTTCCTTGTCCAACTAGGAGAGGTGGAGGGAGAGAAGGAAAGGGGGGTGCCGCCCCTCCCTCCTTGTCCAATTCGGACTAGGGGGAGAGTCGGCACGCGGCCTGCCCTGGCAGCCCCTTCCTCTTCTCCACATTAGGCCCATAAGGCCCATTAACCCCCCAGGGGGTTCCGGTAACCCCCCGGTGCTCCGGTTTTATCCGAAACTTCCCCGGAACCCTTCCGGTGTCCGAATATAGTCGTCTAATATATATCAATCTTTATGTCTCGACCATTTCGAGACTCCTCATCATGTCCGTGTTCACATCCGGGACTCCGAACTAACTTCGGTACATCAAAATGCATAAACTCATAATAACTGTCATCGTAGCGTTAAGCGTGCGGACCCTACGGTTCGAGAACAATGTAGACATGACTGAGACAAATCTCCGGTCAATAACCAATAGCGGGACCTGGATGCCCATATTGGCTCCTACATATTCTATGAAGATCTTTATCGGTCAGACCGCATAACAACATACGTTGTTCCCTTTGTCATCGGTATGTTACTTGCCCGAGATTCGATCGTTGGTATTCCAAATACCTAGTTCAATCTCGTTACCGGCAAGTCTCTTTACTCGTTCTGTAATACATCATCCCGCAACCAACTCATTAGTTGCAATGCTTGCAAGGCTTAAGTGATGTGCATTACCGAGAGGGCCCAGAGATACCTCTCCGACAATCGGATTGACAAATCCTAATCTCGAAATACGCCAACCCAACATTTACCTTTGGAGACACCTGTAGAGCTCCTTTATAATCACCCAGTTACGTTGTGACGTTTGGTAGCACACAAAGTGTTCCTCCGGCAAACGGGAGTTGCATAATCTCATAGTCATAGGAACATGTATAAGTCATGAAGAAAGCAATAGCAACATACTAAACGATCGGGTGCTAAGCTAATGGAATGGGTCATGTCAATCAGATCATTCACTTAATGATGTGATCTCGTTAATCAAATAACAACCTTTTGTTCATGGTTAGGAAACATAACCATCTTTGATTAACGAGCCAGTCAAGTAGAGGCATACTAGTGACACTCTGTTTGTCTATGTATTCACACATGTATTATGTTTCTGGTTAATACAATTCTAGCATGAATAATAAACATTTATCATGATTATAAGGAAATAAATAATAACTTTATTATTGCCTCTAGGGCATATTTCCTTCACGGCAAGCCATAGAAAATAAATGGATCTTCAAGAGGAAGACGGACGTTGATAGTAGTGTTACTATCTACAAAGCTAGAATTGTCGCAAAAGGTTTTCGACAAGTTCAAGGTGTTGACTACGACGAGATTTTCTCACTCGTATGGATGCTTAAAGTCTGTCCGAATCATGTTAGCAATTGCCGCATTTTATGAAATCTGGCAAATGGATAACAAAACTGCAATTCTTAATGGATTTCTTAAAGAAGAGTTGTATATGATGCAACTAGAAGGTTTTGTCAATCCTAAAGGTGCTAACAAAATATGTAAGCTCCAGTGATCCATCTATGGACTGGTGCAAGCATCTCGGAGTTGGAATACACGCTTTGATAAGTTGATCAAAGCATATAGTTTTATACAGACCTTCAGTGAAGCCTGTATTTACAAGAAAGTGAGTGGGAGCACTACAACATTTCTGATAAGTATATGTGAATGACATATTGTTGATTGGAAATAATGTAGAATTATTCTGCAAAGCATAAAGGAGTGATTGAAAGGAGTTTTTCAAAGAAAGACCTCGGTGAAGCTGCTTACATATTGAGAATCAAGATCTATAGAGATAGATCAAGACGCTTGATAAGTTTTTCAATGAGTACATACCTTAACAAGATTTTGAAGTAAGTTCAAAATGGAATAGTCAAAGAAAGAGTTCTTGCCTGTGTTACAAGGTGTGAAATTGAGTAAGACTCAAAGCCCGACCACGGCAGAAGATAGAAAGAGAATGGAAGTCATTCCCTATGCCTCAGCCATAGGTTCTATAAAGTATGCCATGCTATGTACCAGATCTATTGTATACCCTGCACTGATTTTGGCAAGGGAGTATAATAGTGATCTAGGAGTAGATCACTGGACAGCGGTCAGAATTATCCTTAGTGGAATAAGGATATGTTTCTCGATTATGGACATGACAAAAAGGTTCGTCGTAAAAGAGTTACGTCGATGCAAGCTTTGACACAGATCTGGATGACTCTAAGTCTCGATATAGATCTGGACTCTGCCGCGGCTGGATCACTATTCCATCGACTCCCCTAGGGTTTTGGGAATATTGGGGCATTTATAGAGCAAAGAGGCGGCCCAGGGGCACCCGAGAGGCGGGCACAACCCACCAGGGCGCGCTCGGGCCTCCTGGCGCGCTCTGGTGGGTTGTGCTCTCCTTGGACCACCCCCAGGCGTAGCCAGGGCCCATTATGTTCCTTCCGGTCCAAAAAAATCTGCGGAAAGTTTCGTTGCGTTTGGACTCCGTTTGATATTGATTTCCTGCAATGTAAAAAACATGCAGAAAATAGCAACTGGCACTTGGCACTATGTCAATAGGTTAGTACCAAAAAATGACTATAAAATGATTAACATCCAAGATTGATAATATAACAGCATGGCACAATAAAAAAATATACATACGTTGGAGACGTATCAGCAGGCAAGGTGGCTGCCGAGGTGTCCCCGTCGTCCTCCGCGGGCTCGATCCGCCGTCGCTGGTCCCCTGATCCGCCTGCCGCCGCGCCACTAAGCCGGTTCGAGGACTTTCCCGTCCTCCCTCGGACCCGGCAGCCGACGAGGTCCTACATTGAAGGAAATATGCCCTAGAGGCAATAATAAAGTTATTATTTATTTCCTTATATCATGATAAATGTTTATTATTCATGCTAGAATTGTATTAACCGGAAACATAATACATGTGTGAATACATAGACAAACAAAGTGTCACTAGTATGCCTCTACTTGACTAGTTCGTTAATCAAAGATGGTTATGTTTCCTGACCATGAACAATGAGTTGTTATTTGATTAACGAGGTCACATCATTAGTTGAATGATCTGATTGACATGACCCATTCCATTAGCTTAGCACCCGATCGTTTAGTATGTTGCTATTGCTTTCTTCATGACTTATACATGTTCCTATGACTATGAGATTATGCAACTCCCGTTTACCGGAGGAACACTTTGGGTGCTACCAAACGTCACAACGTAACTGGGTGATTATAAAGGAGCATTACAGGTGTCTCCAAAGGTAGATGTTGGGTTGGCGTATTTCGAGATTAGGATTTGTCACTCCGATTGTCGGAGAGGTATCTCTGGGCCTTCTCGGTAATACACATCACATAAGCCTTGCAAGCATTACAACTAATATGTTAGTTGTGAGATGATGTATTACGGAACGAGTAAAGAGACTTGCCGGTAACGAGATTGAACTAGGTATTGGATACCGACGATCGAATCTCGGGCAAGTAACATACCGATGACAAAGGGAACAACGTATGTTGTTATGCGGTCTGACCGATAAAGATCTTCGTAGAATATGTAGGAGCCAATATGGGCATCCAGGTCCCGCTATTGGTTATTAACCGGAGACATGTCTCGGTCATGTCTACATTGTTCTCGAACCCATAGGGTCCGCACGCTTAAGGTTAAGATGACAGTTACATTATGAGTTTATGCATTTTGATGTACCGAAGGTTGTTCGGAGTCCCGGATGTGATCACGGACATGACGAGGAGTCTCGAAATGGTTGAGACGTAAAGATTGATATATTGGAAGCCTATGTTTGGACATCGGAAGTGTTCCGGGTGAAATCGGGATTTTACCGGGTTACCGGGAGGTTACCGGAACCCCCCGAGAGCCATATGGGCCTTCATGGGCCTTAGTGGAAAGGAGAAAGGGGCAGCCCAAGGTGGCTGCGCCACTTCCCCCTCCCCTAGTCCTATTAGGACTAGGAGAAGGTGGCCGGCCCCCCTCTCTCTCTTTCCCCCCTTTGGGGAATCCTAGTTGGAATAGGATTGGGGGGGGAGTCCTACTCCCGGAAGGAGTAGGACTCCTCCTGCGCCTCTCTCCCTGGCCGGCGCCCCCCTCCCCCCTTGGCTCCTTTATATACTGAGGTAGAGGCACCCTAGAACACACAAGTTGATCCACGTGATCTATTCCTTAGCCGTGTGCGGTGCCCCCTGCCACCATATACCTCGATAATACTGTAGCGGAGTTTAGGCGAAGCCCTGCTGCTGTAGTTCATCAAGATCGTCACCACGCCATTGTGCTGACAGAACTCTGCCCCAACACTTTGCTGGATCGGAGTCTGGGGATCATCATCGAGCTGAACGTGTGCTCGAACTAGGAGGTGTCGTAGTTTCGGTGCTTGATCGGTTGGATCGTGAAGACGTACGACTACTTCCTCTACGTCGTGTCATCGCTTCCGCAGTCGGTCTGCGTTGGGTACATAGACAACACTCTCCCCCTCATTGCTATGCATCACATGATCTTGCGTGTGCATAGGAAACTTTTTGAAATTACTACGAAACCCAACACGAGGCACATTGACACTCGTGCTCTCTTCAGGACAAAGAGACCTTGCCGGACTATATCCAGAGAGGCTGCCAATCGCACCTCCACCAACCAGGCTCCAAAGCCTGGTCCCGAGGCGGAGGTGAACACAAGGCGCGCGCCAGAGGCTCCTCCGACGGAGGATGTGGACGGGTTGTCTGCCACCAACTCTGAGGTGGAGAGTGCCATGAACCACAGGCGTCGCCGGACAATCCTTCGCGACGCTTGTTTCTCCCAAGGGGTGTTAGATGCCTTCAATTCGGGAGATGCGTACCTCTGTGCCGCTCAAAATGGTCTAGCCAGAGCCACGAAGCAATATGTAAAAGACATATGGGTGAGAAAATTTTGGTAATTATATATACCAGTAGCCCCCGAGACTTGAAACAGTTAGAATAACTGATTCAAGGATCATTTGTTATGCAGGTTCTTACAGAAAAGAATTCCCTACTGTCCAAGGAGCTGGAAGAGTGCAAATCCCAACTTGAGGCCGCACTAGCCGCGGCAGGGGAGCCCAAGGAGACCCCCTCTGGTAATATACACTTCGAAAGATAAGTATTTTGCGAAGCACGGCATGGGTGCGAATCTGACAAATGAAATTGCAGATGGCGCCGGATTGAATCCAGAAAGGCAACACCTCCTACGCCAGTTAAAGGCTGGTGAGAAGGTGCTGACAAAGGTGAGGCGGGAGAAGAACGATCTCCAAGATGCTAACACCAAGCTGGGCGTCAAGCTGAAAGATGTTCGTGCCCAGCTGTCAGACTCCGTTAAGGAGAATCAGCGGCTTCGGCACGGCATATTTAGTAAGTGCTTGAACGAACCTTTGAAAGAAAGTTCGGCGGGGAAGTCGACTAACAGAGCAATGTCTGTAGGTGTGCTAACAGGTCGTCCTACAGAGGAGATGCCCGGTTCTACGGGTGACCTTCTTCCCGAGCTCTCGCAATTTCTCGATCGAGTTCGGCAGGCGATGCAAGGCGTCGCCCAGGCCCTGTGGCCATCCATCTCCATGCTCGAAGGTCTTGGAGAGCTTGCGGAGAAGCTAAAGGGAGCACGGCGGTGCTTCCGATTGTGGAATATATCGGCCTGCCGTCAAGGCGCTAGGGAGGCCTGGGCCATGGTGAAGACGCAGTACACAAAGGCTGACCCCAACCACATGGCCGAGGTCGGTCCTGTAGGGCCCGATGGGAAGGAGATCCCTGTAAGCTTAGTATATGGCCAAGTAGAGTTGGCCGCAAAGTATTCCCAGCAGGACTGTAAATTAGATAGCCTGTTAGATGGTATTGAAGAGGAATACAATCAGTCAAAATGACTATGTAATTTAATTGACATTTATAATGCCTTCTAGCCGGATTGTAGATCATTTGTCATGGCCGACCTTTTCGCTTCAGCCTCGGGACCTGACGGTCCGGAGTGTGTCCGAATTCCCATGCGGTTATATAGGAACCGGGGAATCCATGGAGACCAGGCGTAGGGGTCATTAGTGCGTGAACAGACAAGTGCCCGACTAGTTATGTTATATTACATGGTTAGTAAGAAACATCTTCCAGGGAGAATAGTTCTGTTAGGGGTTCCTTTCCCTGGGAGGCATGCCCTAGAGTGCATGTCTATGCTACAAAAAGAAACACAGGAAAAACATCTAGGGGCGTATAGATAAATAATAAAAAGGATCATCTTTAGTTCACCGACCGAATATTCCCTTAAGAACGCTAGCTTTCGGCTTCACCCAGTCTGAGGTACACGTCCGGCTGACCCGGCAGTAACAATCACAGAGGTGCTCCCTTTACCACCTAGCCGAACAATCGGGAACGTAGGGGTAAGCACAGGAGCCAGGCAACCCAGCTTGGCCAAAACTTAAGTCATATCGATGCATATAATGGTGAATAAAAGGTACATGCAGAAGTGTGACACATGTGTTGGGCATGAAACCCGTATAAATAAGCTTCTATTAAAAGAAGCCCCCAGGTTTAATGAGTGTGAATAGCACGTCATTTGATGAGCCTTTAAAGGTTATAAGAGAAAGGAAGGGGTGAAGGGGAGAAATGTAAGACAGACAATATATATAAAAAATGGACAGAGGAAGGAGACGAACACAGAGTCCGGCTCTAGGCATAGAATCTTCGGAGACGGGCTGTGTTCCATGGGTTCGGCTCGAGTCGGTTGTCCGATGCATCTCGCAAGCAGTACGCTCCACCAGTCAGGACTTGGTCAATTATGAAAGGACCTTCCCACTTGGGCTTGAGTTTGTCCTTTTTCTTGTCCGGCAGGCGTAGAACTAATTCGCCAACGTTGTAATTTTTGCCCATACTTCTCTGCTCTGGTATATTCGAGCCTGCTGTTGATAGAATGCGGAACGGGCTTTTGCCACGTCGCGCTCCTCCTCCAGTGCGTCCAAACTATCCTGCCAATCGAGCTCGGCTTCTCTTTCTTCGTACATGCGCACTCGAGGTGAGTCATGAATTATGTCGCAAGGAAAAACTGCCTCTGTGCTGTACACCATAAAGAATGGTGTGTATCCGGTGGTGCTATTCGGCGTGGTCCGCAGCCCCCAGAGTACGGAGTCGAGCTCCTCTACCCAGTGCGTGTTAGATTCCTTGAGGGACCGCACTAATCTGGGTTTGATGCCGCTCATGATAAGACCATTTGCACGTTCGACCTGGCCGTTAGTTTGTGGGTGATAGACGGAAGCATAATCGAGCTTGATGCCCATGTTTTTGCACCAGAGTTTTACCTCGTCGGCCGTGAAGTTCGTGCCGTTATTAGTGATGATGCTGTGGGGGACGCCGTAACAGTGTACAACCCGGATATAAAGTCCATCACCGGTCCGGATTCGGCCGTCTTAACCGGCTTGGCTTCTATCCATTTGGTGAACTTATCCACCATGACCAGTAAGTATTTTTGCTTGTGGGTTCCGCCTTTAAGGGGTCCAACCATGTCAAGCCCCCAGACCACGAAGGGCCAAGTAATGGGGATAGTTTGGAGGGCGGTGGGTGGCATATGGCTTTGGTTTGCAAAGAGCTGGCAACTGGTGCATCATTGGACTAAGTCTTGAGCGTCTGCCCGGGCCGTCGGCCAATAAAAGCCTGTACGGAAGGCCTTGCTTACAAGGGACCGAGCTGCAGCATGATGACCGCCGAGTCCGGCATGAATTTCAGCCAGGAGGTTCCGCCCCTCCTCTTCGAAGATGCACCTTTGAAGGACTCCGGTAGTGCTTTTCTTATAAAGCTCTCCCTCGTGGATTCTGTAGGCTTTGGATCGCCGCACTATGCAGCGTGCCTCATTTTGGTCCTCGGGGAGTTCCCGCCTAGTAAGGTAGGCGAGGAATGGTTCTGTCCACGGGGCGATGACGGCCATTATTACATGGGCTGAAGGTGTTATTTCATTGGCAGAGCCTCCGATTGTGTCAGAATGATCGGTGTCGGGCAGTGCGGTTGGGTCTGAGCTGTTATTGTTCGGCTCCCCTTCCCATACTACGGATGGCTTGAACAGCCTTTCCAAAAAGATGTTGGGGGGGACTACATCGCGTTTTGCGCCGATGCGTGCCAGGACATCTGCCGCCTGATTATTTTCCCGGGCTATATGGTGAAATTCAAGCCCCTCGAACCGAGCTGACATTTTTAGGACGGCGTTGCAGTAAGCTGCCATTTTTGGATCCTTGGCATCGAAGTCTCCATTTATTTGGGATATTGCGAGGTTCGAGTCCCCGCGCACCTCTAGGCGTTGAATGCCCATGGATACTGCCATCCGGAGACCATGTAAAAGGGCCTCATATTCGGCTGCATTGTTGGAGTCCGTGTACATAATCTGGAGTACATATTGAACTGTGTCTCCTGTGGGGGACGTCAGAACGACGCCAGCCCCCAGTCCGGCCAACATCTTGGAGCCGTCGAAATGCATGATCCAATTTGAATATGTGCCGTACTCTTTAGGGAGTTCGGCCTCCGTCCATTCTGCGACGAAGTCGGCCAAGACTTGCGACTTGATGGCTCGTTGTGGCTTATAAGTTATGTCAAACGGGAGGATCTCAATGGCCCATTTTGCAATCCGGCCCGTTGCGTCACGGTTGTTTATAATATCGTTAAGTGGTACTTCCGAGGCTACTGTTATTGAACACTCTTGAAAGTAGTGTCGTAGCTTCCGGGATGCCATGAATACCGCGTACGCAATCTTTTGATAATGCGGGTACCGTGATTTGTAGGGAGTGAGGACAGTGGACACATAATAGACCGGCTTTTGAAGGGGGAATTTGTGTCCGTCCGCTTCTTGTTCGATGACGAGCACTGCGCTTACAACCTGATGTGTTTCCGCAATGTATAATAGCATTGGTTCGCCAATGTTTGGCGCGTCCAGGACTGGGTTTGTTGCCAGTATGGCTTTTATTTCGTCGAGTCCGGCCATGGCTGCATCCGTCCATTCGAAGTGTTCGGTGCGCCGAAGGAGGCGGTAAAGGGGTAGGGCCTTTTCTCCCAAGCGGGAGATAAAGCGGCTTTGAGCCGCCACGCATCTGGTTAACTTTTCTATTTGTGTGAGGTCCTTTGGGATAACCAATTGCGACAGAGCTCGGATCTTGGCTGGATTTGCTTCAATTCCTCTACCGGATACAATGAAGCCAAAGAGCTTTCCGGCTGGAACGCCGAAAACGCATTTTTCTGGGTTGAGCTTGATGTCGTATGTTCGGAGGTTATCAAATGTGATCCTCAAGTCGTCTACTAAAGATTCGACGTGTCTTGTTTTGACGACCACATCATCTACATATGCCTCCACTGTTTTGCCGATCTGGTTTGCCAGACATGTCTGAATCATGCGCTGATATGTTGCGCCGGCGTTTTTGAGCCCGAAGGGCATCATGTTGAAGCAGAATGGGCCGTATGGTGTGATAAATGCCGTTGCGGCTTGGTCTGGTTCTGCCATCTTGATTTGATGGTAGCCGGAATATGCATCGAGGAAACACAATGAATCGTGTCCTGCGGTAGCGTCGATAATTTGATCGATGCGGGGGAGGGGGAAGGGATCCTTTGGGCAAGCCTTGTTAAGGTCTTTAAAATCAACACACAGGCGCCAGGATTTGTCCTTCTTTGGTACCATCACCAGGTTTGCTAGCCAGTCCGGATGTTTTATATCTCTGATGAATCCAGCCTCCAATAGCTTTGCTAGCTCCTCTCCCATGGCCTGTCTCTTAGGTTCGGAAAAATGCCGAAGAGCCTGTTTGACAGGTTTGAATCCTGTTTGGATATTTAAGCTATGCTTGGCCAGCATGCGTGGGATTCCTGGCATGTCTGAAGGGTGCCAGGTGAAAATGTCCCAGTTCTCTCGTAGGAACTTTCGCAGTGCGGCGTCTACATCAGGGTTTAGCTGTGCCCTGATGGAAGCTGTTTTATTGGGGTCCGTTGGATGGACTTGGAATTTGACTATTTCGTCCGCCAGTTTAAAGGAGGTGGACTTGGATCTTTTGTCGAGTACCACATCATCCCTATTCACCGTAGAGCGCAACGCAGTCAATTCCTCAGCCGCTAGGGCTTCGGATAGTGCCTCGAGGGCCAGTGCGGCTGTCTTGTTTTCGGCGCGGAGTGCTATGTCCGGATCACTAGCGAGAGTGATGATCCCGTTAGGCCCGGGCATCTTGAGCTTCATGTACCCATAATGGGGTATTGCTTGGAAGATTGTAAATGCTTCCCGTCCTAGCAGAGCATGATAACCGCTGCTGAACGGAGCCACATGGAACGTGATCTCTTCGGATCTGTAATTATGCGGCGTGCCGAACACCACATCTAGTGTGATTTTTCCTGTACAGCGTGCTTCCCGACTGGGGATTATTCCTCTAAAGGTTGTGCTGCTTTGCTCAATGTGGTTCCAGTCTATTTCCATTTTTTGAAGGGTTTCCTCATAAATGAGGTTCAATCTGCTGCCGCCGTCCATGAGTACCTTGGTAAGACGAAAGCCATCCACTATTGGACTGAGGACCAATGCGGCTGGTGCTCGGGCTGTTCGGAATTTAGGTTCATCACTGGCGTTAAAGGTAATAGCCGTGTCACTCCATGGGTTTATTGTTGCTACTTGGTAGACTTTGGCAAGGCTGCGGAGTGTCCTTTTTCGCATATTATTTGATGCGGAAGTCTCGAAGACTATTAATACCGTATTGGTGTCTCTGGGGTGGCTTTCTTTGGCTTCCGGAATTAGGAGATTTTCGCCAATTTTGGCCACCTGCCGGAGTATCCAACATGCTCTAAGGTTGTGAGTAGGTGTGGCATCCTCTGTACTGTGAATTTTACAGGGTCCATTAAGCCATCCTTCCAGTACGGTTCCATGCCCTGTAGAGGGTTTTTGCTTTTTGGTGTTTGACCTGGGTGTCTGGCGATGATGCACCCTTTTATTTCGGACTGGGTTTGTATTCAGGGCCGGATCGTCCCAAAATTTTATTTCGGTTTTCCAGGCGCTTTCCATCGCACAGTACTTTCATACGATGGAAACCAAGTCAGCGAAGCGTGTAATATCACGGCGACTTATGGCATTGAGGATTCCCTTGTCCGTGCAATTATTGCAAAAGATTGAGATTGCGTCTTCCTCGCGGCAGTCCTTTATCCTGTTCTTAACCAGTAGGAATCTCGCCCAGTAATGATGTACTGTTTCATCGGGCTCTTGCCTAATTTGGGATAGATCGCTTATGTTCGGGTGGGTGGGCGGAATTAAATCCGAAGCCCTACCCCATCTGAGGCTCAGAGGCCGAGGAATTTCCAAACTCGAAAATTTGGATTCCTGGATGCTGTCCAATGAATCCACCCCATCGCCTGACTCTAAGTTCAGGTCTTGAGTGATGTCCTCCCCTCCGCGGGTATCCGTCTTGGAGGGATCGGGAATCCGGACGTAGCTAGTCCTTAAGATAGATGAAGGGTCGCCGCACTGTCCCTCTACCACGGCAACATGATGGGTGACTTGGGGAGAGTTAATCTCTCTCAGATCGGGTTTAGGCCCAATCTGGTCGTAATCCGTAGCGACTCCCAGGGCGGCGATGCGATCCAAGAGCTCATTTATTGAGGAGAGCTCCATTGGATCTAACTTCTCGGCGAGTTCCAAGCTGACATGAAGATTGTTTTCGATGGCTCGAGAGGTCATCGTCGGCGCAGAAGCCTAACAGGTGGTCATAAGAAAACCACCTAGCCGGAGGGTTTGGCCGACAGCCAAAGCTCCCTTAGCAACGGTGCCGTGTTTAAAGACGGGGCGAGGCATCCTTCCTGATGGCGACGACATAGAGGAACTCTCAATGAAAGCACCAATGTCGGTGTCAAAACTGGCGGATCTCGGGTAGGGGGTCCCGAGCTGTGCGTCTAGGCCGGATGGTAACAGGAGGCAAGGGACACGAAGTTTTACCCAGGTTCGGGCCCTCTCAATGGAGGTAAAACCCAACGTCCTGCTTGATTAATATTGATGATATGGGTAGTACAAGAGTAGATGTACCACGAGATCGGAGAGGCTAAACCCTAGGAGCTAGCCTATGGTATGATTGTTGTTGTGTATGTTGTCCTATGGACTAAAACGCCCTGGTTGATATAGACACCGGAGAGGGTTAGGGTTACACAAAGTCAGTTACAATGGTAGGAGATCTGCATATCCGTATTGCCAAGCTTGCCTTCCACGCCAAGGAAAGTCCCTTCCGGACACGGGACGAAGTCTTCAATCGTGTATCTTCATAGTCCAGGAGTCCGGCTGAAATTATAGTCCGGCTATCCTAACACCCCCTAATACAGGACTCCCTCATCCCCCTTGTCCGGTTTAACCCCTTTAAGCTAACCCATAGCTATGGCTCCACGACTAAGTCCTTTCACGAGGACATCTGCCGTGAAAAACCCACCACAGTTGGCGCCCACCATGGGGATATCGCACGATGGTTTCAAGTTCTTGAAGGGCAGCTTCGATGGACTCAAGGGATACGCTGTGGGCCGGATGACGAAGAGTCGTCGCGGCAAGCTCTACATCGACAATGCAGGATGGGGCCCTGAGGCCGATTCAATCGAATACGGGTACCGGGTCCCCTTTGGTGGAATTCACGTCTTCATCTGCAAGATTGGCGAACCGAGCCCTGAGCCGGACACCTGCACCGACATGGTCGAGACGGCTCAGGGTGCAAGCCCTCCCCGGTTCAGCCCATGGCAAAGCATGTTTTCGTAGGTGTCATCCATGGAGCAGAATATGAGGACGGGCCGGCATCCGATGGAGAAACCGTTGTCTGCTCCGACAACGAGTCTTCTGGAGAGACCGAATCGCTCTATCAGTTGCAGGATGGCCGGATTAGTGGAGGTTCCGAGGGCAGCAGTATTCCGGACTCCCTTGATCTGCCAAGCAGGGCCGCTATCTTCATGGCCGGTACGCAATCAGCACCCCGCTCATCAACCGCCACAGCAATGCTCTCCGGTTCAGCAACAGCCACGCCGGCGGGGGCAGGGGGCTCTGTGCCGCCTCCGTCTCAAGTTCTGTCTGACTTGTTCGACGCTTTGGCAACATTGATGGCCGCGAAAGTGGACGCGACAGCCTGGGATCAGCACAACATGGAGATCGCAAAGGTGAAAGATCAAATAACTCAGGCTAAAGTGGACCTAGCGGCAGAGAACGCTAGGATGGCTATAGAACGGGCCAAGTTGGAAGCTCAGGCCTACCGGCTTAGGCTGGATTATAATGCCTCAGAGGAAGTCATGAGAAGAAGATACCGATCGCATCTCCCGCCGAGTTATGAGGCAAGAAATCTCTTCAACATGCCAGGAGCAGGAACTAGTAACCAGCCAGTATTAAACCGGATGGAGGTGCCTGCGACAGGAGGTCCGGTTCAGCCGCGCACGATGGACCCACCTTGTCAGAACAACATTGTGCCACAGTATGTTCCAACACCCCCATGGCATTACTCCAACCCATTGGACAACATTGTGGCCGTCGCTTCATGATTGGCGGCACTCCCAACCGACGGCGAATCACCAGTTGCGATTGAGGCACGACGGGTAAGAGAGCTCCTTCAAACAGCCTTAAACCAGCAGCAGGCTTATTTGCACAGTCGTGAGACGATTCATTCCACCCCCCGTCCAAGCCGGAGCTACAGCAGGCACGTTGAGGACGAACCGGCCATTTCAAGCAGTGCACGTCGACGTAACTCGCCGCAAGGGCACAACCCCGCTGGGGGAGGTGCTAATGCGCAGGATGTGGTGGATCATGGTCGCGCACGTCGAGAGGCCGAGTTAGCTGCTCTGCACGGAGCCCGTCAACCTACTCTGGTTCACCCTACCACTTCAGTAGAGCCAGGTGTGGTATTCAGCTCCTTAGGGGTGCCATGTCTCACCCCTGCTTTGCATGATGTGCGGCTGCCCAAGGATTTCAAAGGCCATCGTAAGGTACCCAATTACACCGCCGATCTGCAGCCAGAGGCATGGGTTGAGAGCTACGAGATGGCAATGGAGATATTAGATGTGGATGAAGCAGTATGTGCTAAATACTTCACCATGATGTTGGAAGGAACAGCTCGTACTTGGTTGAAGAGCTTACCAACTAACTCTATCGGATCATGGGTCGAGTTGAAGCACCGGTTTATCCAAAACTTCAAAGATACATGTAATCAGCCCATGTCAATTGTGATCTGGCCGCTTGTGTCCAAGAGTATGGGGAGTCCATCACCCATTGGGTAAAGCGGGTCTCAGCTATTTTGCATTCATCGGATCGTATCAATGCAGATACCACAGTGTTAATGTTGGAGGGCAATTGCCGTTTTCTGTCGCTTAAACAGAAGTTAGGAAGGCTCAAACGTCACTGTAATGATATGTCAACGCTTATGGCCGCTTTGGTTAAGTACGCCGATTCAGATAATACCAAAGACCCCGACTCAGAGGAGGACAAACCGGGGAATGGGAAAAATAACGGCAACACCAAGGGTCAACAGCATAATCCGGCAGGCCATGGGAACAATGGTAAGCGCAAGGCCGACAACAGTTTGGACTTTGTAGCTAACACCAATGCTCAGGAGAATGGTCAGCACCGTAAGGGTAAGCAGCCCCAGAGGGGCGGAGGTTCAGGCCCCAATTTGGAGCGGCTGCTAAATCAACCTTGCCCAAAGCATGGATCAAAGGAGAAGCCAGCATTGCATCTTTGGAAGGATTGTTATATCATGCGAGATTTCAACAACTCCATTATGTTTCAGTACGATAATGGCCCGCCCGGCGGTTCAGGAGGTGGTTTTCACGGGCCGGGTTACGGAGGCGGCAGTTCCGGTTCAGGATTTCAGGGCAATCAAACCAGACACAGCAATCAAGGGAACCAGGGCAACCAGGGAGGTTACAACCATCAGGGGAACCAGCAGCGGCAGCAGCAGTCGGGTTATCAGAGCAATCCTAAGCAGTTAAATAGTGGGCAATATCATGTCTTCACTACTAGCTTGTGTAAGCGTGATCAGAAGCTTCACAAGAGGGCAGTGAACTCTGTTGAACCGGCGGTGCCTCAGTATTTGCGCTGGTTTGAGCAACCCATTTTGTCGAGCAGAGAGGATCACCCGCCCTGGGTTGACAATCCGGGTCATCTGGCCTTAGTGGTGGCCCCTCAAGTTGGGGATATAAGTTCACCAAGGTACTCATGGATGGGGGAAGTAGTATCAACATTCTATATTATGATACCTTCCGTCGTATGGGGTTGACAGATAAGAATCTTAAACCGTCAAATACCGTTTTCCATGGTGTGGTGCCTAGTAAGTCTGCATATCCGGTGGGCAAGATAGCCTTAGAGGTGGCTTTTGGAGATATCATGACTCAAGGTCAGAAACATTGACCTTTGAGGTGGTAAAAATCAAAAGTCTGTATCACGCTTTGTTTGGGCGACCGGCTTATGCTAAGTTCATGGCGAGGCCGTGCTATGTTTATCTACAGCTTAAAATGCCAGGTCATAAGGGGACCATCACAGTACACGGGAGCAGGAAGATAGCTTTGGAATGTGAGGAAGGTGATGCAGCTTATGCTGAGTCGGTTTGTGCCACAGAGGAGCTGAAGTTTTATAAAGACAAAGTTGATCCAGCAGATATGACTTCTTTGAAAAAGACGACTACGGACCATGATCCGGCGTTGAAATTTAAATTAGCCACTGATACCAAGATGGTTGATTTTGTTCCTGGTGATTCATCCAAGCAGTTCAGCATCAGCGCTAACGTGGATCCCAAATAGGAAAGCGCGCTCATCGAGTTTATCCGTGAGAACCGGGACATCTTTGCATGGAAACCTTCTGACATGCCAGGTGTACCAAGGGAACTCGCTGAGCACACACTTAACATTGATCCTAAGTTTAAACTAGTCCGGCAGTTTCTTTGTCGCTTCAATGAAGAAAGACGCAAGGCTATTGGGGAAGAGGTAGCTCGGTTGTTGGCCGTAGGGTTTATCGTGGAGGTCTTTCACCCAGAGTGGTTGGCTAATCCGGTGCTGGTTCTTAAGAAAAATGTCACTTGGCGTATGTGTATAGATTACACAGACTTGAACAAAGCTTGCCCTGCAGATCCCTTTGCCCTCCCTCATATTGATCAGATCATTGATGCTACGGCGGGTTGTGACCGTTTGTGTTTTCTGGATGCTTATTCTAGTTATCATCAGATCAAAATGGCAGTTAAGGACCAGGAAAAGACGCCTTTTATAACTCCTTTTGGGCTCAAGAGTGCCCAAGCGACTTATCAACGCTGTGTTCAGAATTGTCTTCATAAGCAGATTGGGCGCAATGTTCATGCATATGTAGATCATATTGTGATAAATCCAGGAAGGAGGAAACATTGATAGATGATTTGAGAGAAACCTTTGACAACCTCCGGGTTTACAAAATGATGCTCAATCCGGAAAAGTGTGTCTTTGGTGTCCCGGCAGGCAAACTCTTGGGTTTTCTGGTGTCAAACAAAGGCATTGAGGCTAATCTGGAAAAAATCTCCGCAATTACATCTTTGGATAAACCGGTGTGTATCAATGACGTTCAACGTTTGGCCGACCGGATTGTGTATTTGAGCCGGTTTATCAGTCGTCTTGGGGAGAAGGCTATCCCTCTATATCAGATGCTAAAGAAAACAGATGATTTTATCTGGAGTGAGGCAGCTGATAAAGCATTTGAGGATCTGAAGAGGCAGTTAGCTGAACCAACTGTGCTTGCAGCCCCGATCGATAAAGAGCCGTTATTGCTATATGTGGCTGCTAATGCCCGAGCTGTTAGCGTGGCTGTTGTGGTGGAGCACAAGGAAGCTGGAAAGGAGTATCCGATTCAACGACCGGTTTATTATATCAGTCAGGTGCTCATTGAATAAAGTAGAGGTATCTGGTGCTCCGGCTCATCCAGGATCAGACTGATATGCACAAGCTATCCCCACCTTGGGAAGGACCCTTTGTGGTCACCAAGAATCTGCACAACGGGTCATACTACCTCATTGATGTTCAAGAGCACAAATACTCACGTAAATCGGAGGAGGAGACCAAGCAGCCGTGGAATATAGCCCTTCTTCGGCCTTACTATACTTGAGCCACAGGCTCTTCTTATGTACATATTTATGACAATGTATATATTATATAATAAACCGGAGCCTGGAATAAAGAGGGGTCTCTGTTCTTTTTACATCATGTGTGAACCTACAAGAACTTCTATTGTCAAAATGGAGTTTTGTTAAACCGGCTTATACAGCTGTACAGAGATAAAGAAAATCACTAGGGGGCTTGGTCGTATCCAAACCATAGCTACACCTCTTGATCGGTTTACAACCACAAAGGGATATCACTAGGGGGCTTGGTTGTCTTCACACCATAGCTACACCTCTTGATAGGCTTTAAGCCAAAAGGAAATTATATGGAGCCAAAGAGAGTCTGTTGCATTAAAGCACAGCTTAAACATAGGTAACCATCGAGCACAGCTCATTACCTAGGGGCTCTTTGCTTCTCAAAGAACAATGAGTTTGAACCCTTGTAATAGGCTATCAAGCCAGGCTTGGAAGCCAGGTGTATTCACCTAAAACCCCGGGTTATCCTACCTTTTTAAGTAAGTCACTCCGTCCAGGTAAACCTGGTATGACCCATCGAATGTTTGACAAGTCAATCCCATGGACCCTGAACTTGTCAAAGTTAAACCGGTGATTGGTTAAAGATTGAGGTCCATCTTAAAAGGCTTTGCAAAATGGTTTAACTCAGTGGCCTGGCAGCCCATGAAAAGCCTTGATTTAGGGCCTGGCAGCCCATGAAAATCCTTGCATATTTATTTTGTTTTTGCTATTTTTTATGATAAGGGATTTATAAATATTCTTCTGACAAACCGGTGTTCATTACAACCCGGCTTTACTTTCAGTGCTTAGTTGTAAGTACATGATCAGATTCTAAAACCGGTAGCAAACTGCTCCGGTCTAGTTTTGACTAGATGTCACCAGCTATATACGAACAACTCAACAGTTTTTTAGCCCAATGAGATTTCTACATGAAACGGCAAGAGGGCCAGGAGTTATCAATACTCCGGATTGGTGTCTTCACCTCTACCATCCAAGCAGTTGGTCAACCAATGAGGTATGTCGCAGATATTATTTATTTTATCTAATCAGTATAAACTTTGATTATGCATCCAAGTCTTGTATATTTTTTGGGCATCATGACCCGTCCAGTGGTAAACCACTAGGACACTTTCAAGTTCTTGTATCCAGGAACATAAATCATCATGGACTATGCATAAATAGATCCCACAAGTGAAACAAGTTTTCTCAAATACCAAGTAGCATAAACATGCTCGATGGCATGACAGATAAGGATGTTTTTGCTATCCTATTACAAGAAGCTTCAAAACGGCTCCACTGGAATAAATTGTTTCAAGCAGTAACACACAGTAGCTGGTAACCTAGCTGCCGGTTTAGGCTGCTTTGTCGGGACGACTTGACGGTTGCGGGTCATTTGGTGCAATCACCTCTTCTTCATCCCTCCCCAGACGCTGGAAATCAACCGTTGACTAATCGATTCTGGTTAAAGCTTGAAACACTGCTTCTTCATGGATAAGGCTGGAGGGGTTAATGTCAGGAGCGTAAGTATGCTTACGGATTGGAGGCACAAGTTCTTCGACTTCATGGATTTCAGTAGGCTGCCTCTTGCCTTCAGCGTCGTAAACCGGCTGGAAATGAGATAAGTCTGTATCCTCTGCCAGTTTGCTAGCTATTGGCCGCATCTCTTTGGTCAGCCTTCGGAGATCATCATTGTTGAAGTTTGAACCGTCCTCCTTCACTCCTAGATAACCTTTAATAATGTCATCCACTTCATGTTCCGGAATCCATGCCTTGGCCCGGATTAGTGCGGTTAGTGCTCCTGCTCTTGCGGCTGCCTTTTTCAGTTTGGTAATCCGGGTTGGTAGCATGGCCAGCTTCTCAAGGGTTTCCTTTATCAGTGATGGCGCCGGCTTGTTGTAAGCTGCAGTACAAATAGCACGATGGGTTCCAGAATACAACTGTTCAAGTAAAGTGTAAGCCGCTTTAAGCTTCATCCGCATATCCATGCCCAGATGAGAAATACGAGTGCATGCCATGGTTTAATATCAGCAAATTGGTAAATGCTAAAGATCTCGTGACTCGGATAAATAGCATCAGCAGATACTTACCGAACACAGCGGAAATCATAGCATTGCTCTGTCGCTTCAAACCAGTAAGTTCATCTACAACTGGTTTCAGAGCTGCTTCTGCGTCTTCAGCTTTCTTGGTTAAACCGGCTTTTTCAGCCTCCCAGTCAGCACGCTCCTTGTTAAAAGCTTCTTTTAATTTCTCCATAGCTGCCAGGGCTTTGGTCATCTCCTCTTTCGCTTTAGAAGCCTCTGCTTGTTGGGACTTCACATTTTCCTGCAGATCAGCGGTTTGAGCATCTCTATTATTTAGCTCGGCCTGCAAAGGTGAAGCTATGTCAACAACAGGATATATATTATCTAAAGTACTAAGCGTATAACACGTTATGCACTTCGTACTTGGGGGCTAATGCCTATTTACTCTATTATCAACAAGTCTCAAGTACAATGCAAGCATTATCCTTAATACTTGGGGGCTAATGTACATCTGTTCAAAACGGATGCATGGATTCAAGACCCGGGTTACCTTGCAAAGCTAAACCGGCCCTTGGCGGCTACACCGATGAAAGCAATATAACTACATTGATGAAGTATCAGGTTTTCTTGCGGATTTGACATGTGGACAATCAGCATGTAAGGGTTAAAGGTATTACTAAGTTCCGGTTTAAGATTAACATCATAAAACGGCCCTTGGGGGCTACTTGGGCTTGTGTTTTAACTTTGGAATCAAGAAATAAAGGGAGATGAAAATACCTCATAGCGTTCCTTCATCGGGTTCACCAAACCGGCTTCATAGTCACGGTTTGAGTGCAGACGGTTTAAAAACTGAAGTGAAGTTCTTCAGCACTGAGATGAGCATAGCTTGATAAGTCAGTGCTCCATTTACCCTTTTCCCTGGCAGCACGCTCTTCTTTGGCACTATGTTGGGCCAAGATTACAGGATGGCCAGGAGAGCGGTGATCCATGCCAGTAATGATAACATCGTCTCCTTGGCCTTCAACAGTTTTTGCGGGTGATGATGGAGTATCAGTACCTTTCACCGGACTAGCCCGGTTTTGAGCTGCCGGTTCAGTGTCAGGCACAGCAGCATCAGCTTCTGGTTGTTCATCAATATTCTGGTCTTGAAGGGGCAGTTCATCAAAGGTAGCTTTAGGATGAGGACCCTCCGGTTCACAAGTTTGGTCCGGTTCACCTATTTGCTCTTCTTCACAAGCCGCCTGGTTTTCTGACGGATTGCTGACCCGAGCTTTCTTGCTGGGCCAGGCTTTGGCTCTGCAAAACAAAATTAAAAGAGGTTTAGCATCTTATTCAAGATTTGCAATGCATTTGAAGAAAGGGTTTGACTGCTTACCCAGCTACAGTTTTAAGAGGAGGGAGTTGGGTTGCTGTTGACTCGCCAAAAGATGAGGGAGGTGTCACCTGATAATTTGAATCATACGGATTAAGAGGTTGTCTGAAATAACCTGCCTTGGGATAAGAATTGTCAGAAGTGGGGGAGACCTTAGATCGGTTCTTCCGAGCCGGGGTATCAGGTAAACTGGCCAAAGTGACCTGTTGGCCACTGTGCCGGGTTGTTCGGCGAGCTTCATGTTGCTGCGTCTTCAAAATAAATGTTGGATCCATGTAAGCAAGAGGATGAGAAAAGCTTACTTTCCGGATCGCTTGACGGGTTTTTCTGTTGGCATAGAACCTGAACCGGAGGAAAGGGTAACTACCTCTACATCATTAGCCTGGCTGCCTTCTATGTCCTCCTCATAAAGATCATTGTTAATGAGGTGCATGAAAAGGGAGCCAAGTGAATCAAGTTCTACCTCAACTTCCGGATCATCTACATCATCATCAAATTCCATGTTGATTTGGTCAGCTGTTTTTTGCTTTGAGGTACGCTTGACGGCTTTGGTTTGGGGACGGGATGGCTTTGCCGCCTTATCTACGGATTTCCGCTTCCAGAAGGGATCATCACCCTGTTTATACACAAACAGAAGAAAGTTTACAAGTTGAAAAATTTAAAGATATCAAAGATAAAAAGGAAAGCATACTGCTTACAGCAGGCGGTTTATTTTGAGTGTAGAAGGGGTTCAAGCCGGTTTGGCGACACACTGATTCCGGTTCATTCAAAATTTTCTTAACACTCTCAGTGACCTCTTCATCGGTCATCGGATAGTTGATGTGGCGTTGGGGGTCTTCTAATTCACCGGTATATTCACACATTAAACCGGGGTGGCGGCTTAGTGGCAAGACGCTGCAAGATATCCAGCAACGCACAAAATCAACGCCTGATAATCCGTTGGCCATAAAGGCCCGGAGTTTGGCGAGTTGAGGGGCATATTTGGCCCGTTCTGCAGAACTTAGACGTTGCGGCATTAGATGAGTGTTGGAAAGCCGGTGCTCACGGTAGCCTGGGAGAGGGCTCTCATCTTCAGGAGAGGTATCTATGCAGTAGAACCAAGTCTGGTTCCATTCCTTAGGGTGACTGTGCAGTTTGGCATGAGGGAATTCAACTTCTTTCCGCTTTTGAATAGAGACACCACCAAGTTCAGTGTTGGGACCATTTACAAATTCTGTACGCCGGTTCAGATGCAAAAAGTCCCGGAATAGCTCAGCAGCTGGTTCTTCTTGTAAGTACGCTTCACAGAAGACTTGGAAGTTGCATAGATTGGACACCGAGTTGGGTCTGATATCTTGAGGAAGGAGTTGGAAACTGGCAAGAAAATCTCGGAAAAAACTTCGACCCGGGCGGTTTGTAACCACAGCCTATGTTGTTGACAAAGACCACTACCTCACCCTGCCTCGGGGTAGGAGGATTTTCTGTTCCTGGAACTCGCCACTGAATTTCCGTTTTTTGTGCAAGGTGCTGATACTGACCATTCCGTTCAACTGTTCTTCGGTGATCCGGGAAGGAGCCCAGTTGCAAGCGCAAAACTGTTTGTCCATTGTGAAATGAAAAGCTGAAAAAGAAATGCTAGTTTACGAATAATTCATGGTGTTACACAAGATGCAAGGGAATAAAGATATACAGATGTGTGAAATTGCATAAACCGGAGACAGATAAAATAAAGAATAACAAGGTGATATCAAGGATATACATGTGTTGTTAAACCAGACTGTTACAATGAATATAAAGGGGATTTGCCGGTTTACCAGGGGACTAGTGGTATGAGAGAGATTGTTTCTATAAGGGTAAACCGCCTACATTGTAAAGAGGATACATATCTAAGGTGAAAAGGCTGAGTAAGTTAAAACATATTTCATGGTTTGGCATGGGAATTTTAGATCTGCCGTGCGTTGGATAATCAAAATATATTCTGTTCTAATCTCAAGTACTCAAAAGGTTCAGTAAGTTCAGATGAGTTTGATATCAAGCAGATACCTTAACAAGAACAAAGGAGTTTAAGCTACAAAGGGCGCTGAAAACAATCAGATTTAGCTGGCCATTGGTGTTACTAAAGGAGGAACAGCTTCGAAGAACTATGAAGAACACTGAACCCTGATGGTGGATCTGGAGAGAGGAGAAGAGGAACTTACTGGGGATGACGAAGCTGCGGAGGATCGCCGCGTTTCTCTGGTACGGTCAGGTTGATGCAACGGCCTTTGTTGAGGCAGATGCGAAGGACGATGGTGACGGCGGAGCTCGCAGGTCGGTCGGTGCAAGGAAGAAGATGATGCGAAGAGGAACGAGGGGGAAAGTGAAAGGGACCCCTCAGACCTATTTATAATATGAATGGATAAAGGCAGGCATGAAAATCGAGGAGCCCGGAAAATGGGATATGTGACAGCTCTGTTGCCTCGATTGTCGGAGGCCCATCAATGAAGATGGGTTATGCGCAGTTTTTAATAGCGGATGATGTCATGGCGATTTATCATGGTCCTGAAAAGTGACGTCATGGAGGTTTACAAGATTTCTATGAAGGTGATGATGCGTTGAGGATTGACATGAACCAATTCAAATCAATATGGGGCCTAATGTTGGGGATATTACCACTGGGTGTAAACCGGCCAGGAGAGGCCGGGTTAACCCCTTAATGGTTCACTGTATCTGAAGCCCATGAAGAGAAGGACGATGACGCTTTATGAAGGCCCAAGGCCCAGAGCCGGTTTAAGGCCTGTAGAAGTAAACCGACATTAGTATGTAAACTTGTATTGTAAGGTAGAAAGGATAGAGACCGAGCCGGACACGTTCATGATCTGGCCTCGGGACTCTGCAAACCGGCAGGCGTCAACCTGAGTATATAAAGGGATGACCCGACATCGGTTTGGGGACGACAGACAACAACTCGAGAGCCAGGCAAAGTGGATTGCTCCCTGGTCTTCGAAACCCTAGCAATACCAATCACAACTAGACGTAGGCTTTTACCTTCATCAAAGCAGCCGAACTAGTATAAAAACCCTCGTGTTCGCCTTGTCCGGTTTAACCCCTTTAAGCTAACCCATAGCGATGGCTCCACGACTAAGTCCTTTCATGAGGACATCTGCAGTGACAAACCCACGATAGCTGCCATAGACTTCGGCTTCTCCTGGCCGAGGTGGCGGGCGAGCCACTCGTCGCGGATGTTATGCTTGAATGCCGCTAGGGCCTCTGCATCCAGATAGTCTACAATTTGGTTTTTCTTTGTCACGAACCGAGTTCAGAATTGTCTGCCCGATTCCCCTGGCAGCTGGGTTATGTGGCTCAACTCATCAGCATCTGGTGGCCGCACATAAGTGCCCTAGAAGTTGTCAAGAAATGCGTCTTCCAGATCTTCCCAACTGCCAATGGAATCTGCTGGCAAGCTATTCAGCCAATGTCGAGCTGGTCCTTTGAGTATTAGTGGGAGATACTTGATGGCATGTAGATCATCACCGCGAGCCATGTGGATGGGGAGGAGGAAATCCTCAATCCATACAGCGGGATCTGTTGTGCCATCGTAGGATTCGATATTTACGGGTTTGAAACCCTCCGGGAATTCATGATTCATAACTTCATCAGTGAAGCATAGGGGGTGTGCGGCACCTCTGTGCCGGGCTATATCCCGACGTAGTTCGTATGAGTCTTGTTTGCTGTATTCGGCCCGACCGGATTTACTCTTGGTGTATCCGATGCGACGATCATTGTCCCATGTGGGTGCACGTGCCCGTGTCCCGTATATTGACCTTGCGATTTTTGCCTTACTGTCCAACATGTCTTGCAGGTCCTCTGTGTTGCCCCAGGCCTTAATATTTTTGACTGAGTGGCGATGGGGTGCAGGCTGAACTTTAGGCTGAAACGCCTTACTGACTCGGCCGCGTAGTGGCCGGTCAGCCACATTGTACATTGGTGACTGAGGTTTCAATGCTTCCTCCTCGAGGTGAGGCAGCAACCTGCGTTTTGGGTTATTCTTGGACGGGTGCTCAAGTTCATGCTCCTCAGCCGCAAGGACTTCAGTCCACCTGTCTGCTAGCAGATCTTGATCAGCTTGAAGCTGTTGCTGTTTCTTCTTTAGGCTACTTGCCGTGGCCATAAGCCGGCGCTTGAATCGCTCTTGCTCAACGGGGTCCTCAGGCACGATAAACTCGTCATCGCCGAGGCTTGCCTCGTCTTTGGAGAGAGGCATGTAATTGTCCTCCTCCGGTTCTCCATCTGCTGCCCGCTCTGGAGAGCTAGCTTGTTCGTCCTCCGGCTCTACATCATGCTGGAGGGGATTGTTGTTGTCTTCGGCACTATCCGGAGTGTTATTATCTCCTGTGCCGGTATCACTGCTCTAGCTGTGGCGGGACTTAGAGCGGCGCCGCTGACGTCGGCGCTTGGGTTGCTTCCTAGAGGGGTCATCCTCCGCTGTCTCGTCGCCATTGGCTTCCTTGGGGGTGTCCACCATGTATATATCACATGAGGAGGTGGCGGTCCAGTGCCCCGAGGGCGGTGGATCCTGTTCGTCTCCGGCTTCGTCGTCCATACCGTCGAAGTCTTCGGAGCCAAAGTCGAGCATGTCGGTTAAGTCGTCGATAGTGGCTACTAAGTGGGTGGTGGGTGGGCAACGAATTTCTTCATCGTCGGCATCCCATTCTAGCCAGACATAGTTCGGCCAAGGTTCTCCTGACAGGGAGAGATACCTTAATGAATTTAGCACATCCCCGAAGGGTGAGTGCTGAAAGATGTCTGCGAAGGTGAACTCCATGATCGACGCCCAGTCGGATTCGACGGGCACGGATATGAGCGGCTCGGAGTCCGTGGCCGGGAATGAACCCAGTGCTTCGGCGACACGGCTCTCATAAGGGGTGAAGTCAGTATCCGGCTCTATCGCCACTTAGAGTGCGGCCTCCATGGCTGGGTCCATCCCTTCGTTCTCGGATGGCGCGACTTGCTCCGGATTAAAGGTCGGAGTAGCTGCGGATGCGATCTCCCGAACACTGTCCGACGGCAGAGTTACGTCATGCTCATCGCGACTGCGCGACGCATCTGGCATGGGCTCGAACCCGTCGAAGATCAAGTCTCCGCGGATATCGGCCGTGTAGTTCAAGTTTCCAAACCTGACCAGATGGCCAGGGGCGTAGCTCTCAATCTGCTCCAGATGGCCAAGCGAATTGGCCTGCAGTGCAAAGCTACCGAATATGAAGATCTGTCCAGGGAGAAAAGCCTCACCCTGGACCGCATCACTAGCGATGATCTAAGGAGCCATCAGGCCTTATGGTGACGACACAGTGGAACTCTCAATGAAAGCACCAATGTCGGTGTCAAAACCGGCGGATCTCGGGTAGGGGCTCCCGAACTTTGCGTCTAAGGCGAATGGTAACAAGAGGCAGGGGACACGAAGTTTACCCAGGTTCAGGCCCTCTTGATAGAGATAAAAACCTACGTCCTGCTAGATTATTCTTGATGATATGAGTATTACAAGAGTAGATTGTATGATTGTATGTTGTCCTACGGACTAAAACCCTCCGGTTTATATAGACACCAGAGGGGGCTAGGGTTACACAAGGTCGGTTACAAAGGAGGAGATATACATATCCATTTGCCTAGCTTGCCTTCCACGCCAAGTTGAGTCCCGTCCGGACACAGGATGAAGTCTTCAATCTTGTATCTTCAAAGTCCAACAGTCCGGCCAAAGGATATAGTCCGGCTGTTCGGAGACCCCCTAATCCAGGACTCCCTCACTAGTGTTTTTCATTTCAAGGGTGGTAGAATCCAACACCATTACCTGAGTACAAGAACTAGTGGTTAGCTATGTGAGACCTTGGAAGGGATCAGTCAGTGATGAGTCTGAGTAATTACATCTTAGTTTTGTACCAACAGAAGGAAGGGAGTCAGAACCATTGGATGGATTTACGAATGCTAAGGAAGCTGGAGGTTGGAATAATGATCAGTTGCAACCCGATGATGAGTTCAAGGTTTTACAAGTGATGACATGGGCTATAACCCACAGGCTCCAAGACTTGACAAAAAGTAAGCACACTCTTGCTGAAGGAAAAACTCTGGAAGAAGTGATGACTTTATCAACAGACAATCATATAGGAGTAACGCAAAACATGAGAGTTGTGAAGAAATGATAGATGTTTGTTTGGCTTGCAGAATCAATGGATTTTTTCGAACCTAGTTCGTGGACAAGAGAAATTCTGTGATGCTTGCGAGGGTGACCGAGTGTTAGAATCTGAGATTCACTAAACCATATACAAGGTAATGATTTGGGTGCGGGATGGATTGATCACCATGCCGACTTACTCTTATTGTTCACCTCTGCTATATGGGATGGTAAATCTGAGTGACTTACCGATAGTAGAGAGATGATGATATCAAAACCTTGTTGAACCTTAGAATGGTAGGAGAAACCATAAATTTTTGACCACCATGAGATCTTGATAGTTGTGTAGTATTGGCGCCAGACCTGTCAGCTAATAAGACCCTGTACCAGAAGGACCTTACCAAGATGAAAGGACACAAGGATTGAGGAAAAGGGGTTATGCCACTACCGGAAGAGCCCAGAGTAGGAATTTTCCAGAGAATCTCAAAAGACTGACCTTGTGAAGAATAAGGATGGAGTATATAAGTTTTGATGGAGCCGTAACCATGCTTCTAAGGGTGGTAGCACCCGAACCCTTCATGATAATTGCTGGATTTTCAGGAGACCCTGAACCTAACCTATTTCTTTCTAGCCTCTTTAAATCTCGAGGGTGAGATTCATTTTAAGGGTGTTAGGTTTGTAACATCCCAAAATTCTAAATTTTGGAATGTTATACTAATTAAGTAATAATCATTGCTTGTGTGATTTTTGGTGTGAAATTGAATGAAATTTGAAACTTTTTGAAAGTTTAATTAGAGGGAATAAAAGGACTGCCCCAAAATTTTCCATTTATAATCCCTATTCAATATTGAGTTTGAATCCTTTCAAAACCCTCTAATAAACAAATAAAATGGGAGGGGGGAAATGATGCTCCAAAATCAGAGATAATGTTTTGTTTGAGATTCACATTTGAACACAGAAACTATTTGAAATGTATTTCTAATCCAAATTCATTTACATTTTGGAGTTATTAAAAAATGTTATTTAAAAGTATTTTATTTGGTCCTAGAAAAATGTTCATCGTTTAGGAAATTTTATTCTAATAATTCTAATATATAATATGCCTATGGAAAAGTTTAATTCCATTTTCCTTATTCCGTTTCTTCTTTCTTTTATTTATTTAATAAGAAAAAGCAATACATGTGGCCCATAACTAACTATCACGCACATGCGGAGCATAGTACCAGCAAGGTGCCCTATCATTTTATTTTCTCCTATATGGGCCAGGCCCAACCGGCCATATTCTTTTCGCAGATTTTTTTTCACAAATGTTTTTTTCAGTTGACAGAATAAAAATATATAAAAAAACTGCAGCCCGCAGTGTACGTACGGCCGGTCGAACACATTAGGCCCATACAAGGCGCGTTTTTCTCTTTCTCTTTTCATCTACGTTTAGTCTCAGATTGTCTAACCTTTGACCTCTAAACCTCTTTTCCACCTATAAATATAGACCCATAGAGCCTCTAAAAATCATCCAACTCGGGTTAAATCAATATTTTGGTTTGACTAGCTTCCTAAAAAATAAATATTATTTCTTCTATCCTGCGGGAATTCTGGAAGTCGTCTCCTCTTTGAAGTTGTCTATTTTCTACGTTGTGAAGGTACTCTCTTCGTATTTTCTTTTATGCTTCCATAGTTTGTATTTCTAGACTAGTATACGGTACAATAATTAGATTAACAGTTAGTCTCTGTATTTATACATTAGACCCAGAATTCTTTTAGCCACACCTATTTTTCTTCTGTAAAATGGCTTGGCCCGGATTTTTCAAATAGCCACAACTTTTAAAATATTTATCCAAATTCAGTGAAACCAACGCCAAATTATTCGTCATGATCTCAACTATCCAAAGAACTTATGAAATCAACTCTTTTTGAAAATTTAAAATTTGTATTAGATCAGATTCAAATTTAAACTTGTTTTGGCCATAAATTGAGTTTTATAACTCCAATTTAATTGATTCTTTTTGCAAATTGAAGCTCTTGACATGTACTTTCTATTAATATCAAAATCATATAATTTTGGTACGGTTAAAAATATGTTTCTATCTAGAAGCTTTATTTGATTGTTTTGAAGTGTTCCAAGTATTTTCTTCGTTCTTTTGGAACTTTTAGTGATTGCTTATGTGTGCAAGTAATTGCTTGCTTGCGATAGATTGATCGGAGTGGGACGAGTAGAACTACTAGAATTATGAGTACGAAGAATCTTCATCAATAGTACAAGGCAAGTTCACACCTTGATCATACTTTTCTATACCCAGTTTTTACTATGTTTTAGTTCACCCTTACAAATTTGCATGAGTAGGATGGGGAATTGAGCTTTGCTATTTAGTTAATGGGGTAGGAACCTATGATCTTGAAACACCCTGGGAATATTCGTTATGACATATATTGCTTAGCCATGCTTGTAGACGGGGATTGGTATGTGAGATTCATGCAAGTTGCGAGAGATAATAATTAAGGGTAACTTAAGGTGGAAACATTAGCACACATCTGGGTGGAATGGTTAGAGCACCCTGGAGAAACCACTGGCTTGCCTGGGCACCTGGAGAACCCAGTGCTTGCCCAAGGGGATCCCAGAGTACCTGTGTGATCACCCTATGGAATGCCACCTAGGCTCATAGGGATCATACGATATTTCATGCCTAGACGCTTCCATGTGCATCCACAAGCTAATATGGGCTCTGGCGTAGTTGAGTAAATTATGGGAAACCTTTCCATGATAGGGTAGCAGATGTAGGGGAATTCTAGGTGTACCGTCCTATCTATCGGTTAAGGGGACCTCTTCGGAAGGACTATGTCTTGATCATATGGTTCTCAAACATTAGGCGGTGCGAGGAATTCAACGGGGGAGATCTAGTATTGTGGTGATAAGTGCGCAAACCTCTGCAGAATGTAAAAACTAATCATGATTAGCCGTGTCCCCAGTTATAGACAACTTTGAGTATCTGGAAGTGAATTATTGGTTGATCTCATCATTCTATTTAATTAGTGAATTGGGTTATTATTTATACCTGGTAATTTTGGGTTTGAGTTGGAGGAACCTTCTCAATAATGGAATAAACTTGGTAGTAAAATAAAATGTATTCCTTTGTTGTAGGGGAAATTATCTTTATGCAAAAAATTAAACTTAGAGCCTCCACCAGCCAAATATGCATATAGAGATAGACATTTTCATTATTATTCTATGGTGTGAAATTGCTAGTACATTCAACGTACTAACCTACATGGCTGCAATGTCTCAAGTTGCAGGAGTTTTACGACGAGTAAGTGATATGATAGGGTTACGATGTCTACACTGAACTTTGTCGTTGGTGTTGCTGGGACTCCACAACTTTGTTGTTACTTCCGCTATATGGATTGAGGTAATAGTATTTACGTTACTTTATACATGTGATTGAACTCTGTTATAAATTCTCGAGTACTGTGTGTGTCAGCAAACCGATCCAGGGATGACACTTAAGCACAGAGGCTTGATCCATTTGGGTCGGGTCGCTACACCTATGTTTTGAAAATAGAAATGCTGATCATCTTATTTACTCAATATATTTAAAAAACTAACAGTGCAATTCAAAAGCATACATGGCTCTTGAACCATTTCACAAATCCTAAGTAGTAGAAAAAGGGCCATTTGTCCTGGTTCATAAGGCCCATCTGTCCCGGTTGGGGAACCGGGACTAAAGGGTCGTTACTAATGCCCTAGGCCTTTAGTCCCAGTTCTTATACTAACCAGGACAGATGGGCCTCCACGTGGCCGCTTCGGCGAGCCCATGCACGAGGACCTTTGGTCCCGGTTGGTAGCACCAACCGTGACCAATAAGCTTCCACGCGTCAGCATTTCAGGGGCTGGTTTTTTTTGAAAGGAGGTGGTTTAGGGGTTTTGGGGGTTAATTTAGGATGGTATAGGTAGCTAATAGAGAGATGTGTCCTCTCTTATCTCCGTGCTATTGCTACTACTATGCCTAAACATGACTTAGATTGAAGTGAGGCAACATGTGGTGCATGTCGAAAGTAATACTAATCCTAACTTGATCAAGTTTGGATTGTACTACTTTCGACATGCACCACATGCATGTTGCCTTCACTTCAATCCAATCCATGTTCATTTCACCCAATGATATATAATAACTCTTCATGCTCACATCATGCATCATCATATATAATAACAAGTCTACTAATCATCATCATACAACTTCTACTCGTTATTAATAACAAGTCATACGATCATCATCCTCATAGTCATCGAACCAACCCTACTTAATTGTTGTTAGCACATGAACATCAGTATTAGGTAGGCCCTAAATACCCTCTTTAAGGTAAAATAGCATAACATAATATAGACCCTGACTCTCCATTATGGAGAATGGAGATCATCCTGTCTCTCTTGCGCTTCGCTTCCTTTTGCTTCCAAGAACCTCCTTACGACTGTCCATACATTTTTCCATCCTTTGATTTGCATGTCTCCATTCCTTTTAGAAATCTGGTATGGACAGTTGAGATTCGTAGGATGACCTAGCTGTATGTTCAAAACATTAAGGCTACCTTTCTGATACATCAAATGAGGCACACAATTCTCTGGGATTATCTGTTGAAAAACATAGTAATAACTTCATAGTTAGCAATGATGTACTACTTTTAGAAGTATGCAAAAGATGCACGGATGTCGTAATAGTAAAAAAATCTTACCAGGGTATCTCCATGGTAGTTACCTAGTTCAACACATGCACTAGTGGCACGTATTGACCATAATGTTGAGGAGTTTGATTGTAGATATTGTAATTCTCAATGTCAGTACAAAATCCGACCAGATGATTTTTCTCCTTGTAAGTTAATTCGGAGCCATCAGTGTAGTGGGTTTTGTCTACCATCTACCGCACATTCTTTGAAGAATGAAAATAAGTTGTAATGGAAATAAGCTGTCAACTATTTTGAAATAAACAATATAAATTAGCTAATAACTATGTTTGAGAAACTCACATAGCGGTAGAATTGGAGGCGTATCAACAAGGACCCAAATGTCCATATTGTGTTGCTCAATTTCAGGATCACCAAGATCCATGGTGACAAGCATACCCTCATCAAAACCATACATCTTGCAAAGTGCTTCCCATTTTTTGCAACCAAAATGGGTTACGCTCTCAGAATTCTACAGCTTTACTTCAAAATCCACATCCTTATGAGTCCTTAGGTGAATTTTCTTTGTTTCAGAACTTCCATGGTCTTCAAAACCCATCCTCTCCAAGACATAGCGCCTTGCATGGCATGGGATAAGCTACTCGAATTGTAAAAGATGAAAATTACACGTTGAAGTTGTTGTAGTCTTGCTTAATTACGAAAAAACACTTGTCATCGTTGCGTACTGTTTCAACATCGAATGTCTCCTCGAGCTTAATGTTGAAGCGCCGATCATCGTCCAGGTGAGGCCTGTCGCACAGACCTCGATCGCCATGGAACCAGCTGAACTCCCCCAGGAGACTTTTGTCGTCTGATGATGAAATTTCCTACGTTCATAATTCAAAGATTAAACTTGTACAATTAAATATATGTACTACAAAAACTAAATTAGATCATTATTATTCATCACGGGTTGACTATCGGTCTATCGAGTCTTTTCTTGAAAACTCTTAGCTCACGTGGTATATATATTTGACTCTCGGTGATGGTCGCTCCTCACTTCGTCCCCGAGTGCATTACACACAAATGTCTAGCACACGGGAACGAAGGAGAAGCGACCCCCACGGCAACAGTCAGGATTCTTCGTCCTCTCATATATATATTGTGGAACTCTCCATCACTGATTCCTCTCTAACATTTGCGACCGTCGGTGATGGTCGTTACTCCTTCTTCCCCTAGTGCATAACAAAGGTCTAGCACCCGGAGAAGAAGGAGAAACGACCCCCACGACAACAGTCGGGCTTCTTTGTCCTCTCATATATGGTGGAGACTCGAGAGACTTAAAGTCAACCCGAAATATCATTTAATTATCTTTCTAAAAAAGGATTTGGCTGGTCTCACCTCGAGGTCGGAAGGGGTCGGTGACGGGGATGACGGCGGGGATGATGGAGGGGGGGGTCCAAGATTTCTGCGAAAACAAAAACCCTATAAGCTATCAACTAATCATATGCATACGCCTTGCATAGGTCTCTCCAATATTAGCATTCAATGTAGGAGTAGTTTTCCAATTTGAGCATTCAATAAGCAAAATCAAATTGCAAAATAAAGTAGTATTCAAATTAGGATGCATTCAATTATAAGAAAAACTACATCATCTCTTGCGTCCGTACATCGTCGAATATTATCACTAATACACCTCGAATACTATCATACATATAAAATCGCTAGTACAGCTAGAACCGTAGCACCCAACGGGTATCGGCACGGGCGGTGGACACCCAAAGAGAAGGAACCGTCACTGGATCGCTCCAGTGAGATCCCTGAAGAACCTGCCATGTATTGTCGAACCTGCCCGCCAACGCAACCATGTAGCAACGGACGTGCTCGTCCTCCTTGTTGACACGGTGACGTACCACCTCCGCGGTGTCCGGAAGCATCGGCACAGTCACTAGCCCACGCGACTGCCACCAAACAAGGATTAGGTCAACGACGAGCTGGCTCCTCAGCAACCTACACCCCCCGGAAGGTAGCACATCCCAAAACCATCCCGGCGGAGCCTAGTCCCGGACATGGCCCCTCTGATCAAGCCGGCCTCCTCCGCCGAGTCGACGACGAGGATGCTGGAAAGGCATCGTCGACGTTGATGTGGGAATAATTGCTTTAACTAAAAAATAAACTAGTTCTATTAATTTTCTTGCTAAAAATAAACTAATTCTATAGTTTTATTAAATCAAGTAGTTCAACTACTAAGCACTTACTATAAATAGAATAAAGTAGTGGCGGAGGGCGACGGCAGCGGCGACGGGTGGCGGAGGGCGACGGCGGGGCGGCGGAGGGTGACGGCGGGGACGGCGGTGGGCGACGGTGATGGCGGCGAGGGGTGGAGGGCGACGACAACTGTAACGGGGGGAGGCGACGACGACGGGGGGCGGCTCGGGGGCGGAGGGCGGGGGGCAACTGGTTCTGAAATTTTCACAAGCCCATCTTATATACCCAGAGCATTGGTTCCGGTTCGTGGCAACAACCGGGACCAATGCCCCCTGTCGGTGTCAAAACCGGCGGATCTTGGGTAGGGGGTCCCGAACTGTGCGTCTAAGGCGGATGGTAACAGGAGGCAGGGGACACGATGTTTTACCCAGGTTCGGGCCCTCTTGATGGAGGTAAAACCCAATGTCCCGCTTGATTATTCTTGATAATATGAGTAGTACAAGAGTTAATCTACCACGAGATCGGAGAGGCTAAACTCTAGAAGCTAGCCTATGGTATGATTGTATGTTGTCCTATGGACTAAAACCCTCCGGTTTATATAGACACCGAAGAGGGCTAGGGTTACACGAGGTCGGTTAGAAAGGAGGAGATATACATATCCGTATTGCCTAGCTTGCCTTCCACGCCAAGTAGAGTCCCATCCAGACACGGGACAAAGTCTTCAATCTGGTATCTTCATAGTCCAACAGTTCGGCCAAAGGATATAGTCCGGCTGTCCGGAGACCCCCTTATCCAGGACTCCCCCAGTAGCCCCTAAACCAGGCTTCAATGATGATGAGTCCAGCGAGCAGTGTTGTCTTTGGCATTGCAAGGCGGGTTCCTCCTTCGAATACATCACAGAAGAGTCTGAATACAAGGATAGTGTCCGACCCTGCAAAATAAGTTCCACATACCACCGTAGAGAGAATAATATTTCCACAAATCCAATCTGCTGACACGTTTTGGCAGCATGAGATTATGCCATGGCCCGGTATTTATTCGAACCATTTTCCCTTAACCAGCCCCGCACATAACGCGAGGCGGTTTCTTGACACGTCTTGTCAAAGCAGAGATCGTGTTCCCCTTATTACGGGATTCTCATCAATACGGACGTGGGTAACCCAACCGCGCCATCAATTACGATGCTTGGTGGATAAGCGAGTTTTGCCAGGCTAGTGGAGGTGCATAGTTTAGTCCACCCTTATAAAGGGATAAGATCTCACCTTTTTCTACCCACGCCTTCTTCCTCCTTGCTCATCCATTCTCGCGCACTCGAGCTCCAGCACCCAAGTTCGCATCTTCCTCCTCAATTCTCTCCAAAACATGTCCGGAGCGGGAGACGAGTGGATGGCCTCCTCCGTCACGGAGGGGCACATCAAAAATTTACGCGCAGCCGGATACTTAGCCGTGGATATCGCGCACCGCCTGCCAGCCGCGGGGCAGGTCATCCCTACCCCAGAACCTCACGAGAGGGTGGTCTTCCTCCCCCACTTCATCCGCGGACTGGGGTTTCCCCTCCATCCATTTGTCTGCGACCTCATGTTCTATTACGGGCTGGACTTTCATGATCTAGCCTCGAACTTCATCCTCAACATCTCGGCGTTCATCGTCGTGTGCGAGGCTTTCCTCCGCATCCGGCCTCACTTCGGCCTGTGGCTGAAGACCTTCAATATCAAGCCGAAAATAGTGGGTGGCCAACAAGCGGAATGCGGAGGAGCCATGGTGGGCAAGATGCCCAATGTTACAAGGCTCGAGGGATCCATCGTGGAGACCATAAAGGGGTGGCAATCGGGGTGGTTCTACATCACCGAGCCGCGCGACACCAACTTGGTGGCGACCCCCGAGTTTCGATCCGTATTCCCCACGCGGCTCACTTCCTGGAAGGAGAAGGGCATGTCCTGGGGTTCATCGGTGGAGCTGGACGGACTCCAGAAATGTATCCGGAACATGACAAGCAAGAAACTCAAGCTTGTCAACATAGTCCAGGTCATGCTCTTCCGCCGGATCCTCCCGTGTCAACAACGGGCTTTCAATTTATGGGAGTTCGACCCGGCCCAGCAACATACTCTACATGAGCTCTTCGACACGACGCATAAGGACGTATGGAAGGTACTGTTCTAGGGCGCCGAGGTCCCTCCCTCTCTTACCGAGGACCGCGGGCTAAGCACGAAGCGCCCTGCGAATCCGGTAAGTTCTGTACATCTGGTAGGATATTTATTTCCCATAGCTTAACCATGTGCGGGGTCTGAGCTCTCATGCCCTTGACAGGACTGGGTGGAGGCATCGAAGCAGATTAACTATCCGGCCCCCCTGCCCGAAGACACCGCGGACGATCTCCTAATGGAGATGCTGACTCCGGCTCCTTATAAGGTGCCGGAGAAGACCAAGAAGAAGGTCGCGGGAACCCGAAAGAGTTCCCGGCGCCAGGTGGTATCGGACTCATCGTCCGATAACTCTGTGACGCACTCCTCCCCTGAAGACGAGGAGGAAGATGAAGATGCTCCCCCTCCAGCCAGGGGAGACAAGAAAAGGAAGGCCGCCCCAACTGGGGACGCCGAAGGGTCCAAGAAGGGAAGGACTCTTCTTCCAGACTGGTCCCCCACCGCCGCCGAAGGTGAAGACGAGTGGCTGCTCAGGGCCAAGCCCCTGGCGAAGTCGTAAGTATCCGGATACCAGAGTAACTCATAGCATACCTTTGTTACACTGCTTTTCCTAACGCCGAATATGATTATGCATACCGCCCCAAGCCCGTATCGATGTATCTTCGTCGGACGGTTCCTTGGACTCGTCGGATATGGATAGGGATCCACTTCCAACCGCCTCCTCCCCCTGCCCTATAGACAATGCCGAGGTATTGTCTCAAGGGGCGCCGAGCCGGGGGGAGACAGTCCCGGGGGCGCCTCAAGGCGACCTTCCAAAATCCAGGAGCAAAGGGAGCAAGGCTCCTCGGGGCTCCAAGTTCGGCTCTCGGCCGAACACCGCGCCGGAACCTCCAGTGGTTCCGGACTCGGGCAGGCGGCTCCCTTCCCAGATAGGCAAGACGCCCGTGCCAGTGAGCTCTGTCCATCTAGAGGCACCAGACAACCTGCTGGGAGCGCTTCGCGGCGCTTCTATCGACGAAGAGCACCGCACTATTATGAGTGCGGTGATCAAGAAGGTTCAGTCCGCCAAGAGCGGACTGACTGAAGCCTGTGCCAGCCTTCTAACAGGCTTTGAGGTAAGTATTTAAAATATAGGAAAAATGTTACCGCATAGACAGTAACCCCTGATGCTCTGTTTGGTGTTCACTAAGAAAAGCCGAATAGAGGATCAAATAATATCTGCAGGAGTCTAATATAAGTATGTCTATATGCGTATGCAAGCTTCGCTGTTGACCTCTGCCGCACTGACTCCAGAGGTCGCCGTACTGAAGCAGAACCTCGAGGGGTCCGAGAAAGACCTCGGCCTTGCTAAGAGGCAGCTCGAGGAGAACAAAGGTAAGTAATACCTAGTCTATAGATATGTATATAAAAAAGATGCGATTGCAAAATGACAGGATCATCATCAATTTGCCAGGGGCCATGACCGAAGTGGCAACTCTGAAGCAAGCGCTATCCGAGGCCAAAAACAAAGCGGCCAAGAGCGCACTGAGCGGGAAAAGCAAGAGGCACGGGTGGGCGAGGTGCAGCAAGAGCTCCAAGCTCTCGTGACGAAGCACGAGGCCTTGGAGCTTGACTCGAAGACGCGAGAGTCTGAGCTTGCCGCGGCCCTTGAGAGCGCAAAGAATGCCAAGGCTGAAGCCCAAAAGGCCCTCCAAGAGATTGAGGCGATGATAAAAATAGCGGCGGGTAAGGCATTCAATATGGAAAGCAAACATGTGAAAGTAAATTACTTGTTACTTACCCGAGTCCGGAGCTCTCCAGGAGCATTCGCAGATTTGCCCCGCAGCGTGTCGGATGCCGCACAGTTTTACCAGGCCGAGGAGGGAAGCTCGACGGAGAAGTTGTTCTGGTCTCAGTATACTGGGACCGAACACCCGATGCCTATGAGCGACCAGCTGAAGCAACTGGTCTATCTACACAAGGCGGCCGAACATGCCTTGAAGGGCCTTATAGTCCGGATGTGGCCTGGCGACGCCCTTCCCAACAGCTACTTCATCCTAGTGAGGCGGCTTGTGGATGCATGCCCACGGCTGGAAGTCATCAAGCGGTCCGTCCGCATCGAAGGTGCACGTCGGGCTTTTGCCCGTGCGAAGGTGCACTGGGCGAAGCTGGACGCCGTAAAGCTGGTGAAGGAGGGCCGCCGAAGGGCAAAGAGCATCGCCACCCCAAGATGTATTATGAGGGTATCCCGAAGGGTGCCCGTCTTGTAGCGGACGAGTGTGCGAAAGATGTAATATTTGAATGAACTTGCTCGTGTGATCCAGTATTATGAGAACTTGTTCATATGCGCTACGCAAGGCTTGTTTGAATTTAAAATATTACCTTCTGTTCGGTTGTTTATCAAATCTGAGAGATGGCTAGTCGTCGGCTTCTGCTCCCATGCCACGAGTGCTGGGGTGTTCGGGATAAACCTGAGCACTCTTGTTCCCATTTTTGGGTCCTTCGAGGGAGGTGCTCAGCACAACGAACAAGGCAATCAGACTATAATGCTTTATCACTCTCACTTAGCCATAGAATTCCATAATTTTAAATTTTGGCGAAGCCCCTAGTATTTGGAAGGCCGAATTCGGGGCGCTATACACGCCTTAAGCCGGACAAAGCCGACTCCTCACTCTAAGCGGCATAAGTCTTTAAGGACTCAAAACCTCTCGAACAGCGACCAGTCTCTCGCCTTATCATGATAGTCAGTTTTAGCTTTCTCTACTGAGGAGCTTAGCCCAGCAGAACCGGGGCACAATCGCAGTAGTTCTCCCAGTGCTACCTTAGCCGATATAGCGGAATGTAAGGTACCAAAACATGGGAGCCGGGCAAACCCAACTATTGACCCAAGACATGATTCGGAGCTGATGCATATAATGCTATAAGTTCGGGGTGCCGCACTATTGAAAGTGTTCGGACTTCTCACGCTGTAATAAGGGGTATGCTTAAGCCCCTAGCGTATTAGCCGTACCAGAGTGTACGGGTGCTGGATGTCATGAATGAACATATATATGTATATATATAAAAAAAGGAAGAATGAAGAATGTGATAATAGTCTAGTGCTATGCATTGTTTATTCAAAAAGGTGCGTTAAAGCAAAATGATACAAGTAGTGCGATAAGCAAAAAGTAGGACTATTTGACGTGTCCCTTCCAAGGGCAAGCTAAGGAATGGCATTAAAGCAATTATTTCACTCATTATCGTAATCCACCTGGGAGTTCCATGGTGCGACGTAGCCTTCTGCCTCCTTGGTTGCTACATCATCTGTTCGACAATCATACTGTCGGACAGGGTTTCCAGAGATTAAAGTCCTGAAAGAGAGAGAAAATAACAAAGCGGGAAGCCCCTAGTGCGGCTGAGCCGCGTCTTGGGGCGTTCCGTAGTCGTGCCCCCTTCCCCACCTATGCCCATGGTATTTTCAATGTGTAATTATGTACGCGCGGCATGGATTTCGCCGTTTGGCTGGGACTGATGTGGGGCCGCATTGCTATGCGAGCTCGGAACGTGCTAGGCGGTCTTGTTGCCGATTACTCCGGGCACGCTTGAAGGTGTCCGGGTCCTTAATCGCCGAACTAGTGGATTGCCTTAAGAGGCTGCTTTGCGCTTCTGCTGCGAGGGCCGCAGTGTGCTTCTCCATGCGGAGAGAGCGCTCTGTGTTTCCATTAACTGTGATGACCCCCCGAGGTCCTGGCATCTTGAGCTTGAGGTATGCATAATGCGGTACCGCATTGAATCTTGCAAATGCGGTTCGCCCGAGCAGTGCATGATAGCCACTGCGGAACGGGACTATATCAAAGATTAACTCCTCGCTTCGGAAGTTATCCAGGGATCCGAAGACCACTTCCAGTGTGACTGAGCATGTTCAATGGGCCTCTACACCTGGTACGACGCCTTTGAAGGTCATTTTTGTGGGTTTGATCCTTGAGGGGTCTATACCCATTTTGCGCACTGTGTCCTGGTGAAGCAGGTTCAGGCTACTGCCGCCATCCATAAGGAATCCAGTGAGGTGAAATCCGTCAATGATTGGGTCTAGGACCAGTGCGGCGAATCCGCCATGACGGGTACTAGTGGGGTGGTCCCTGCGATCGAAGGTGATCGGACAGGAGGACCATGGGTTGAACTTTGGGGCGACTGGCTCCAATGCATATACGTCCCTCAGCGCACGAATTCCACTCCCTCTTGGGGATGTGGGTTGCGTATATCATGTTCACCGTCCGCACTTGTGGGGGGAACCTCTTCTGTCCTCCGGTGTTCGGCTGCCGGGGCTCCTCTTCGTCATCGCTATGTGGCCCCTTATCATTGTTTTCTGCGATTAACTTGCCGGCTTGCTTGAACACCCAACAATCCCTGTTGGTGTGGTTGGCTGGCTTGTCGGGGGTGTCGTGTATTTGAGACAAGCGGTCGAGTATACGGTCCAAGCTGGATGGGCCCAGAGTGCTTCTTTTGAATGGCTTTTTCCGCTGACCGGGTTTAGAGCCTTTAAATCCGGCATTGACTATCGTATCCTCGGTATTGTCGCTGTTAATGCGGCGCTTATGTTTGGTGCGACGTGACCTGCCATTGCCATCCTTGGTATCCGGAGTACCATGGTTCTTTGATATGTTATTGTTACGAGCCAGCCAGCTGTCTTCCCCCGCACAAAAGCGGGTCATGAGTGTCGTGAGGGCTGCCATAGATTTCGGCTTTTCCTGGCCAAGGTGTCGGGCGAGCCACTCGTCGCGGTTGTTGTGCTTGAAAGCTGCTAGGGCCTCTGCATCCGGACAGTCGTTGATTTGATTTTTCTTTGTTAGGAACCGTGTCCAGAATTGCCTGGCCGATTCCTCGGGTTGCTAGATTATGTGGCTCAAGTCATCGGCATCTGGCAGTCGTACATATGTGCCCCAAAAGTTGTCAAGGAATGCGGCTTTCGGATCTTCCCAACAGCCAATGGACTCTGCTGGCAAGTTGTTGAGCCAATGCCGAGCTGGCCCTTTGAGCTTGAGTGGGAGGTATTTGATGGCGTGTAGATCATCACCGCGGGCCATGTGGATGTGTAGGAAGAAATACTTGATCCATACCGCAGGATATGTTGTGCTTTCGTATGATTCGATATTTACGAGTTTGAAACCCTCTGGGATTTGGTGATCCATTACTTCGTCTGTGAAGCATAGGGGGTGTGCGGCGCCTCTGTACTAGGCTATATCGCGACGCAGCTCAAATGAGTCTTGCCCGCTGTGTTCGACCCGGCCGGATTTACTTTTATTGTATCCGGCGTGACGGCTATCGTCTCGCATAGTGGCGCGCCCTCGCGATCCGTAGATCGATCTTGCATGTTTTGCTTTGTCCTCCAATACGTCTCACAGGTCTGGCGTATTTCCCCATGCCTTTTCATTTTTATTTGAGTGGCGTCAGAGTGAGGGTTGAGCTTTTGGCTGAAGTGCCTCTCTGTCGCGGCCACGAGGTGGCCGATCAGCCGCGTCATACGGTGGAGATGTAGGCTTTAGTGCTTCCTCCTCAAGTCGGGGTAGCAATCTGCGCTTTGGGTAACTCTTGGAGGGACGTTCGAGTTTATATTCCTCGGCCGCAAGGACTTCAGTCCATTTGTCGGCTAGCAAATCTTGATCAGCTTGAAGCTGTTGTTGCTTTTTCTTAAGGCTATTTGCCATGGCTATAAGCCGGCGCTTGAAGCGCTCTTGTTCGACAGGATCCTCAGGCATGACGAATTCGTCATCGTCGAGGCTTGCCTCGTCTTCCGAGGGAGGCATGTAATTATCATCCTCCGCCTTTCCATCTGCCGCTCTCTCGGGAGGGCTGGCTTCTCCATCCTCCTGCCCTAAATCTTGCTGGAGGGGATTGTTATCGTCTTCGGCACTATCCGGAGTGGTATTATCTCCTGTGCCGGTGTCACCGCTTTTGCTTTGGCTTGACTTAGAGCGGCGCCGCTGACGTGGCGCTTGGGTTGCTTCTTGGAGGGGTCATCCTCCGCTGTCTCGTCGCCATTGCCTTCTTTGGGTGTGTCCACCATGTATATATCACATGATGAGGTGGCTGTCCAGTGCCCTGTGGGCAGTGGTTCATCTTCGTCTCCCGCATCGTCGTCCATACCGTCGATGTCTTCGGAGTCGAAGTCGAGCATGTCGGTTAAGTCGTCGACAGTGGCTACTAAGTGGGTGGTGGGTGGGCGGCGAATTTCTTCGTCATCCGCATCCCAATCTTGCCGGACATAGTTCGGCCAGGATTCTCCTGACAAGGAGAGAGACCTGAATGAGTTCAGTATGTCGCCGAAGGGCGAGTGCTGAAAAATATCCGCGAAGGTAAAGTCCATGATCGGCGCCTAATCGGATTCGATAGGCACGGGAGCAGGCGGTTCGGAGTCCGTGGCCGGGGAGGAATCCGGGAGTTCGGCGTCATGGCTCTCGTGAAGGGTAAGGTCGATACTCGGCTCAATCGCCGATGAGAGTGTGGCCTCCGTGGCGGGGTCTATCCACCCGTCCATGTATGGCGTAACTGGTTCTGAATTGAGGGTCGGAGCGGTTGCCGGTGCGATCTCCTGAACACTGTCCGATGGTAGAGCTAAATCATACTCATCGTGACCGTGTGGCGCACAAGGCAGGGGCTCGAATCCGTCGAAGATCAAGTCTCCGCGGATATCGGCCGTGTAGTTTAAGCTTCCAAACCTGACCTGGTGGCCAGGGGCGTAACTCTCGATCTGCTCCAGATGGCCAAGCGAGTTGGCCCGTAGTGTGAAGCCGCCGAACACAAAGATTTGTCCCAGGAGAAAAGTCTCACCCTGGACTGCATCGCTATCGATGATCGTAGGATCCATCAAGCCTAACGGCAACGACACAGAGGAACTCTCAATGAAAGCACCAATGTCGGTGTCAAAACCGGCGGATCTCGGGTAGGGGGTCCCAAATTGTGCGTCTAAGGCGGATGGTAATAGGAGGCAGGGGACATGATGTTTTACCCAGGTTCGGGCCCTCTTGATGGAGGTAAAACTCTACGTCTTGCTTGATTATTCTTGATAATATGAGTAGTACAAGAGTTAATCTACCACGAGATCGGAGAGGCTAAACCCTAGAAGCTAGCCTATGGTATGATTGTATGTTATCCTACGGACTAAAACCCTCCGGTTTATACAGACACCGGAGAGGGCTAGGGTTACACAAGGTCGGTTACAAAGGAGGAGATATACATATCCGTATTGCCTAGCTTGCCTTCCACGCCAAGTAGAGTCCCATCCGGACACGGGACGAAGTCTTCAATCTGGTATCTTCATAGTCCAACAGTCCGGCCGAAGGATATAGTTCGGCTGTCCGGAGACCCCCTTATCCAGGATGCCCTCACCACCTTTAGTCCCGATTGGTGCCACGAACTGGGACCAAATGTCAGTTTTCGGCAGTCCAAAAGGCGGGATGTGGCCGCCTTTGGTCCCGGTTCGTGGCACCAACCGGTACCAAAGGGGGGCATTCGTACCGGTTGGTGCCACGAACCAGTTCCAATGCCCCCCTTTAGTCCCGGTTGGTGGCACCAATCGGGACCAAAGGCCTCGTTCTGTCCGTGCCCAAATGTTTAGTCCCACCTCGCTAGCTGAGTGGGGCGTGCAGTGGTTTATAAGCCCCACTGCCGCACCCCTCTCGAGCTCCTCTCCGTTGCAGGCTTTTGGACCTAATTGTCACTTGTATGCCCGATGGACCTACTGGGCCTTCTGCAGGCCTGAATCCTGGCCCATGGATGGGTTTCTCGTCGTATTCAGGCCGTGGAGGCCCAGTAGGTGGCATATTTTAGATTTTTTCCCTGTTTTCTTTTTTGCTTTATTTATTTTGTTTTGTTTCTACTTACAACAAAAAACTTATTTTATTTTATTTTGTTTTGTTTCTAATTACTTACTTATTATGTAATTTTGCTATTAAAGTTTCTAACAAAAAAAGTTCTTTATAAAAATTCTTTTTGCTTTTAATAATTTTGAATAGAAAATACTTTGATAATTTTAGTTGCATCAATTTTATATGTAACTAGTAGGTGTGCCCGCGCATCTGCGCGGCTAGATTTTGTTAGATTTATTTATTGTACCCTATCTGCATTTTGTTTTAGCTTTGCATATGGTTCATTTGACTTCCCTCTTTCTTCATATTTTTTCATATATTTTGTCCTTTGATGTCGTTCGACTATATTGCTATATTCCATCAGAGCAATATAAAAGACCTATGATCGTAAAGAATTAAAAAACCTGTGTACATATTTTAATTTAGAGTATACGGGTCATAGGTTTTCGACTTGCAATTTATTTATATTTGTTTTTTTTGAATAGTTTGGATTGCTTACCACATGCGTCACTTGTTTGTTTTAAATTTTTTATTGTCCCAAACTTCCAGTTGGTTTATTGTATATTGTACATAATTCTATGTAAGAAAAATTCATAAAATTAATTTTTATTCGTGTGATTGATGTTATTTCACATTTTTCATGTATTCGCTCAACCATTATTTTTTCTCACTTATTTGTCAAATGTATGATTTATATCCATTTGATTAGATTTGCTAATATACATGCATTTGGATCTGTAAATTTGTATATATATCTCACAGCAAAAAAGGTTTGTATACATATTTTTATTTACTAAATTTAGTTTTTTCAGACGAACTTAGAAAAGTATGGGTTTTTAATATAAATTTAGAAAATTAGGTTAATAATATTATTTTTATCAAGCCAACACAGGTCGATTGGTTTTGTTACAGGCCCGTCAGATTTATTTGGATAACTACCTTTTTTCCCTAAGTAAACAAATTCCCGCACCTCGTTCAATCCCCACCAGGCTCCTCGTGTACAAACGCCATTTCTTAAGATTTGCTGCCGGCAAAGGAAGATGTTGATGGTGGCCATCAGGGAACAAATTCCCAATCTTCCCCTCTATACTTTTTGCATCTCTTCCTTGGGTCGTGGCTCAGGGACTGGGCGCAGTCTTCTGTTCGGATCCTCGTTGATTTTGTCGACTGTGGCAGTGCGGCCACTGTTGATGGCGACGGAAAACACAGTGCGCTGCTCGACCTCGTCGTGGCCGGTGGTTAGCTATCGCGGCGGCAGCGCTGATCGTTGGTATAGGAGGCAGTGAGTTCACAAAAGAGGCACTGGTTCACTACTGTTATTGTCCGTGTATGGATTCAGATTCTATCCTGTTATTGATCTACCTTTCGTTTTTTAGGGAACTGAACTGACATTTTTTCAAGTTGACATTATGATGACTTTTAATTATTTCTCTTGAGCACTTCTTTAGCAATTAAATGGAGGCTTGTAAGATTTGGAAGAATGTCTTGCAGTGGTTATTCTTCTGGAAACGGAACCACGCAATACATGTGCACGTGGCCAGTTCCAGCATAGATAAACTGAAGAAGAACGTGCAAGCACGTCATGGATGTAGGGTTTCATGTGCATCACTGTTGACAGTCGGTACTTTCCTTCCCCAACCGATTAATTTTACCGAGCTTCCATGCATGTCATTTGTCAATTTTCTCAATCACATAACATGCTTGAAGCATATATGCATGTCCTTAATCAATATATTACGGGCATGTATATGCTTTGGTAGAGTAGTGTCCATCTGATTAACCGTGGATCTGCTAGGGAATATCATCTTAGCAGAAATTGTATGCATATGTACTTAACTGACATGTTGGGAATACACAGGTTCAGACTTCTCAAAAATTTGAGAGAAGGAAAAGCTAAAACAGAACTATCTTTTATGGCAAGAGTCCTTGTCCTGCTACCTCCAGCACGACAACATACGTGATACTTTTTTGTTTTGAATAGCATGCGTGAGATACATTAAGCTGCCTCATTATTTTTTATGCTAGGAGTTCTGTCCCGTACAATTCCTAAACTACTTAAGCTGCCTCATTATTTTTGACGCTAGGAATCCTTGTTCGGTACCATTCCAAGCTATCGTCTCCAGTATGGAAACGTGAGTTTGTTTTTGTGAATAGCATACGTGAGATATTTGTGAAGCAGCCTCATACGTGAGATATATGTTAAGGTCCCTAGAGAATTTTGACCATGAAAAATTGTGGTCCTTTTTTTTGCGAAAAATCATGGTTTTAAACTGATAAGTCATGGCCGTTCATTTTCTAATACATGCCACATTCCCGTCGGTCTCTCCCCATCTAAACCATTTTGATTTCATGAGATGTCTCGTCGGCCAAAAATTTAAACTTATCTCTAGATCATCTTTATCCTTGTCAAAATAATAATCTTCATATAATAAATATAAAATTTGTCGATTTATGGAGTATATGAGAATGTTTTTTTACTTTTAGTCCAAAAACATATGTATGCCTTTTTTTTAGTATTATGTGTATGCCTTTTTTATGAGAACACTTGATTGTACATAGTATGCTTAACTAATGGGTCGCGCTAACTGCCACACGTGTGATAGAAAGGGAGACGCACCACACGTCTCTAATGTAAACAAATTGCCACGTCATCGCATGCATGCATGTAGGGATCTTTTTGGATTTTTAGTTTTTAAAATGTTTTATCTCTTAAACGAAAAATCCGATTGAAAATCCGTTTTCACCATTAAATCCCTCGCGATGAGATCTTCGAAACTAGATCCCATGTTGATATGTTTTGATGAAAAAAAATTGGATTAAAGGTTGCCATGTCTATTGCATATGAATTGCCATGATGTTTATACTGAAGTTGCCATGATATGTTTCAGCTATTTTCTTCTACATTTAAAAGTAAATTTTGATATTTATAAAACGGGGAATTAAGAAACTAGACTTGCCATGAACCATAAATTAAAATTGCCATGATACATGCACGTAAAATTGCCATGGTTCATACAAAAAATAATTTTCATGGTCAAAGTACTGGAGTTGCCATCATCAAAATACTAAAATTGCCATGATCTACAAACTAAAATTGCCACATGGCAACTTTAGTTTAAGCCCTATGGCAACTGCAATGTAAACATCGTGGCAACTTCTGGCAAAAAAAACGTCGAAACATATCAACATGGGGTCTAGTTTTGAAGATCTCGTCGAGACGGATTTAATGGTGAAAACGGATTTTTAGTTTGCTTTTTTATTTAGGAGATACAACATTTTTAAGCCGAAAACCAAAAAAAATTCTGTTGATGTCATCTATTCATACGTGGCAAAATAAGTGGTGATGGAGGCATGTGGGCGATGGGCAAACGCCCACATGTGTGGGCGTTAACATTTTCGTAACTGATTGCCACTAAGAGAGAGAACATCCAAATAAAATATTAGCTGATAGATGACATCTCGTTTGCACTTTGGGATGGCAAAATACAAAACGGATTGCATCTTGCTAAAGTCGGTGGCTTTGTACGTGTACCATCTGGACTATGTTTTTTCCCTCTTATTATAAATCGTGCTTGGCTCAAGTCGGACTACTCCTTTTTTTCCTTTGTTAATTAATTGTGTTTGGCTCAGGTGTACATATATATGTTTGTACGTGACATATTGACCTTATATTGCATAACTATATTTTTTGTATGTAACGATCTTTAAATATCAGCCCTTAATTTTTCAAACTAATGGTCAAAATAATTTAATCTATGTGGAAGAACGTGGTGTCTTATTTGGCTTTTTTTAAGTATATAATAGATTTTAGTTTCAATAATACTAGAGGTTGCTTATAATGTGTTGAACAGAAAATACTTTGATAATTTTAGTTTCATAAATTTTATTTATGTTATTAACGTTTATTTTATTTTATTTTATTTTATTTCTACTTATATATTTTATTGAAGTTTATATTATGTTGTTTCTAATTATTTATTTTATTTATTTTATGATAATTATTTTTGCTTTTAAAGTTTGTGACAAAAAAGTTCTTTATGAAAATTCTATATAATTTTAGTTGCATAAATTCTATATAATTTTAGTTTCAATAATACTGGAGGTTTATAAAATGCAACATTCAAAGCATTTCAACAAAACAGACAATCTGTTTCGAGATATCAGGATTTCATACGGAAACTCGTCTGTTACAACATGCATTTCAAATGAACTAGGAAAAGGTTGAAAGTTGGCATGGTATCATCATAATAGTTGTGGACAGAAAGCCTTCACTTTTTCTTCGCTTGTGTACTTTGCTTATTGTGCCGTAACCATAGATAATCTTCATTGTTTATCAGGATGCTTGGGTCAGCCTGGACTTTCAAGGGAGGAATTTCATGAAACTTTTCATAATCTTCGGACATGTCTGTCTTGCCCTCCACTCCCATGATGTCCCTTTTTCCTGAAAGAACTATGTGGCGCTTTGGCTCATCGTATGATGTATTCGCTTCCTGATCTTTTCTTTTTCTCGGTTTGGCAGACATGTCCTTCACATAGATAACCAGTGCCACATCATTGACTAGGACGAACGGTTCGTCAGTGTACCCAAGATTGTTCAGATCCATTGTTGTCATTCTGTACTGTGGGTCTACCTGTACCCTGCCTCCTGACAGATTGACCCATTTGCACTTAAACAAAGGGACCTTAAAATCATGTCCATAGTAAAGTTCCCATATGTCCATTATGTAACCATAATATGTGTCCTTTCCCCTCCCGGTTGATGCATCAAAGCAGACACCGCTGTTTTGGTTGGTGCTCTTTTGATCTTGGGTGATCGTGTAAAATGTATTCCCATTTATCTTGTATCCTTTGTAAGTCAATACAGTCAAAGATTGTCCCTTGGACAACGAGTACAGCTCATCACAAACAGTGGTGTCACCTCTGAGACGTGTTTCCAACCAACTGCTGAAAGTCATGATGTGTTCACATGTAATCCAGTCGTCACACTGCTCCAGGTGTTTGGAGCGCAGACTGTTCTTGTGTTCATCGACATACGGGGTCACCAAGGTAGAGTTATGTAGAACTGTATAGTGTGCTTGAGACCAGGAATGCTCGTCCTAGCATATTATTGAGTCCGCTCCTAGCGTGCCTTTTCCAGTCAGTCTCCCATCATACCGCGATTTAGGGAGACCTATATTCTTAAGGCCAGGAATGAAGTCAACACAAAACCCAATGGTATCCTCTGTTTGATGGCCCGTGGAGATGCTTCCTTCTGGCCTAGCACGGTTATGGACATATTTCTTTAGGAATCCCATGAACCTCTCAGAGGGGAACATATTGTGTAGAAATACGGGGCCCAGAATGACAATCTCGTTGACTACATGAACTAGGACGTTCGTCATGATATTGAAGAAGGATGGTGGGAACACCAGCTTGAAACTGACAAGACATTGCGCCACATCACTCCTTAGCCTTGGTATGATTTCTGGATCAATCACCTTCCGAGAGATTGCATTGAGGAATGCACATAGCTTCACAATGGCTAATCGGACATTTTCCAGTAGAAGCCACCTCAATGCAACCGGAAGCAGTTGCATCATAATCATGTGGCAGTCATGAGAATTTAGGTTCTGAAACTTTTTCTCTTGAATATTTATTATTCACTTTATATTCGATGAGAAGCCAGTCGGGACCTTCATACTAAGCAGGCATTCAAAAAAGATTTCCTTCTCTTCTTTGGTAAGAGCGTAGCTAGCAGGACCTTCATACTGCTTTGGAGGCATGCCGTCTTTTTCGTGAAAACATTGCAGGTCCTCCCATGCCTCAGGTATATCTTTTGTCTTCCCATACACGCCCAAGAATCCTAACAGGTTCACGCAAAGGTTCTTCGTCATATGCATCACGTCGATTCAAGAGCGTACCTCTAGCTCTTTCCAGTAGGGTAGGTCCCAAAATATAGATTTCTTCTTCCACATGGGTGCGCGTACCTCATCGTAATTCGGAACAGCTAGTCCGCCGGGACCCTTTCCAAATATTACGTGTAAATCAGAGACCATATCAAGTACGTGATCACCGATACGCATGGCGGGCTTCTTCCGGTGATCTGCCTCGCCTTTGAAATGCTTGCCTTTCTTTCGACATTGATGGTTGGTTGGGAGAAATCGACGATGGCCCAGGTAAACATTCTTCCCGCATCTATCCAGGTATATACTTTCGGTGTTAGCTAAACAGTGCATGCATGCGTGGTATCCCTTGTTTGTCTGTCCTGAAAGGTTACTGAGAGCGGGCCTATCATTGATGGTTACAAACAGCAACGCATGCTGGTTAAATTCCACCTGTTTGTGCTCATCCCATGCACGTACACCGTTTTTATTCCACAGCTATAAAAGTTCTTCAACTAATGGCCTTAGGTACACATCAATGTCGTTGCCAGGTTGCTTAGGGCCATGGATGAGAATTGGCATCATAATGAACTTCCGCTTCATGCACATCCAAGGAGGAAGGTTATACATACATAGAGTCACGGGCCAGGTGCTGTGATTTCTGCTCTGCTCCCCGAAAGGATTAATGCCATCCGCGCTTAAACCAAACCATACGTTCCTTGGGTCATGTGCAAACTGAGCCCAGTAATTTCTCTCAATTTTTCGCTACTACGGCCCGTCAGCGGGTGCTCTCAACTTCCCGTCTTTCTTACGGTTCTCACTGTGCCATCACATCAACTTGGCATGCTCTTTGTTTCTGAATAGTCGTTTCAACCGTGGTATTATAGGAGCATACCACATCACCTTCGCAGGAACCCTCTTCCTGCGGGGCTCACCCTCAACATCAACAGGGTCATCTCGTCTGATCTTATACCGCAATGCACCGCATACCGGGCATGCATCCAAATCCTTGTACGCACCGCGGTAGAGGATGCAGTCATTAGGGCATGCATGTATCTTCTCCACCTCCAATCCTATAGGGCATACGACCTTCTTTGCTGCGTACGTATTGTCGGGAAATTTGTTATCCTTTGGAAGCTTCTGATGTTCAATATTTTCAGTAGCTTCTCAAATCATTTGTCAGGCACATCATTCTCTGCCTTCCAATGCAGCTATTCCAGTACGGTACCGAGCTTTGTGTTGCCATCTTCGCAATAGGGGTACAACCCTTTTTTGTGATCCCCTAACATGCGATCCAACTTCAGCTTCTCCTTTTCACTTTCGCACTTTTCCCTTGCATCAACAATGACCCGACGGAGATCATCATCGGGCACATCGTCTGGTTCCTCTTGATCTTCAACTTCCCCTGTTGCAGCATCACTGTATTCAGGGGGCACATAGTTGTCATCGTCCTCTTCTTCTTCGTTGTCTTCCATCATAACCCCTATTTCTTCGTGCTTCGTCCAAACATTATAGTGTGGCATGAAACCCTTATAAAGCAAGTGGGTGTGAAGGATTTTCTTGTCAGGGTAAGACCTCATATTCCCACAATCAGGGCATGGACAACACATAAAACCATTATGCTTGTTTGCCTTAGCCACTTCAATAAATTTACGCACGCCCTTAATGTACTCGGAGGTGTGTCTGTCACCGTACATCCATTGCCGGTTCATCTTCGTGCATTATATATAATTATGTGTGTCAAAAGTAAGAAAATTAGACAAGTATCTATCTAAAGTAAGATTTTTTCTTTCAGAAAGAAGATAAGAACAAGAGGCTCACCACGGTGGTGCCGACGACGAGATCGGCGCGGGCGATCAACGGTGGTGAAGACGAGGACGGGGCGTGACGGACCGCTAAACCTAGACAAATCTCAGAAAAATGGAGCTCGGAGGTCGAGCTTCGAGAGGAGAAAGCTTAACTAGTGTGGCTCGGGCATTTCATCGAACACCTCACATGCATAAGAGGTGAGCTAGAGCACCCAAATGCCCTTCCTCGCCAGCCAGCAAAAAACAGAGCACTGTGGAGTGCTCTGCTCGCCGACGATGGGGTATATATAGGCAACTCATTTGTCCCGGTTCATGGCTGGAACCGGGACTAAAGCCCAGCCTTCTGTCCCGGTTCAAGCCAAGAACCGGGACCTATGTTTGTGGGCCAGGAGCGAGGCCCATTGGTCCCGGTTCGTGCCAAGAACCAGGACAAATGGGCCTAGACAAACCAGGACCAATGCCCACGAGGCCCCGGCCGGCCCCCTGGGCTCACGAACCGGGATGAATGCATCCATTAGTCCCAGTTCGTGGCAAAACCGGGACTAATGGGCTGGCCAGGCCCGAACGAAAGCCCCTTTTTCTACTAGTGCCTGCCATAACCAGTTTGTCAATGTTTCTTAGATTTGCGGCAGTAACTCCTTTTTGTAGATGTTGCACAACATAGTGATCGCGTCAAACATCTAAATATATAAGAATGTGCTGAAAGTTTAGTAGATTACGATGTATAAGCTGCAGTACTTAGCACTTACTTGATATAAGGTAGTATCTCAGGACAGTTATTCAACACATACCAAACCATTTTGTCCAAATCTTTAGGTTTTTCCTCTTGTCGACTCTTCCCTATAACTCGAATAGAATAATCGAAAACATTGAGCCCAGGATTGTCTTCACCCACCTCTTTGCTATGCTGATCAGCTGTTTCAATGTATTTTGAGTAGAATGTCAATGCTTATGTAGCAATGTAGGCCTCTGCAATAGAACCCTCGGGTCTAGCTCTATTCCTAACATAGCCCTTGAAAGTGCCTAGCCGCCTTTCAATAGGGTACATTCAGTCATACTGTACTAGACCTCTATGTAGTGCCTCATCAGGTATATGAACAACGAAATCCACCATGACATCAAAGAAGGCCGGAGGATATATCTTCTCAAGGTCGCATAGGATAGTTGGTATCTTGTCTCTAAGAGGCTCCAAAGCATCTAACTTGATATTTCTACTGCAGAGTTCCCTGAAGAATTGCCCCAACTCTGCAACTACTCTGTATAAGTCAAGGCGGCCCAATCCTCTAAGGATAACAGGTAAAACCCTTTGAAGTAGGACGTGGCAGTCATGAGTTTTCAACCCTTGTACCTTATTTCCATCTGCACCGACTCTCCTTTCAGGGTTGGAAGCAAATCCACATGAGAATCTCACGCGTGACAGGACCTCGCAGAATTCTTTTCTTTTTACATTGTCCAAGACGTACACAGCTGGTGCCATATCCTGTGGCTTGCCTTCATCTTCCACCTTTAAATCCTTTCTGATACCCAGGTGTGTCAAATCAATCCTAGATTTTAAGGTATCATTCGTCCTGCCTTCAATATTAAGAAGTGTACCGATAATGCTGTCACATATATTTTTCTCGATGTGCATCACAGCAAGACTATGCCGCAGATCCAAATATTTCCAATACTCAAAGTCCCACAAAGTGGACCTGCGGGTAAACAATAATCTCTCTTCTGCCCTGCCACGATTCCTTTTCCCGCTACCATTACCAAGATGGTTTCCTGGTGTAATATGCCTGACCTTCTCTAATTCCACTTGCAACTCATCGGCGGTGAGCCTCTTTGGCGCATCATGGTTTTACATGCTTTGCATTGAACACATGTCTTCGGTATTTTGTAGGACGTGGCTTGTCCTTGGAAAGGGAATGGCGATGTCCAATGTAACAGATCTTGCTAAGTATTATGTATGACAGCAGATTCCTGTCATAGCGAACACATGCATTGTAACCATGTGTCGTTCGCCCTGACATAGTGCCCAAAACCGGATAATCATGGATGCACTAAATTATAACAGCACATTGAAAGAAATCAGCTGGTGGGCTGCTATATAGGTCTCGAGTGAGAACACCCCTCCATAGCTGTTGAAGTTCCTCCACAAGAGGCTCCATGAATAAATCAAAATCCTTTCCAGGACTTTTTGGACCTGGGATGAGCAAGGACATCATGTAGTTTGATTCTTTGGTGCAGACATTTGGAGGCATGTTGTAAGGGATAACAAGCACTGGCCACATGCTATATGTGGTGCTCTGGTGGCCAAATGGGTTAAATCCATCTAAAGCTAACACTGGTGCGCGTCGGTCCTAAACAAACGGTTTTAACCCCTTTCCGCGACGGCATTTGGAACCGTCGCCAAGTGAGTGTGGGCGATAGGGGGGTCCATCCCACACGACCCAGAAATCGTCGGGGATAAGGCCCCTACAGTACTCCTACTCGTTTCTGCTTGCATTGCCATCGTAGTCGGTATTATGTGGTGCTACATTTATGATGCGCGGCCATCACAAATGGTTCACTATTATAGAACATGTATGATGTGCGTCCCATCACAAACGGTTCACCGTTAAGAAGATTAGATAATCATCATACTAGTGTTGGATAGGATTACAAAATGTCGGACCGTCGTAACATCGTCGTACACGACAACTATCACACACGGTATCCAGTGGTGCAACGTTTACGATGCATACTTCATCAGAAATAGTTCATGGTTGCAAATCGTGTACGATAAGGCAACTAACACAAACGTTTAGTTTGCCCGCACCGTTTGTGATATTGTCTGACATCGCACACGGTTTGCAAACGGCAACTGTGTGCATGCTTGCACACGTTTCCTATCTGTGAACCATCTCGGATTATGGTGCATATCACAAACATTTGTGTTTACCAACCGTGTGTGGTGCAACAACCTAGAGAGCGTAATTTCACCCTAATTTAATTGCTGCTTTATTCATATCCATCAAGTTCAAACAACCAATGCATTATTCGATTCATAGGTACATATGTTCAAGAATTACATAAAAACCAAATAAAGAATGATGAACCACAGTTGTATACTTGTACTATTAAAGACAGTAAAGAAAGAGGCGAAATATATTCTGGTTGTTGAACAAGGTGAAGCGGAATACCCATATTGTGCCCTCCTCCATGCACAAGGCACGCACGACTCTAGTCCAACCCCTTGTGATGGCTGACCGCCCATCCTTCACAGTCTTTGTCGTGGAATTGTCACGGCAGATGTCCTTAGTGTCAGGACTTAGTCGCGAGGCCAACGCATCCATGTGGTAGCTTGAGAGGGGTTGAGCGGGACGAGAGATGCGATGCTTTACCCAGGTTCGGCCCCTCACGGTGGAGGTAAAAGCCTACATCCTGCTTCATTGATATTGATGATGATGATCATGGTTACAAAAGTGCTCTATCTCGAGAGCTATTGTCTAAACCTAACTTGTCCAACTTGTGGAACTTGTGAATCTTCCCCTTTAGGGGAGCCCTGCCCCTCCTTATATATGTTGGAGGGGTGGGTTACATGTAGAGTCCTATTAGGATTAGGACTGGTCTATCTCTAATACAAACCGGATACAAGTCCAGGTCTTAACTCCTTGTAAGATAAACGTTCCTCATGCCTTTCTTCTTAAACCGGCCCACCGTTAAACGTGAACCGGCCTTCTGGGCCTTGGGCCTTGTCATCCGTCTGTCCCGCTCGCCGGATCACCAGTGAGTCATAATGACCAGGTGGGTTGCATGTAAACCGCCAGGTCAGGGCGGGTCGCCAGTAACTCGCCAAGTGTCAGCAGGGTCTTCAGATAAACCGCCAAGTCCGGCCGGGTTAACTTCCGGCCGGTTTACACCGCAGGGTATATCCCCGACATTAGCCCCCAAGTTTAGCTTGGATTTATTCATGGTAAACTTATGCTGCAAAATAAACACAAGAACAAATTTGACAGGTTATGCTCCGGGTTAAGAATTTTTTGTAAACCGGTACCTGATCATCCTTAAGTCCTTGTTATTTCCTCCTTCTGGGAAATTAGGGTCAACAGACCAGCTTCATAATCAATTTGCCGACATTGGCTTGTCACCGAGAAATATTGTGAAGAATAACTCCTTTGACTCAGCTCCGCCGGCTTAAGAAATATGGGTCTGAAAATACTTATTTGATATTCAGCCGGTTTGAAGATGTAAAACTTGCCGGTTTAATATTACCAAAACGGCAGGTTTGTAAATATTGATGGCGCCGGGTCATAATTGTTGTCGACACCGGGTCATGTAATTGATCTTCCTGATTTGCTCAAAACTGATAAAATGAAGATGTTCCTCCTTTATATGCATAATACCTGTAGCCCCCAAGTCTTAAGAGGATAACATAATGATAACTTAAGACTTGCTCCAATAAGTGTTTCAACCTTGAAGAAATCCGGTTTGTTCATCTCAATCATATAAACTGAATACTCCATATATGTAGCCCCCAAGTGCCGGGTTGTCATGCTTGCAGCAACCTGGGACTTGTAATTGCTTATAAAAACTTCAATCAGTGTAGCCCCCAAGGGCTGGGTTGTCATGCTTGCAGCAACCTGGGACTTGTAATTGCTTATAAAAACTTCAATCAGTGCAGCCCCCAAGGGCCGGGTCATTATGCAATAATGAGCAGGGACTTTGTAAATATAATCTTGTAAACTTTGAACAGCAACGTGTAGCCCCCAAGGGCCGGCTTAGTAAGATAATACTGAACCGGGACTTGATATATATACTTTAATGAAAATAACATATTATAATGTAGCTTCCATCATAGGGCTTGAACCCATGTCCACAAGGTTAAGAGCTTTTTGCTTTACCAACTGAGCAATGGATTCTTCAATATTATGGACGAAAACTTGTGTACCTTGAATTGTTGACAGGAGCAATTGGTAGCCCCCAAGGGCCGGCTCATTATAATATGATGAGTCGGGTCTTCAATAAAGCTAGTAAAAATGATTTTGCATTAGCCCCCAAGTGTCATGTTGCATGCTTGCTGCGACATGAGACTTGCATGTAATCTCAATTTGAATAATGTAGCCCCCAAGTGCCGGGTTGTAAGCCTGCAGCGACTTGGGACTATTCCTTTCATGGTAGAATAAATTATATCCTTCGATAAAATAATAGCCATTGCGCTAAAGCGACTTTGAAAACTTAATAATACCGGTTATTAATAACCATAAAAATCCAGCTATGTTGGCTATTGAAGATAATATAATCCGGTATGAAAACCTTATTCATTCAATATCATAATGAAAATTCAGCCAAGTTTGGCTATTTGAATAATATAACCCAATGATTTATAAGCGCATGATTCCAATGGCGCAATCCAAATATATGCTGGCGACTTATAGTCCAAAGCCAGGCCGGTTCAATAAACACCGATGATTTGTAATTATGCTTTATTCAACCTGTTTCTGCATACAACAAGTTTAAAGTGTCCTGGCGGTTTACCGCCGGACGGGTCATAATGCCCAACATATAACCTGGGTTTATAACCAAGGCTTCATTTGGAATAATCAAATATGAAATATATCATATACCTGTGACATTGAATCACATCGTTGGTTTTACCCAGCTTTTTGTAGTAAGGGTGATAACCCAAATCTTGAGTACTGATAACTCCTTCCATATTGTGCCGGTTTATGATAAAACCATGTCGGGTTATAATAAACACCGTGTTACTCCATAAGAGGATGTTAACAACAAGGATCAAACCGGGCAAATAGTCTCCGGATTGACGTGAACTGTGTTCCGTCAATTGATTGGTTGAAAACTTTGTTGGTTTTAAAAAACGCAATAAAAAGCAAAAAAAACCCCTTGAAAGAAAAGTGTAAATCAAATGCAATGACAAAACCGTTGCAAAAATGGTTTATTTGAGCTGATCAGATGGTGTTACCATGGCCAAACACGACCAAGATCCCGTTAGGTGTAACTATGGTTCTAGTCAGCCAGGTCCCCAAATGAAACCATGGCATTTATTCCGATCAAGTGGCATGGTCATGGTTCGGGTTCGACCAAGCCCCCAAGTGATTCTGTGGCCTTATGCCGACCAAGAGGCATGACTGGTTCAGACGTGACCAAGTCCCCAAGTGATCTGGTGGCTCTCGCCTATCAAGAGGTATGGTATTGGTTCGGACACGACCAATCCTCCAAGTGATATGATGCTTTTGTAAAGCTAACTCAAGGGGTAAACCGGAGGCCGCTTTAGAACAACTCCGTGTAACCACACATGATGTAAAAGAACAGAGGCCTCGCTTTATGAAGCAGAGGCCCCCATGTGATCAATAATATGTCAGGCCAGTAAGGCGGGATACCCATGTTTGAACCGCGCATCATGGCAGCAGGTCCTCTTTGGCAATTTTTAACTTTTTGCAAGAGATAAATTCTTCTTGAACCGGGATTTTGAACCGGATATGGAGACCTTCAAAGCTTTGTGGGAGACATCTTTCCCTTGAACCGGATTTTAAACCGGAATCTTCATTTTTAGCCAGAAATTTTCTGACGGCCTTTAAACTCGAACTTGCGAGAAGTTAATTCCTTTTTGAACCGGAAATTCTTAAACCTGATTTGAGCGCTTCAGAGCTTTGTGGGAGAATAAATTTCTCTTGAACCAGATTGTAAACTGGATATTTGAGAGCTTCAGTGAGACTGACTTCCCTTGAGCCGGATTTTAAACCGGAATCCTTTCTAATGACCCGGATCTTCTTCATTGAGCCGGGATTTTGTAACTGTCATATACTTTCTAATCCGGAAATCTTCTGACAGCACGATGTGAATCCGGGACCGGGTTATCTTTCCCTCCAACGTATTGGGGTTCTTGACTTCACTGAAAACCGGAAACTTTTGCTAAGTCATATCATTGTAGCCCCCAAGTCTCAAGGTGACTCGAGGAGTTGGCTTGAGATTCTCCATATTTGACTGTGATATAAACCGGCATAACTTGTATATCATTGGCGTTGATAGCACGATGCGAATCCATAGAAGGTTGAGGTGACTCCGGCGGGTTGTAAATGATCCCATATGAGCTGTATCAGCAACTCGGCCAATGGTTCCTTCCAACTGGTGATTTGAAGTTAACCAAACTGTAGTGGCAGCGATTTGTGCGCCCGCCCATTGAACCACCCAGTGCAGACGGCGGTTGATAGTATATGATGATTTACCTCCATTTTGTTGAAAGAAAAACCGGGCTACCCAAGCTGTGACTTGCTCATACTCAATAAACAGCTCATGCAGACAGGTGCGGCCCGGTATGTTGATGTAGACCAGGCCGCGAGAGACGGACGACAAGGACGACCGCAACATTAGAGGCAGCTCGGACAGATGAGTCGGCCGCGGCATTGTAAACTGGTGCGGAGGGGGAAGATCGGCACCGGTGTCATAAACCGGCTCGGACGGGCGAGTTAATCACGGGCGCGGTCCCGGCAAGCTGATGTAAACCGGGCCACAGGGACAGCGACCTTCTCACGTTCATTCACTGGGTGGTAGGACACGGACGAGACACCAGTGCAGAATGTTGCTAGCGCGTGCTCCGTGCGCATAACATAACGCCTCATTTGTAATGAACAATTGCCCTGCATAAACAATATTGCAGACCAAGCCAAAGATAAACTGCTCTTTGATAAAAAAATAATATGTGCTAATAAAATATATTTCATATGGGTGTCACCTGATGTGTTTAGGCCGGAAATAACCCGCCATGAAGTTGATGATAACTGTATGAAGCTGAAATTAATCACGGGTGAACCGGCCGCAGTGTGGTAAACCAGTGCGGACGGGTGAGTCGGCCGTGATGTTTGTAAACCGGCGCGGACAATGAGTCGGCCGCATGTGTGGACGGATGTAAACCGAACAGCGGGGGCGGCGATTTGCATGTGTATCCGTCGAGCAGCATGGCCCGGAAGAACGCCATTGCGAAACTATGCTGGCACACGCTCCATGTCCGCGGTATAACAATACATTTGTCATAAATAATTACCCTGCATAAAAACATTGCAGCAAAGATAAATTGTTTTTTTGACAAAAAACAACATGTGCTAATAAATCAAACTTGGATGGATATCACCTGATTTGTTTGGACGACGGATGACCGTTCAATGCGACAAAGACAGTTTAGACAGAACCTCGGTGGCTCAACACGGCAGAGGCGGCTCAACGCGGTAGAAACAGTGCTCCTGGCGGCTCGGACAGATGAGTCGGCCGCGGCATTGTAAGCCAGTGCAGACGGGTGAGTCGGTCACAAGCACGGTCTCGGTTAGTCAAAGTAGTCCGGGCCGAAGGGCGGTGACTTGCGCGCATCCGTCAGGCGCAATGTTGCCAGTACATGCTCCGTACTTGTGGTATAAACCACATTTGCAGTGAACAATTATCCTGCGTTCCAAAAATACAGCAAAGCAGAGTAGTTGTTTCTCGAAGAATACTTAAAAAAATATATAGGATAAATATCACCTGATTTTAGGCGACGGGTGATCACCATACGGCGTCCGTAGATAACCAAGATTTTTTTTCTTTTTTTTGCGTTGATCCTTTCAAGACGCGGCAGGGGAGACCCCATCACTGCTCATGGCGCAGCTTAGCGGGTCAATGACGCGGGTCAACAGAGGAGCCCGAGCTCGTGGAGAATCTTCTTTGTCTCTTTCATTGCGTGCAGAATCTGCATGTGATTTGCTTTGTCTTTTTCGGTTGCCACAATCCACTCTTCCACTACGTGATGTTTCTCCTTGAACCATGTGGAAGTATACGCTTTGATTCAGCTAGTTTTCCTTGGACCGTGACTTCCCTTGCCTAGACTACCTAGACTGCCAGCGACCTGGAGTCAGATACGGAGCAAGGTGGGTCACGGATCGTGGGTGGCTCTCCGATTCGTAGCAAGTTTGACTCATGCACGCCCGGCTCTCCCTTGACTTCGTGAGGAGCGCTGGGCGCAGTGGGCTCAAACCGGCCCCCGGCGAGTTGAAGCGGAGCTGACTTGAGGCGCGGCTGCTGCCATGTAATCGTGGCTCGAAGGTGACACCGACGAGGTGAAGCGGTGCTGTTGGCAGGTCAATGGCCAAGGCAAACCGGGCGGCACGGGGCGCTGTTGCAGCTATAGTGGAGGCGGAAACCACGGCGATTGATTACTCCGAGTCCCCGTTCTTTTCCGGGTTGTGGTTGTTGTGACTTTTCCTTCTATGACTAGGTCTCAATGAACACGGCTAGCAGATTGCAGATTGCTTAGTGCAAGTACTATTTGACTCCTTGGATTTCTGCAGCAAGATTGAACAATCATCACCAACCTTCATCCGTACTGATGTGGACATGGACGCAAAAAGATCAGCAATCTGATTCAATTGCGAGTTTCTCGATCCCTGAGAAAGATCCCTTCAAGAACTCAGCACCACCGTGCGCAGGCCCCACGGTGGGTGCCAACTATCGTGGAATTGTCACGGCAGATGTCCTTAGTGTCAGGACTTAGTCGCGAGGCCAACGCATCCATGTGGTAGCTTGAGAGGGGTTGAGCGGGACGAGAGACGCGATGCTTTACCCAGGTTCGGCCCCTCACGGTGGAGGTAAAAGCCTACATCCTGCTTCATTGATATTGATGATGATGATCATGGTTACAAGAGTGCTCTATCTCGAGAGCTATTGTCTAAACCTAACTTGTCCAACTTGTGGAACTTGTGAATCTTCCCCTTTTGGGGAGCCCTGCCCCTCCTTATATATGTTGGAGGGGCGGGTTACATGTAGAGTCCTATTAGGATTAGGACTGGTCTATCTCTAATACAAACCGGACACAAGTCCAGGTCTTAACTCCTTGTAAGATAAACGTTCCTCATGCCTTTCTTCTTAAACCGGCCCACCGTTAAACGTGAACCGGCCTTCTGGGCCTTGTGCCTTGTCATCCGTCTGTCCCGCTCACCAGATCACCAGTGAGTCATAATGACCAGGTGGGTTGCTTGTAAACCGCCAGGTCAAGGCGGGTCGCCAGTAACTCGCCAAGTGTTAGCAGGGTCTTCAGATAAACCGCCAAGTCCGGCCGGGTTAACTTCCGGCCGGTTTACACTGTAGGGTATATCCCCGACAGTCTTCATGAAAACATCTAGATAATCATCGTGTTCTGGTAGAAATACTTTAACCTTTGCATGCCTACCAATGATGTAGTTTGAGAGGTAATCTTGAGTAAACTGCTTTGTGTCGGGGGTTTGGTGCGACATATGCCAAAGGATGGCTTATCATGATGGGGGCTAGTAAGACGTCGCCGGTGCCAGGAAGCGGGATGATGCGAAGGCATGCACGCCGGTGAATCTTACCCAGGTTCGGGGCTCTCCGTGGAGATAACACCCTCTGCGGGGCCTCCGCATGATCACTCTAGCAACAATGGTGGCTACAAGCTTGCTCCTTGAGTTGTTTCTCTAGAGGGGGAAGGAGAGCAAGTCTAGCCCTAGCTTCCTCTCTCTATATGGGTGTGTGGGTGACCAAGAGGCTGAACCCTTTGCATGGGTGCCCTGGGGGTTTATATAGGCCTACCCCCAGGTGTACAATGGTAATCTTGCCGGGTGTAGGCCCGAGCCGTCAGTGTCTCTGGTCGCCGGCTTCTCCGCTGGCCGATGGGGCCCGCCGCCCGGTGGGTCTCGCCGTCTGTCCAATACTTGGCCGACAGGCCGTACCCCGCCGCTTGCAGGTCCTGCCGGCTGCCTGATACGTCTCCGACGTATCTATAATTTTTGATTGCTCCATGCTATATTATCTACTGTTTTGGACTATATTGGGCTTTATTTTCCACTTTTATATTATTTTTGGGACTAACCTATTAACCGAAGGCCCAGCCCAGAATTGCTGTTTTTTTGCCTATTTCAGTGTTTTGGAGAAACAAAATATCAAACGGAGTCCAAACGGAATGAAACCTTCAGGAACGTGATTTTCTCATCAGATAAGACCCAGGAGACTTGGACCCTCCATCAAGAAAGCCACGAGGCGGTCACGAGGGTGGAGGGCGCGCCCCCTGCCTCGTGGGCCCCTCGAAGCTCCACCGACGTACTCCTTCCTCCTATATATGCCTACGTACCCCCAAACCATCAGAGACGGAGCCAAAAACCTAATTCACCGCCGCAACTTTCTGTATCCATGAGATCCCATCTTGGGGCCTATTCCGGAGCTCCGCTGGAAGGGGAATCGATCACGGAGGGCTTCTACATCATCATCATCATAGCCTCTCCGATGAAGTGTGAGTAGTTTACCTCAGACCTTCGGGTCCATAGTTAGTAGCTAGATGGCTTCTTCTCTCTTTTTGGATCTCAATACAATGTTCTCCCTCTCTCTCATGGAGATCAATTCGATGTAATCTTCTTTTTGCGGTGTGTTTGTTGAGACCGATGAATTGTGGGTTAATGATCAAGTCTATCTATGAATAATATTTGAATCTTCTCTGAATTCTTTTATGTATGATTGGTTATCTTTGCAAGTATCTTTGAATTATCAGTTTGGTTTGGCCTACTAGATTGGTTTTTCTTGCAATGGGAGAAGTGCTTAGCTTTGGGTTCAATCTTGTGGTGTCCTTTCCCAGTGACAGAAGGGGCAGCAAGGCACGTATTGTATTGTTGCCATCGAGGATAACAAGATGGGGTTTTTATCATATTGCATGAAACTATCCCTCTACATCATGTCATCTTGCTTAAGGCGTTACTTTGTTTTTAACTTAATACTCTAGATGCATGGTGGATAGCGGTCGATGAGTGGAGTAATAGTAGTAGATGCAGGCAAGAGTCGGTCTACTTGTCTCGGACGTGATGCCTATATGCATGATCATACCTAGATATTCTCAGAACTATGTTCAATTCTGTCAATTGCTCAACAGTAATTTGTTCACCCACCGTAGAATACTTATCCTCTTGAGAGAAGCCACTAGTGAAACCTATGGGCCACGGGTCTATTCTCATCATATCAACCTCCATCACTTTATTATTGCTTTGCTTTTTTACTTTTGCCTTTTATTTTACTTTGCATCTTTATACCAAAAACACCAAAAATATTATCTATCATCTCTATCAGATCTCACTCTCGTAAGTGACCGTGAAGGGATTGACAAACCCTAATCGCGTTGGTTGCGTTGAGCTATTGTTTTTGTGCAGGTACGAGGGACTCGCGCGTAGCCTCCTACTGGATTGATACCTTGGTTCTCAAAAACTGAGGGAAATACTTACGGTACTTTACTGCATCATCCTCTCCTCTTCGGGGAAATCCAACGCAGTGCTCAAGAGGTAGCAAGAAGAATTTCTGGCGCCGTTCCCGGGGAGTCTGCGCAAAAGTCAACATACCAAGTACCCATCACAATCCCTATCTCTCGCATTACATTAGTTGCCATTTGCCTCTCGTTTTCCTCTCCCCCACTTCACCCTTGCCGTTTTATTCGCCCTCTCTTTTTCCATTTTCCTTTTTATCGCTTGCCTTTTGTTTGCTCGTGTGTTGGATTGCTTGTTTGTCGCGATGGCTCAAGATAATACCAAATTGTGTGACTTCACCAATACCAACAATAATGATTTCCTTAGCACTCCATTACTCCTCTTGCCAATACTGAATCTTGTGAAATCAATACTTCTTTGTTGAATCTTGTTATGAAAGATCAATTTGCCGGCCTGCCTAGTGAAGACGCCGCAACTCATCTGAGTAGCTTCGTTGATTTATGTGATATGCAAAAGTAGAAAGATGTCGATAATGATATTGTTAAATTGAAGCTATTTCCTTTTTCGCTTAGAGATCGTGCTAAAGCTTGGTTTTCATCTTTGCCTAAAAATAGTATTGATTCTTGGAACAAGTGCAAAGATGCTTTTATCTCTAAGTATTTTCCTCCTGCTAAGATCATCTCTCTTAGAAACGATATTATGAACTTTAAGCAAAATGATCATGAACATGTTGCACAAGCTTGGGAGAGAATGAAATTAATGATAGGTAATTGCCCTACTCATGGTTTGAATTTGTGGATGATTATACAAAAATTTTATGCCGGATTGAATTTTGCTTCTAGAAATGTTTTAGATTCAGCCGCGAGAGGCACTTTTATGGAAATCACTTTAGGAGATGCTACTAAACTCCTAGATAATATTATGGTTAATTATTCTCAATGGCACACTGAAAGATCCACTAATAAAAAAGTGCATGCAATAGAAGAAATTAATGTTTTGAGTGGAAAGATGGATGAACTTATGAAATTATTTGCTACTAAGAGTGTTTCTTCTGATCCTAATGATATGCCTTTGTCTTGATGATGAAATTGATAAAAGTGGGATTGAAAGAAATAAAACCCTAGATGTTGCTAAACCCACTATATTGGATTTCAAGGAATTTAATTATGAAAGTTTCTTTTTAATTGATTGTATTTCCTTGTTGCAATCTGTGCTAAATTCTCATCATGCTTATAGTCAAAATAATGCCTTTACCGAACATATCGTTGATGCCTTGATGCAGTCTTATGAAGAAAAATATGAGTTGAAAGTTTCTATCCCTAGAAAACTTTATGATGAGTGGGAACCTACTATTAAAATTAAAATTAAAGATTATGAGTTTTATGCTTTGTGTGATTTGGGTTCTAGTGTCTCTACTATTCCCAAAACATTGTGTGATTTGTTAGATTTCCGTGATTTTGACGATTGCTCTCTAAACTTGCATCTTGCGGATTCCACTATTAAGAAACCTATGGGAAGAATTAATGATGTTCTTATTGTTGCAAATAGGAATTATGTGCCCATAGATTTTATTGTTCTTGATATAGATTGCAATCCTTCTTGCCCTATTATTCTCGGTAGACCTTTCCTTAGAACTGTTGGTGCAATTATTGATATGAAGGAAGGGAATATTAGATTTCAATTTCCATTAAAAAGGGCATGGAACACTTCCCTAGAAAGAAAATAAAATTACAATATGAATCTATCATGAGAGCCAGTTATGGATTGTTTACCAAAGATGGCAATACCTAGATCTATCCTTGCTTTTATGCCTAGCTAGGGGCGTTAAACGATAGCGCTTGTTGGGAGGCAACCCAATTTTATTTCTAGTTTTTTTTGTTTTTTTCTTCTGTTTAGGAATAAATAATCCATCTACCTTCTGTTTAGATGTGGTTTTATGTTTTAATTAGTGCTTGTGCCAAGTTAGACCTATAGGATCTTCTTGGATGATAGTTATGTGATCTTGCTGTAATTTCTAGAAACTTTCTGTTCACGAAAACAATTGTTAAAAATCACCAGAAAGTGATAAAATACTCATTCCAATTGCTTCTGATCAATAAACGAATTGTATAGAACGTCCTATTTTGGTAGATTTTTCGGAGTTCTAGAAGTTTGTGCTAGTTACAGATTACTACAGACTGTTCTATTTTTTGACAGATTCTGTTTTTCGTGTGTTGTTTGCTTATTTTGATGAATCTATGGCTAGTAAAATAGTTTATAATCCATAGCGAAGTTGGAATACAGTAGGTTTAACACCAATATAAATAAATAATGAGTTCATTACAGTACCTTGAAGTGGTTTTTTGTTTTCTTTCGCTAATGGAGCTCACGAGATTTCTATTGAGTTTTGTGTTGTGAAGTTTTCAAGTTTTGGGTGAAATCTTTTGATGGATTATGGAACAAGGAGTGGAAAGAGCCTAAGCTTGGGGATGCCCATGGCACCCCAAGATAATCCAAGGACACCAAAAAGTCAAAGCTTGGGGATGCCCCGAAAGGCATCCCCTCTTTCGTCTACTTCCCTCGGTAATTTTACTTGGAGCTATATTTTTATTCACCACATGATATGTGTTTTGCTTGGAGCGTCTTGTGTTATTTGTGTCTTTGTTTGTTAGTGTGCCACAATCATCCTTGCTGTACACACCTTTTGAGAGAGCCATACATAATTTGGGATTTGATAGAATACTCTATGTGCTTCACTTATATCTTTTGAGCTTTATAGTTTTGCTCTAGTGCTTCACTTATATCTTTTAGAGCACGGTGGTGGATTTGTTTTATAGAAACTATTGATCTCTCATGATTCACTTAGATTATTTTGAGAGTCTTTAATAGCATGGAAATTTGCTTAATAATAATATGCTTGGTATTCAAGATTTGTAGAACTTTCTTTTGAGTGCATTGAATACTAAGAAACGATTGATGCTTGATAATTGTTTTGAGATATGAAGATTGTGATATTAGAGTCATGCTAGTTGAGTAGTTGTGAATTTGAGAAATACTTGTGTTAAAGTTTGTGATTCCCGTAGCATGCACGTACGGTGAACCGCTATGTGATGAAGTCGGAGCATGATTTATTTATTGATTGTCTTCCTTATGAGTGGCGGTCGGGGATGAGTGATGGTCTTTTCCTACCAATCTATCCCCCTAGGAGCATGCGCGTAATACTTTGCTTTGATAACTTCTAGATTTTTGCAATAAGTATATGAGTTCTTTATGACTAATGTTGAGTCCATGGATTATACGCACTTTCCTTCCTTCCACCATTGCTAGCCTCTCTAATACCGCGCACCTTTCGCCGGTATCATACACCCACCATATACTTTCCTCAAAACAGCCACCATACCTACCTATCATGGCATTTCCATAGCCATTCCGAGATATATTGCCATGCAACTTTCCACCGTTCCGTTTATTATGACACGCTCCATCATTGTCATATTGCTAGCATGATCATGTAGTTGACATCGTATTTGTGGCAAAGCCACCGTTCATAATTCTTTCATACATGTCACTCTTGATTCATTGCATATCCCGGTACACCGCCGGAGGCATTCATATAGAGTCATATTTTGTTCTAAGTATTGAGTTGTAATTGTTGAGTTGTAAGAAAAATAAAATGTGTGATGATCATAAATTTTAGAGCATTGTCCCAAGTGAGGAAAGGATGATGGAGACTATCATTCCCCCACAAGTCGGGATGAGACTCCGGACGAAAAATAAAAAAAGAGTCCATAAAAAAAGGCCCAAATAAAAAATGAGAGAAAAAGAGAGAAGGGACAATGTTACTATCCTTTTACCACACTTGTGCTTCAAAGTAGCACCATGATCTTCATGATAGAGAGTCTCACATTTTGTCACTTTCATATACTAGTGGGAATTTTTCATTATAGAACTTGGCTTGTATATTCCAATGATGGGCTTCCTCAAAATGCACTAGGTCTTCGTGAGCAAGCGAGTTGGATGCACACCCACTTAGTTTCTTTTGTTGAGTTTTCATATACTTATAGCTCTAGTGTATCGGTTGCATGGCAATCCCTACTCACTCGCATTGGTATCTATTGATGGGCATCTCCATAGCTCGTTGATACGCCTAGTTGATGTGAGACTATCTTCCCCTCTTTTGTCTTCTCCACAACCACCATTCTATTCCACATATAGTGCTATATCCATGGCTCACACTCATGTATTGCGTGAAGATCGAAAAAGTTTTGAAAATGTCAAAAGTATGAAACAATTGCTTGGCTTGTCATCGGGGTTGTGCATGATTTAAATAATTTGTGTTGTGAAGATAGATCATAGCCAGACTATATGATTTTGTAGGGATAGCTTTCTTTGGCCATGTTATTTTGAGAAGACATAATTGCTTTGTTAGTATGCTTGAAGTATTATTATTTTTATGTCAACATGAACTTTTGTCTTGAATCTTTTGGATCTGAATATTCATACCACAATTAAGAAGATTTACATTGAAATCATGCCAAGTAGCACTCCGCATCAAAAATTCTCTTTTTATCATTTACCTACTCGAGGACGAGCAGGAATTAAGCTTGGCGATGCCTGATACGTCTCCAACGTATCTATAATTTTTGATTGCTCCATGCTATATTATCTACTGTTTTGGACTACATTGGGCTTTATTTTCCTCTTTTATATTATTTTTGGGACTAACCTATTAACCGGAGGCCCAGCCTAGAATTTTTGTTTTTTTTGCCTATTTCAGTGTTTTGGAGAAATAAAATATCAAACGGAGTCCAAACGAAATGAAACCTTCGGGAACATGATTTTCTCATCAGATAAGACCCAGGAGACTTGGACCCTCCGTCAAGAAAGCCACGAGGTGGTCACGAGGGTGTTGGGCGCCCCCCTAGGGCGCGCCCCCCTGCCTCATGGGCCCCTCGAAGCTCCACCGACATACTCCTTCCTCCTATATATACCTACGTACCCCCAAATGATCAGAGACGGAGCCAAAAACCTAATTCCACCGCCGCAACTTTCTGTATCCACGAGATCCCATCTTGGGGCCTGTTCCGGAGCTCCGCCGGAAGGGGAATCGATCACGGAGGGCATCTGCATCATCATCATAGCCTCTCCGATGAAGTGTGAGTAGTCTACCTCAGACCTTCGGGTCCATAGTTAGTAGCTAGATGGCTTCTTCTCTCTTTTTGGATCTCAATACAATGTTCTCCCCCTCTCTCGTGGAGATCTATTCGATGTAATCTTCTTTTTGCGGTGTGTTTGTTGAGACCGATGAATTGTGGGTTTATGATCAAGTCTATCTATGAATAATATTTGAATCTTCTCCGAATTCTTTTATGTATGATTGGTCATCTTTGCAAGTCTCTTCGAATTATCACTTTGGTTTGGCCTACTAGATTGGTTTTTCTTGCAATGGGAGAAGTGCTTAGCTTTGGGTTCAATCTTGTGGTGTCCTTTCCCAGTAACAAAAGGGGCAGCAAGGCACATATTGTATTGTTGCCATCGAGGATAACAAGATGGTTTTTTTATCATATTGCATGAAACTATCCCTCTACATCATGTCATCTTGCTTAAGGCGTTACTATGTTTTTTACTTAATACTCTAGATGCATGCTGGATAGCGGTCGATGAGTGGAGTAATAGTAGTAGATGCAGGCAGGAGTCGGTCTACTTGTCTCGGACGTGATGCCTATGTGCATGATCATACCTAGATATTCTCATAACTATGCTCAATTCTCTCAATTGCTCAACAGTAATTTGTTCTGCCACCGTAGAATACTTATGCTCTTGAGAGAAGCCACTAGTGAAACCTATGGCCCCCGGGTCTATTCTCATCATATCAATCTCCATCACTTTATTATTGCTTTGCTTTTTTACTTTGCCTTTTATTTTACTTTGCATCTTCATACCAAAAATACCAAAAATATTATCTATCATCTCTATCAGATATCACTCTCGTAAGTGATCATGAATGGATTGACAACCCCTAATCGCGTTGGTTGCGTTGAGCTATTATTTTTGTGTATGTACGAGGGACTCGCGCGTAGCCTCCTACTGGATTGATACCTTGGTTCTCAAAAACTGAGTGAAATACTTACACTACTTTGCTGCATCATCCTCTCCTCTTCGGGGAAATCCAACGCAGTGCTCAAGAGGTAGCACTGCTCGATACTGTAGCGATGCGGCTAATGATGCATGCTTTGTCGGTGGAGGCGTGGCTAAAGTGCCTCCGCCTGGAGGGCGTTCACTATAGCCATTGCCCGTCTCATCTGGTTAATGGCGCACCGGTCCCCAAGAGGGGGAGGGCCGCCTGGTCATCTGCCGTCTTCTACTGATCCGACTGGCAAGCGACGGCCGCCTTCCGGTCTTCTCATGGTCGAGTGGGGGCCCGCCACCTGCGGGCCGTACCGACAGCCCGTCATGGGGGCACACCCCCCTTTGACAGGGGTGACATCAGGGTGAGCGTGGCAACAGTGCCGCGTCGAACGGAGGAGCCCCGCTTGGTACGACGCACTGTGGCCTTGCTATGACCTAGACTAGGGGCGGCGAGGCATGCGGTACCCACGCCCTGTCTCATCGTATTTATGAGGGTGCAAACTCTGAGAGCGCTTGGGGCCACCTGCTAGGAGCCGGCCTTTCCAAAGGCCGCCTTCCTGGAGTCGGCCCATCTTGAGGCCTCCTTCTGGGCCATGCCGCCTTCTAGCAGCTGGCCCCCTGGACCAGCCGGCGGTGAGGAGGGGGCGCTTTGGTCTTGGATTCTTGAGGGGCGCAGTTGGCCCCTATGTCTTGAAACACCATGGGGAGCTGATGAGGCTACCCATGGCTAATTACTCCGACAGTAGTCCCCGAAGCTGGTGGGGCGTCGTGGCTGAAAGTGACGTGGGGCCGCAGCAGCTTCCTACCATGAGTTTTTTGTTGATCTTGCTTCATTCATTTTCCGGGGCGCCGACTGCCAGGAGTCGGACACGACCATGCGGCTGCTTGGTGGTTTTCGAAATGTCGAGGCGGGAACCAAACGGCACGGTAGCGTAGCCCTAGGCCAGCCACTAGCTATTCGCCCGCCATGTGGCGCCAGCAAGCCAGGGGTCCTGCCAGCCCACGTGTGCGATGGGACGTGGCCGCAGGCCAGGGTCCGCCACTACCGGGCCTCGGCCCACGTGCAGATCCGCTATGGCCGAGGCGGACGGTTGGGCTTATTGAGCGCATTTACCCCGCGCTCTTTACTGCACCGTTAGTGCGGGGACGTGGGGTGGTGGGCGCAGTTAATCCCACGAACCCCACGCTCCGCCCCCTCGGCTTCACAGCCCGGGGCTACAAATAGGAGGAGGAGGGGGCGGCATTAGCACACACTCCCATATCCTCCTCCTTGCTCTTCTTCTTCCTTCTCTCTGCCGCCACCGCACCCCCGCCGTCTCGCCGGAGTGCCGTTGCGACATCCTGTGGCCAAGCCTTTCTCCCCTGCGGCGCTGCTGTTCCGCCGCAGATCCGCTCCTCCTCCACCGTGTCGCGTGTGACGCCCCCGATTCAATCGTACACTAATCATACACGCAAACATGTACGATCAAGATCAGGGACTCATGGGAAGATATCACAACACAACTCTACAAATAAAATAAGTCATACAAGCATCATATTACAAGCCAGGGGCCTCGAGGGCTCGAATACAAGAGCTCGGTCATAGACAAGTCAGCGGAAGCAACAATATCTGAGTACAGACATAAGTTAAACAAGTTGCCATAAGATGGCTAGCACAAACTGGGATACAGATCGAAAGAGGCGCAGGCCTCCTGCCTGGGATCCTCCTAACTACTCCTGGTCGTCATCAGCGGGCAGCATGTAGTAGTAGGCACCTCCGGTGTAGTAGGAGTCGTCGACGGTGGCGTCTGGCTCCTGGGCTCCAACATCTGGTTGCGACAACCAGGTAGAAGGGATAGAGGGAAAAGAAGGAGAAAGCAACCGTGAGTACTCATCCAAAGTACTCGCAAGCAAGGAACTACACTACATATGCATGGATATATGTGTAAACGGCCATATCAGTGGACTGAACTGCAGAAAGCCAGAATAAGAAGGGGATAGCTAGTCTTATCGAAGACTACGCTTCTGGCAGCCTCCGTCTTGCAGCATATAGGAGAGAGTAGACTGAAGTCCTCCAAGTAGCATCGCATAGCATAATCCTACCCGGCGATCCTCTCCTCGTCGCCCTGTTAGAGAGCGACCACCGTGTTGTATCTGGCACTTGGAAGGGTGTGTTTTATTAAGTATCCAGTTCTAGTTGTCATAAGGTCAAGGTACAACTCCAAGTCGTCCTGTTACCGAAGATCATGGCTATTCGAATAGATTAACTTCCCTGCAGGGGTGCACCACATAACCCAACACGCTCGATCCCATTTGGCCGGACACACTTTTCTGGGTCATGCCCGGCCTCGGAAGATCAACACGTCGCAGCCCTACCTAGGCACAATAGAGAGGTCAGCACGCCGGTCTGAATCCTATGGCGCAGGGGTCTGGGCCCATCGCCCTTTGCACACCTGCACGTTGCGAACGCGGCCAGAAGCAGACCTAGCCTAGTGGCGTTCCAGTCCAATCCGGCGCGCGCCGCTCAGTCGCTGACGTCACGAAGGCTTCGGCTGATACCACGACGTCGAGTGCCCATAACTGTCCCCACGTAGATGGTTAGTGTGTATAGGCCAGTAGCCAGACTTAGATCAAATACCAAGATCTCGTTAAACGTGTTAAGTATCCGCGAACACCAACCAGGGCCAGGCCCACCTCTCTCCTAGGTGGTCTCAACCTGCCCTGTCGCTCCGCCACAAAGTAACAGTCGGGGGCCGTCGGGAACCCAGGCCCACCTCTACCGGGATGGAGCCACCTGCCCCTTCAGCCCCCATCTCCGAACAGTATCATAAGTAAGGTAACTGTGTAAAGTATATAGTATATGCCCGTGATCATCTCCCGAAGTGATCACGGCCCAGTAGTATAGCATGGCAGACGGACAAGAGTGTAGGGCCACTGATGGAACACTAGCATCCTATACTAAGCAGTAGGATAGCAGGTAATGGTAACAACAGTAGTAGCAAGGACAGGCTATGCATCAGGATAGGAATAACGGAAAGTAGTAACATGCTACACTACTCTAATGCAAGCGGTATAGAGAAGAGTAGGCGATATCTGGTGATCAAAGGGGGGGCTTGCCTGGTTGCTCAGACAAGAAGGAGGGGTCGTCAACACCGTAGTCGAACTGGGGGGTCACCGGCAGCGTCGGTCTCGGTGTCTGTCGAGAGAAGATGAGGGAGAAACAATAAATATTTAAGCAAGCAGATGCATAGCGATGCATGACATGACAAGTAGTGGTGCTAGAGGTGCCCTAACACGATATGTGATGATATCGGTGAAGGGAGGACACATCCGGGAAAGTATCCCCGGCGTTTCGCGTTTTCGGGCAGAGGAGCCGGAGGGGAAAAGTTGCGAGTTTGATATGTTAGGGGTGCGTGGCGAACGAACGGGTTGCGTGTCCGGGTTCGTCTCGTCGTTCTGAGCAACTTTCATGTTCAAAATAATTTAATCCGAGTTACGGATTAAAAGTTATGATTTTCTAAGGATTTTATTAATTTCTGGAATTTAATTAATTATTTAATTTAATTCGAAAATGAATTAATGACATCAGCATGATGTCATGCTGACGTCAGTAGTCAACAGAGTTGACTGGTCAACCTGACCAGTGGGTCCCACTGGTCAGTGACACATATTAATTAAACAGGTTAATTAAACTAATCTAGTTAATTAGATTAATTAAACATGATTAATTAACTTAATTAATTCACTTATTCATTAATTAATTAATGTAATTATTTATTTATTTATTTATTTTTAATTCCTTTTTTTAATAAAGTTCTGGGGCATGGGCCCCACATGTCTGTGGCCCAGAGGGGCCTATCGGGCGCGGGTACTCGCGGGCAGTGGGCGCCCGGGCGTGCACCCGTGGCCGCCCAGTGGGGCGTCGGCCACGGCGACGGATCGGAGGGGGGCGGCGCAGGCTGGAGGTGGGGGCGCGGCCGGGCCGGTGCGGGGACCCACGACGATGCGATGGCGGAACAACGCGGACGCGCGGCGAGCGGCACTGGTAGCGGAGCAGTAGCAGCGGGGCTACACAACAGGGGGGAGAAGAGCGGCGGCAGGGGCGATGGTGCAGGGCGAGGCCACGGCAAGCGTGGGAGTCGACGGCTAGAGCAGGGGGCGCTGTGGGGCGCACTGGCACATGCGCGCGAGTGGCAGTCGATACCATACGGGAGGAGGGAAAGGAGGATAGGAGGGGGTTCCTCACAGAGGAGCTGCAGGGGGAAGGCGGCGGGCTTGAGGCGGTTTGGGGGGGTCCGGCGACGGCGGGGCGATGCCGGGCGGCAGGGATCCACGACGGGGTTCGGCAACGGGGGTCGGCGGTGGGCGTCCAGCGAGGCGACGCCGTGGAGGAGGACGAAGGCGCGAAGGAAGGAAAGCCGCAAGGAGGAGGCCAGAGGGCGGCACTCGGCACCGGCGGGCGGCGACTGTCCTCGGGCGCGGGCGCTCCGAGAGGAGGGGAGCGAGTAGCGAGGGGAAGTGGCGGTCTTCGCCCCGATCCAGATTGGATCGGGAGGGGGAAGAGGGAGTGGCGACGTGGGGGGGAGTGGGGTTAGGGTTAGTGGTGGGTGGTCGGCCTAAGTAGACCAGAGGCGCGCGGGTGGGCCGGCCTATCTAGTCTGGCTGGGACCAGATGGGCCTAGTGGCCCAGTGGACATGGGGGGGTTCTTTCCTATTTTAGTTTTACTTTATTTTTAGTTTTACAAAATATACCACTAGCCCCTAAATTAGTATTTATAAATACTCTACTGCCACATTAATTTCTCATACCTAATAAAATAGTTTAATGTTTTAATATTTAAAAATGCATTTAATTATTTGTTTAAGCCACTATTTTATTTTGTTTAGTGCTTTTAATTATTTTATAGAAATGTGGCTTCTCCACTATAATTACCTAGGCAATATTTGGCTCACTCCGAACATTTTAGTTTTAATAATTGAAAACTTTTATTGTTTGACTGATTTTGAATTTGAATCTGAATCGTTTTCGAACTAACTTGAGATTAGCAACTATAATCGAGGTGACGTGGCATCACTAGCAGAGGATCACTGTAGCTTAATTACCCGGGCGTCACAATTCTCCTCCACTACAAGAAATCTCGTCCCGAGATTTAAGAGGGGGGCTAAGGGGAAAGGTCTGGTTACGAAATCCTAACGAATCTTCTCAGTCTTGGTTCGTCTTCTCGAAGAGGTCGATCCATAACGTTGATGTCTCCATACCACGGCTTCAGGTCCTCACGATGAAGTCGTCATCCCTTTTTTTTTGAGTTTTCATTGTACATATGAAGGATAAGGGGTAACTTTGGAAAAACGGACCTCTGAAAGGTTGACTATCTGGTTGATAACATCGGGGATGGTGGCGGAAAGTAACTCTCGAATTGCAATTTAAGAAAACACCGAGAGCAAGTAAGACGGTGCAATAAGAAGTTTCGAGAGGATAGGCAATCGTTCATTGCCTAAAACAAAGTGTGAAAGGGGTCTAGAGCAACGAGAATAAGTATTGTGTCTGATACCAGAATAGATCACTTGGCAGGTGGCCCGTGAATTACATAAGAAGTCAAGCGCGAGGAATAACTTTGACAACAGGGTGTACAGGAGAGTCAGGTTTCGATCCTGTGTAACTGTGGGTTATGGGCCCACCATATGGTTAAAAGTATGAAGGCCGCTGACATCTTGTACGGTCATGTAAGCCAGGCATGTCAGAGGGTAGTCTATCGGTTATGTCGACGACAACATTGGTACTAAGGGCGAGGGACGAAGAGAACCATTTTCCTGCTCGTTGAACGAGGCGGACCAATAGGCAAAGTTCTCGTCCATCGGTGGTTACTGAAATGTCATCATCAGTAGCAATAGGGTCTTACTGATAGAGTGGTACAACAAGGTGTTTACATAAGCAGTGAATTATTACTGCTTAGATCATATAGATCACAAGAAACGTTAACCCAACCAATGGAAAGGAAAATATGGTTATCAGATTAAGCAGAACAATGGAAAGGAAAATGTGTTTAAACACATATTTCAAGGTTATATCCTTCCCAAGGACAAGTAGAGCATGATATCCATGACAGGATAGAAACTAGAAAACCTTTTATGTAAGGGGAGAGGAATTTCATGACATTATCCATACAACGTTGTCTGGATAATTGAGCAAGAAATATTTAGCATCGGGCTTCAAATGTTCTTGTTGAAAATCGGAGTACCACAGACATGCTTCGAGATAGCATTGACATGGTTATCAAGTAAGGGTCAGAATTTGGATGCACAAAGGATCCATCAGGAACAACTTATAGAATAAGTCTTATAATTTCCTCAAGGAAGAATGGTTAAACTTGCTAAACAAGAAACTATAATAACAAGTCCTCCGGCCAGGTGTGATAGGCATGACATCACCTTACCGATATATAAGGACCAATGTTATAACTCTTGGAAATATGTCCCAACCATCATATCTGACCGAGATTCAGATCTGATCGATGTTAGGAATCAGGATACCTCAGACTTAGGATGCCTAAGAAGAGAAGGTGCGACACAAATTGACGAGATGCCATTGTAAGATTCTTAGGAAATGAACTATGGAAGTGAGTTCCGAAACATGAGTTCATCAGTAAACCAACGAGAGGATGAGGAGGTGGCTGATGGAATCAGCGGTAATTCATCGAGATTAACAAAAGATGGATTTCCACAATTAGGTGAACAAGGAAATATCATTTGTCGGATCAAATGATATAATGAAGCATGTTTGAGGAAAACATACACAATTAAACATTGGTAGAAAGGTGCGCCCGAAATATGGGTTGGGCTGCACGACCAATGTCAGAATGGTGATTCAATAATCAATAGTCTAAGAATGAATGGCCGACCATTATTCAAAGCAATAGGGTTGCTAGAAAGGCAGAATCCAAACATCACCGTTCACTTGTTGGTACCCCGGTTGGAATCAACGCGAGGACCAAGAAAGAATGGTGATGATGAGAAGTATCACTATACCAAGAATTCTTAAGAGGAGGAGCAATCCTCACAACATCCTTGATATTAAAAGATGGTAATACTCCAAGGTAAAGAAGAACAAATGCTAGATAGCAGGGAACTCAAGGTATAACACAAAACACGAACAAGTTTGTGTTGAACGGAAGGCAATAAAGTGGTCAAAGATAACACAAATCAACGGGGGCAAGGATAGTATTTCTCATCATGAACTCAATTGATATCCTGGAAGAGCTCATAAGGTCGATGATGATCACGACACATTTGTCGAGAGATTTCATGAAGATGTAATCAATCAGCGATGACATCAGGTCAAAGGAATGATGAAGCGGAAGGTTATTGGAACCATGGGTAGGACACAAACTTGAAATCAAGCTTGTTGTTCAAGGAGAAATGGAATGACGAGGGAGATCGGCGTAACCTTAGCTCATCATCGAAAGTTGTGCTCCGGGGTTAAGGACCAGGTAGCACAGTTAAAATTGGCACGATAATGATATAGCCGAGCAAGCTAGGATTTACGTGATCGAGTTCA